>NW_006408520.1:50657507-50691492 GCF_000296735.1 Chrysochloris asiatica
AAAGATTTCAATTTTTATTCCATCAATTCCTGGTGCCTTGTTCTTTGCCAATTCCTTCAATGCACCTTGGACTTCTTCCTTCAGTATCATTGGCTCTTGATCAATAGTGTATATATTCACAAAATTAGGACTGTTAGCTTTTTCCATATGTTATCTTCCAGGAAATTTACAGTTTTAGAGTTAACATTTATGTTTCAATTCATTTTTTAATTAGTTATTTTGTATGTTATGAATCCAGTTTCATTTTTTACAAAATTACATTCAGTTTTGTGAGCACCATTTATTAAAAATATCATCTCTGTCCCATAGAATGGTCTTAGACCTTTTGTAGAAGATAAACTGTCTAAAGATAGATGAATTTGTTTATGAGTTCTGAATTCTTTTCCATTGGTCTATGTCTCTGTTGATGTACTAGTACCAGGCTGTTTAGAGTACTGAGATTGTATAATAAATTCTGAGATTCGGAAGTGTGAGACAATCTGCTTTGTTTTTCATATTGTGTTAGCTATTTTGGGACACTTTCCTTTCCATATAAAGACAGAGAATAGTTTTTCTATTTTGTTAAATAATATTGTTGGTATTTGGATGAATATTGTCTTATGTTTATAGATTGCTTTATAAAAATTGACATTTTTATAATGCTAAATCTTTCAATCCATGAGCATGGAATGTTTTCCCATTTATACTGGTGTGGTGCTACAAGATAAATACTGCACTGGTTGTCAGGAGTTCAAACCCACCATCTGCTCTTGGAAACCTTATATAGGACCATTATAAGCTGAATCTACTAGACGGCACATAAAAACAACAACTTTTATTTTATTGCAGTAGTTTTGTATAGTTTTCCTTGTATAAGTCTTTTACGTCCTTGGTCTAGGGTCTTGAAGGACTTACTGATGGAGATCACAGAATACAGCCTTCAGTATGGATTGCACCTCAATGTAAAGAAAATGAAAATACTCACAACTTGTTGCTGTTATTATTGAGTGCCATTGAGTTGGTTCTAACTCATAGCAATCCTGTGCCCAACAGAACAAACACTGCCCAGGATTGCTCCATCCTCAAAATTGTTAGGCTTAACTTTATGTTATTACTATTGCGCCAATCCATCTCACTGGACCCTTCCTGTTTTTCACTGATCCTCCACTTTACCAAGCATGATGTTTTTCACCAGTGACTGGTCCCTACTGATAGCATGTCTAAAGTATGAGAGATGTAGTCTCATCCTCACTTCTAAAGAACATTCTGGCTGTACTTCTTATAAGACAGATTTGTTCATTCTTCTGGCAGTTCATGGTAATTTTAATATTCTTCCCTAACATCATAATTCAAATGCATCAATTGTTCTATGGTTTTCTTTATTCATTGTCCAACTTTCAAGGCTACTGACAATAAATGGCTTGGGTTAGGCACACCTTAATCCTCAAACTATTACCTTTGGTCTTGAATACTTTAAAGAGGCCTTGTGCAGCATATTTGTGAAATGCAATATTTTGTTTAATTTCTTTACTATGGCTTTCATGAGTGGTGATTTTGGATAGAAGAAATAAAAAGTATTTGACAACTTAATCTTTTCTCTACTTATGACGTTATTTATTGGCCCACTTGTGAGAATTTGTATTTTCTTTATGTTGTGGTGCAACTTATACTGAAGGCTGTAGTCTTTGATCTTCAGTGAGTATTTTAAGTTCTCTTCACTTTGAGCAAGCAAAGTTGTATCATCTGCATATCACAAGTTGTTAATGAGTCTGCCTCCAATACTTATGCCATTTTCTTGGAACAAACAAATCTGTATTGTAAGAAGCATAGCCATAATGCTCCTTAGTAGCCAGTATGGTGAGATTTCATCTCTTACACCTTGGACATTTTATCAAGAAGGACTCATCCCTAAAGAAGTGTATCATGCTTGGTAAAGTGGAGGTAAACAAAAAAAGGAAGACCCCCAATGACATGGATTGGCAGGGTGGCAGCAACAATTGTCTCAAGTGTAAGAATTTTGAGGAAGACACAGGACTGGGCAGTGTTTCATTCTGTTGTGCATAGGATCGCTATGAGTTGGAACCAATTCAATGGTACCCCAAAACAACAGAAACATAATAATGGTATTGAATTGTATAATAATCCATGTCACATTCTGCAAACAGACAAGTTTCTATGGTTATAAACTTTTAAGGAATTTTTAGCCAAGACCACCTTTGCCCCTCAGACAGAATTGGTAACAATTTACTTGTGTGGTCATAAGGAACTACAGACTGAGTTTGGATAAAAGATCACAGATACTATATAGATCTCTAATTAGAGTGTTTATGTTGGGAAGAACAGAGCAGACCCAGAATGGTGGGAACAGTGGGGATTGAAAGAGAAGGGCATGACCATAGGTAAATGAGGTCAGTGTATAGATACTGCCCTGAACAAAATCATGCTTGGGTGCTTTTTCTAAGTCCCTGTGATAGAGGAAGAACTTCTGCACTCTGCCACAAACTGAGTAAGGGGGTACACCCATGGTCAATAATGTAAATTTCTAACTGTAAAATTAGGTTCTTTATGGATAGATAGATTCTGTTTAGAAAAGACTTCACATATATTGCTCATTTGCTATTCTCCACTTCACTTAACAACAACAACATTCCCTCATCTATCCCGCCCACTCTCCATAAAACTACTTAGGAGTGAAATAAAGTGGTCTAGACATATTTTTAAGATTGTAACAGTTTTCAGACTATGATAGGACAGCTTCAAATGTCATGCAGCTGGATTTTCCCTGTTGGGTGGCCTGTGGTGCCTCAAACCTGACCCTCTTTCTCTAAACAACCTAAAATTCATGTTCAGGTCTTTAATTATGAAGAGTAGAGATAATTTTATAACTTTGCTTACATGAATAAGAAGTTCTCTGAGTCTGTAGAGGCGCACAAAGGGTATTTATTCAATGATCTGGACTTTTCAGGACTGAAAATCAGCTTTTTAAGTTCTCTCTTCTTTTCTCCTTTGTCATAACTTAACTAGGAATATCTCAGAGCAGGGTAAATCAGCTCTTTGCTTTTCCCAGATTTGGATGGTTGACTACATAGAACCCTAAGTATGACTTTGAACTAAATATATTAAAATGTAAGAAAAAATGTAAGCCCACCCATCATACTGTAATGATTTACATTAAACAGCTACTTGGGAGGTGCAGAATAATGTTAGAAAAATTTATTCAAGGTGTAAAAAGGGAAAGAAGACTTAAAAAAAAAAAAAAAAAAGTCCTCTGTTCTGTTACAATGGAAAAAGTCTTACCTGTAATGATTTAAATGACATAAGTAGGTGTTTGTAAGAAGTTAACTATAATATCCCTTTGACTACCTCAGCCTTCAGGATAATTGTAAGTGAGCAAAACCAACAGCAAATGAATCACAGTTTTTTTAAAAATGAAATTTATTTATTTAATTTAGATTCCACTAAGTGAAAAGGTTTTAAAATTCCAATCAGCCCCTGAAGCCAGCGGGAGATCTGCGGCCTCCTGCCTAATGATGTAATTACGTTTAGCTCATCATTATCAAACTAGTCACTACCACCATCTCTTGCACACACCACCCCCCATACACACACACACACATACACACACACACACACACATACACACTGCTGTGAATTTCAGCTGAATGTGCAAGATTTGGGGGTCAATAAATTACTGGGAGTGGAGGGGACTCAGGAAGCAAACCATGTTAAGGGATTTTTATGTTTTAGATGAGATACGTGTTCATGTGTTCTTATGGAAGCTAGACCAAAAGGGCAGACATGTTTTATTGTGACAGAAATGGAAATCATCATAAGAGACACAAAGTGGAAAACATAATACTTGTTATCCAGGTAAATCTACCTAAATAAAAAATGAAGATTCATGTATTTAAAGGTAATACTTTTCATTATTTTTCAACTTAAAGTGTTTATCTTACAGATTAATACAGAAGACACTGAGTGATCATTTATTTGGAAAGCAGAGATTTTAGTTGTCTGATCATGACTTTAAAATCATCCTCAGTTATGGTAAAGAAGTACTTCTTTTGCATTCTGTCTTAGTTTAACTTATAAAGGATAGATGCCATGAGATAGAGTTTTATAAGATATTGGTTACCTATCCTTGTGCGCCTTTTTGCCAGAGGATAATTTATGAAACATCGTTTATTTATTTAAATAGAAATGCATTTAAGAATTATTTTGAATAAAATATCATTAAATACTATTAAGCATCCCCACAAGAATGCTTAAACCCTAATCTCTGTGTTCTGCAGAGTTTAATATGACGTCTTCCTCATCACATTTGAGTTATAAGAATTTTCAAGGTTGGTAGAATGGGCATAATGGTTAGATTTTAAGTTTGTGGGATATATGGGAAAGGAGTTTTTTGAACAGCTTTATAAAAACAAATGCAAGAAACATAACTTAATTCTGTTTTGTTGTTGTTGTTAGGTGTCATTGAGTTGGTACTGACTTATAATGACCTTATAGGCACAGAATGAAACCCTGCCTGCTCCTGGGCCAACCTCACTATTGTTGCCACGCTTGAGTCCATTGATGCTGCCACTTGGCCAATCCACCTTATTGGGGGTCTTCCTCTTTTTCTCTGACCCTCCACCTTACCAAACATGATATCCTTCTCCAGTGACTGGTCTTTCCAGTCCAAAGTATGAGAGACGAAGTTTGGCCATCCTGGCCTCCAAGGAGCACCCTGGTTGCACTTCTTCCAACACAGATCCATTGGTTCTTTTGGCAGCCCATGGCACTTTCAATATTCTCCTCCAACACCATAACTCAAATGCATCAGTTCTTCTACGGTCTTCCCTATTCATTGTCCAGCTTTCACATGCATATGAGGTTATTGAAAATACCATGGCTTGGGTCAGGTGCAACTTAGTCTTCAAGCTGATTTGAATTCTTTGCTCTTCAACACTTTAAAAAGGTCTTGTGCAGCAGAGTTGCCTAATACAGTAAGTCATTTGATTTCTTGACTGCTGTTTCTATGATTGTTGATAGTTTATCCAAGAAGAATGAAATCCTTGACAACTCCAATCTTTTCTCCGTTGATAAGAATGTTGTTTATTGGTTCAGTGGTGAGGATTTTTGTTTTCTTTACTTTGAGATGTAATCCATACCGAAGGCTGTACTCTTTGATCTTCATATGTAAATATTTTAAGTCTTCCTTATTTAATTATGTGGATACATTATTTTTGATTCTGTATTATAATTTCATACCCTACTCCTTAGAAACCCTATACAGGGTCGCTATAAGTCAGAAATGACTCGATGGCACTTAACAAAGACAACAACAAGTATAAAATTTACTGAAAATAAATGAACAAAGTACTTTTGAGTTGACTGCTTTCAAGAGTTTCTAAATCATTCCTTAACACTCCTGAGACATCCTTCTGGCACTAAAGCTACAAGTAAAAATAGAGTTGGAAAAAGTTTATTGATCTGCCTATGGCTAACAGTAGCTATCTTGTTGTTGATGGTGTTAAATGCCATCAAGTTGGTTCTGACTTATAGGGACCCTGTATAGGATTTCCGAAGAGCAATTGGTGGATTTGAACTGCCAACCCTGCCATTCAAACTGACCTTGCGGTCCAGTGCATTATCCTGCAGCACCACACCAAGACGTCAGTAGCTATGTAGCAGTACCAAACAGATGACACCACATATCGTATTGAATTCTAGCTTGCATAAAGGAGAAGCCAAAGACTAAACTTCAAATTTATGGACAATTGAAAGTAGTACAGGGATTCAGTAGCTCTTAAGGTAAAAGCCATGAGGAAAATGACTCAAACCAGTTAAAGATGTTTTTGTTGATACGAGAAACACAGGCTTAAAAACTATGAATTCCAGAAATTTTTTATTATATGTGGCCCAAGGAAAAAGGAGGTGAAAGGGAATAAAAAGCTAGAAAGTTTAAGGTAATGGGAATAGCACAAGTCATTCTGACTTTATTCTTCCACTGATTAGTTTATTCTATTAATAAGTATTTATCAAGAAGTGGCAAGATGGTGGTGTAGGCAGAAATGCTACACAGATCCTCTCCAATGTAGGAGGGTCCCAGTTCCTCCACAGCCTCACCAGCATTTGTTGTTTTTTGTTTTTTGAACTTTGCTCTTAATGCTTGGGTGAGATGATATCTCATTGTTGTTTGGAGTTGCATATCTCTAATGAATAATAATTATGAATATTTCTTCATATTTTTTGTTGGTCACCTACATATCTATTTTGATAAGTGTCCGTTCATCTTGTTTGCCCCCTTTTAAATAAGGTTGTTTGTCTTTTTCTTATAGAGGTGTTGCAATTTCCTATAAATTTTAGAGATCAGTCTCTTATCTGAGATATCATTGCAAAAAATTTTCACCAGTCTGTGGCAGTGGTGGTGGTTATATGCCATGGAGTTGGATTTATAGTGACTCTGTGTAGGCTTTCCAAGGCTTTAAATCTTCATGGGAACCGAAAGCCTCATCTTTCGCCCATGGAACAGCTGGTAGTTTTGAACTGCTGATCTTGAGGTTAGCAGCCCAATTCATAACTACTCTGCTACCAAAGCATCTTAGTCTGTAGATTTTCTTTTTAATATTTTGGTGAAATCCTTTGATCCTAATCTTTAGTGTCTAATCTTTAGTAAATCCTAGTCATCTTTTCTGTCTTTTGCTGTTTGTATGTTTGTAATTATGTTTGATAGTATATTTATGCCATGTATTGCCAGAGCCCTTAAATGTATTCCTATTTTTTCATTGATGACATTTATAGTTCTAGATTTTACATGTAAGTCTTTAATCCACCACATTGAATTTCCTTTTGTATGTGGTGTGAAATATAGGTTTTGTTTCATTCTTCTGCAAATGGATTTCCAATTTTTCCAGCACCGTATTTTGAAAAGACTATCTCTTCCCCAAAAAAACTTTGTAGTAATTTAATGTTTTAAAATTTTTGGAGACTTGCTTTGTGGCATAACATATGATTTATTCTGGAGAATATTCCATATACACTGAAAAAGAATGAATATTGTGCTGTTGTTGGGTTAAGTGATCTATATAAATCTATAAATTTAAGATAGGTGATTGTAGTTAGTTCTTCTGTGTCTTTATTGAGTTTCTTTGTAGTTGTTCTATCCTTTTTGCTTTTATTTATTTATTTAATTATTTTCTCTCTTCCTGTCCTGGAATTCTGATCACATGTAAACTATTTCTCTTGATGTTGTCCCACATATATCTTAGGCTTTCTTCCAGCTTTATCCTTTTCTTACCTGATTGTTTTTCTGGTAGACTAGTATTGAGAGATTTGTCTTCAAGCTAACTAATTCAGCCTTACATTCATACAAACCTACTCCTTTGTCTTTCAATGCATTGTTCATTTCTGAAATCTTAGTATTCATCTTCTGGATTTCTATTTGCAGGTTTTATATGGTCTCCAGTCTTTTACACATTTTGTTTGTTTGTTCCCGTAGTGTTTCCCATACTTCTTCCTTGTTTGTTTTTCAACCTTTCTGTCAATCATTTGGAGGTACATAAATAGTCTCTTGAATTATTTTTCAGGTAGCTGGAATGCATTTTTTCATCAATTATGTTTTTTAACTCTGTATCTTTGTCCCTTGTTTGAGCAACTTGTTTCTTTGTGTGAACAGAAATCATCCTTTGCTTCTGAGACATTGTAGTGTGATTGTATTTGTACTTAATTGATGGTTGTATGTTGGTGTATTCGTAGGAACTCATCAACTGTCTCATGGTAATTGTGACTAGGGGATGAAGCATGTGTACCATTCTCTGTTTGCTACTCATGCAGCTAAATTTAGGATGGGTTTGCTGATGTTGATTGTTGTTATTGATCAGTTGTATAGCCGCAGGTATTGTCTCTTGCCCAATGGGTGGGGTTGTAGAGGGTATAGTTGTGGCTTGGCTATATGGGCACAATTGATATCTCTTATCAGTTGAGAGAAGAGAAAACACACATTCAGGAAGAAAGAAAGCACAAACCCCGGCACCTGGATTTAGGTGAGCCCTGCTCCAAATTACCAGACAGACATGACAAACCCTTGACTAGCCCACACTAGAAGAAATTGATGCATAGACAAAGGGGTGGGAGAAAGAGGAGGCAGGTGATCTGTGCCAACTGTACTGGCATGGCAGGTTCACCTTGAACTTCCAGGGTGGCTTTGGAGGGAGATGGTGCTAAAATTTTAAAAATCAACAATAGGAAGATCAAGAAAAATAAATCAAATGAATTGAAATTGAATAGCAACCTGCTTAAAAGCTATTTGACAATAGAATAAATAAAAATGAAATAAAAAATTCTTTGAATCAAGTGAGAATAGAAACACAACTTACCAAAATTTGGGGGACACAACAATAGCATTGCTTACAGGGTAATTTTTATAAATAAGCTAACACATTCAAAAAGAAGAAAGAACCAGAATCAACACAGTAATACAACATCTCCAACAATTAAAAAAGAACAACAAAGTAAGCCGACAACCACCAGTAGAAAAGAAATAATAAAGATTAGAACAAAATGAATGAAACAGAAAACAGAAAAACAATAGAAAAAAATCAACAACATTAGAAGTTTGTTCTTTGAAAGGATTAATAAAATCTAGGAAACATCGGCAAGTCTAAGAAAAGAAAAGGAGAAGTTGCAAATAACATGCTTAAGGAAAGGTATGGTTGACATCACAAGAGAACCAAAGAAAATAAAAGGAATAATAAGAGAATACTGTGAAGAACTGTACTCAAATTTATTTGAAAATCTTGAAGAAATGCACAAAATTTAGAAATAAGCAACTTATCTAAACTAAAACAGAATGAAGTAGAAAACTTGAACAGACTCGTAACAAAAGAAGAATTCCCAACAAAAAGTTCAGACCCACATGGGTTTACTGGTAAATTCTACCGTTCAGATAAGTTGTTGTTGTTGTTAAGTGCCGTCAAGTCAGTTCTGACCTATAGCGACCACTCACAGGGTTTCTGAGGAGCATCTGGTGAGTCTGAATTGATGACCTTGTGATTCAAACCAACTTTGCAGTCCTGCACATTAACCACATGACCACACCAGGACTCCATTCAGAGAAAAGCTGACACCAATTCTACTTAAATTATTTCAGAACATAGAAAAGTATAGAAAACTCCCAAATACATTTGTGAATCAAGCATATTCCTCATACAAAAATCAGACACATATCACTAAAAAGGAAAATTATAGACCAAAATCTGTCATGAAAATAGATGCAAAAATTCTCAACAAAATCCTAGCCAATATAATTTAATAAAAATAAAGCATCATAACCAAGTCTGATTCAAACAAGTTATGCATGAATTATCTGCTTTCCCCTCTTGTTTCGTGAAGGAGATACTAGAACTTAAATTTCAAGTTTTCTTTGCATTTGGATCATAACAAACTATAGATAACATAGAGAAGAATATGTACTCTAGAACACTTGACTGTGCTCATAAGAAAGCTGTACATAGATCAAGAGGCAGTTGTCAAAGAGAACAAGGATATACTGAATGGGATATTTAAAATCAGGAAAGGTGTGCACCAGGGTTGTATCCTTTCACCCTATTTACTCAATATATATGCTAGCCAATAATCTGATACGCTGTTTTATATGAAGAACATGCATCAGGGTTGGAGGAAGACTCATTAACAACCTGTGATATGCAGCTGACACAACTTTGCTTACTGGATGTGAAGAGGACTTAAAATACTTACTGATGAATATTGAAGACCACAGTCTTCCATATGGATTGCATCTCAATGTAAAGAAAAATGTAAATCCTCACAACTGGGCCAATAAATAACTTCATGATAAATGGAGAAGAAATCCAAGTTGTCAAAGACTTAATTTTGCTTTGATCTAATATCAACACTCATGGAAACAGCAATCAAGAAATCAAACAATATATTGCATTAGACAAATCTACTACAAAAGATCACTCTTAAGTGTTCAAGAGCAAATATGTCAATTTGAGGACTAAGGTGCACCTGACCCAAGCCATGGTGTGGTGCTGTAGGATAAGCACATGACCGTAAGGTCAGTTTGAACCAAAAGGCTAGCAGTTAGTTCAAGCCCACCAACCACTTCTTGGAAACCCTATACAGGATCACTATGATTCAGAACCGACTTCACAGCATTTAACAACAACAAAGTGACTTAAATACTTGAAGCACATTAAAGTTTATTGAATGTGGGCTATATGCTAAACATTATTTAAAACACAGTAGTGCTATAGGGATAAGCATTGGACTGCTAACTGCAAGGTCAATAGTTCAACCCACCAGCTATTCCTCAGAAACCCTATCCAGTAGGGGTGGGGAACCTTTTTTCTGCCAAAATTTGTAACATAACGGGCCATATAAAATTTTCATCTTCAAAATCAGTCTCCTTTATTTGGTGAAATGTTTAGTTAATTCACTCCTAAGGTGATGGCTAAGGAGCTCTGGTAGTGTAGTGGTTACGAGTCGGGCTGCCAACCTCAAGGTCAACAGTTTGAAACTACCAGCAGTTCCATGAGAGAGAGATTAGGCGTTCTGCTCCCATAAAGATTTACAGCCTCAGAAACCCTATGCAGGGTCACTATGAGTCGGAATTAACTCCACGGTACTTAACAACAACAAGGTGATGGCTGGAGTCCTAGTGTGGTACTGTGGGTTAATGTACTGGATTGCAAAGTCTGTTTGAACTGCAAAGTCTACCGCTCAAGCTCACCAGTCACTTCTGGAAAACTCTACTTAGAGTCTCTAGGGGTCAGAACTGACTGAACAGCACTTAACAACAACAATGTGATGGCTGGAATTGCAGTTGCCCTTGCGGGAACAGACCAAATGATTTATTGGGGCTTCCTTCCCCACCCCATAGCTATATAGGGCCGCTATGAGTTGGAACCAACTCACTACCACTTTAACAACATTTAAAATAAAAACACATTAACCTATTGCATTAACCTATTTATTTCTCACAATCACCTTGTGTGGTAGGCATGTAATGTTCCCTATTCTCAGATGAGATTTTTGTTCAGTGCCATCAAGTCAATTCTGACTCATAACAACCATTATAGGGTTTTTTGTGGAGTAGTTGGTGAGATCGAACCACTGACTTAAGGGTTCAAACCAACCTTGCAGTCCCATGCTTATCCTACAGCACCACAGCAGGACTTCAAACCTAGAGCACCTGATATTCCCAAGTGGTCTCCCATCCAAGTATTAACCAGGACCGAACCTGCTGAGCTTCTGATATCAGATGAGATTGGGCACGTTCAGGGTGGTTTGGTCATAGATTAATAGAGAAGATAAATAATTTTCCCAGTGCCACACATCTAGAAAGTATTGGATATAGGGAAGTGTTACTCTAAAATTCATCTTCTTAATCGCTAACATGAATAGAGATAAGGAGGTATTGCCTTGAAAGTAGCTTGAGGATAAAAGAGGCTTGGAAAAATTTATTTATGACTATCAGAATTCATCTGAAATTTTCAGACATGTCTATTGCTAATTTCTTGCCCCTTCTTTACCCTTTCTAATTAAAAAATAAAGTATTTTAATATATTAGATTTTAATTCTCAAATCTTCCATAGCATCATCCTTTGTCTACCCATACATTCTTATCTGGATACTAGACTTTACCCTTGTATTCCCATTACGTCTTTATTAATTTATTGTATTGCCATTTGTTTTATTGCTATTTGTTTGTTTCCTCATACTCATTTCTCATTCTTTATTGTCAGCCCCTAAATTTGCCCGCATCAATGTTGCACATTGTGTACATTGCGCACTTTAGGCTCCCTGGCTTTGTTCTGGGATGATCCTGGGTCATAAATAACATTTCAACTTTTGGCTGCTGAGCCTCTATCCTAAATAACTTATCTCCTTCCCACCTTGCCAAACATTGTTGTTCTGTTCCAATGAGTTAGTTCTCACTCATAGTGAGAGAATGAAACACTGACCAGTATTGTGCCATCCTCACAATGATTGCTGTTTGAGTCCATTGTTGTAGTCACTGTGTTACTCTATCTCATCAAGTGTCTTCCTCTTTTTCACGGGCCCTCTACTTTGCAAACCATGGTGTACTTCTCCAGGGACTGGTCTGTCTTAATAACCTGTCCAAAGCAAATGGGCGAAGTCTCACTATTCTCCATTCTAATGAGGATTTTGTTTTGTTCATCCTTCTGGATGTTTATGGTCTATTCCATATTATTTGCCAACACCATAATTCAAATGCATCAATTCTTCTCATGTCTTCCTTATTCATTGCACAAATTTCACATGGATATGAGGTGATTGAAAATACATCTAGGGTCAGGTACACATTAGTCCTTAAAATGATATCTTTGCTTTTAACACTTTAAGAAGGTCTTTTGCAGTAGATTTGTCCAATGGAAAATATCATTTGATTTCTTGACTGCTCCTTCCATGAGCATTGATTATGGATCCAGGTGAACTGAAATCCTTGACAACTTCAATATTTTCTCCATTTATCACTGGTTCAGTTATGCAGATTTTTGTTTTCTTAATATTGAGGTGTAATCTCATACTGAAGGCTGTAATCTTTGATCTTCACCAGTAAGCGCTTCAAGGCCTCTTCCCTTTCAGCAAGTATGGCTGTGTCATTTTTATATGATAGACTGTTAATGAGTCTCCAATCCTAATGCCATATTCTTTTTCATGTAGTCCGGCTTCTTGGATTATTTGTTCAGCACATAGATTGAATAAATATGGTGAAATAAGACAACACTGACACATGCTTTTCCTAATTTTAAACCGTGCAGTATCCCCTTGTCTGTTGAAGCTGCTTTTCTCATGTACTATGTACAGTTTCTTCATGAGCACAATGAAATGTTCTGGAACTCCCATCCTTGGAAATGTTATCTATAAATTGTTAAGATCTACACAGATAAATGTCTGCATACTCAGTAAAACACAAGTAACATCTTTTTGATATTCTCTGTTTTATTCAACATCTATCTTATATCAGCCATTATATCCCTCTTTCCATGTCCTTTTCTGAATCGGACTTGAATTTCTTACAGTTCCCTGTTGATATACTGATGCAATCATTTAAATATTATCTTTAGCAAAGTGTTACTGTGTGTAATATTAATGATATTATTCAATAATTTCCACATTTCATTGGATCACTTTTCTTTGGAATAGACATCGAATAACTCTGATATTTGGGCTGATATTTATACCTGGCTGGCACAAATGGTGAATATGTTTAGCTGCTGCCAGGTTGAAGGTTTGAGTCTACCCAGAGATGCTTCAGAAGAATGTTAAAAAAGTCCTGGCAATGCACTTTGGAAAAATCAGACAGATCTACTGTGACACACATTATTCACTATGAGTTAGAGTTAACTCCATGAAAACTGATGAGGGCAAATTTTTAAAGGCTTAAACCATGAGCCTGCTTAGAAGAGAAGTTAGGGAAGACTATAAAGTTTGCTGTAATTAAATCTTAGATGGCCTTGAATGGAAGGTATAGGATTCAGGGCTTTATCTAATAGAGGGGCTATGAATAGGTATTGACACGCTAAAGAAATATTTTAGTTGAATCAGTAGCAAACGCTATGAATTGGATCAAAGGAGAGAAACCACAAGGAGATGAGACAGAATCTATAAGAAAAAGGGAAAGTATTGTGAAAGCAGGATTAGAACATATCAGAAAAACTCAGGGAGACACAAGTGAAATATATATCTTGGTTCCATCATGGCCCATTGCCATCAAGTTGATTCCGACTCATAGCAACCCCATGTGTAGCAAAGTAGAACTATGCTCGATAGGGTTGTCAGAAGACCACCATGCCTTTCTTCCAACATGCCTCTGGTTCGATTAGAAGAACGAGTCTTTCATTTTGTAGTCAAGCACTTACTCACTTTTCATCACCCAGGGAATCTTTTCTAGTGCTTGGTGGTAGTGGTGGTATGCCATGGCAACGGTTCTGATTCATAGCAACACTCTAAGGGTCTCTGAGACTGTAAATCTTTATGGGAGCAGAAAGCCTCATCTTTCTCCTGAAGAACTACTGGTAGTTTCAACTGCTGATCATGAAATTAGCAGCCTGACTCATAACCACTACATTAGCAAAATTTCCAGCCAAACCACTCTGTTGCCAATTACCATCAACTAGATTCTGACTCATGATCACTCCATGACCTTCAGAGTAGAGCTGTAATTCACAGGGCTTTCAATGGCTGTGATCTTCCCAAAGTGGATCCCCTGTCTTGCCAGGTGGCACTGAGTGGATTTGAACCTGTCAAGCTTAGTGCTTAACCATTTGTGCCACCCAGAAACTTCTTTTAGAGGAATTTGGGTCAATGGCAAAGGTTTCCATTTTGAAATAAAATTGACTTTATTTTACCCATCTTATAGTTGATAAAGGAGGCAAAATTGCTTTTGTAAAAGTTTGTGGGGAAATGTAATTAAAAGACAGTATAAGTTTTCCATGACCTTTAGCCCCCCTCATATACTTAACAGTTGTTAAGTATTCTCAATGATCAATATACTTCACAGAAATGGTTCTTGTTATATCTTTCTGTCTTCCACAGGAAGGAGCAGAGGTAGCATAGTGGGCTATGAGATGGGCTGCTAACTACAAGGTCAGCAGTTTGAATCTACCAGTAGGCCCAGGAGAGAAAATGACACTTTCAGTTCTCATAAAGATTTATAGACTTGGAAAACCCTATGCAGGGTCACTGTGAGTAGAACCAGACTGAATAGCACACAAGCACCGCCACCTTCTATTTGTATTTTGTTTCCCTTTCCCTTTTTTCTTTTCAAATATTTTTTTCTGTATTTTCTTATCCTCCTTACCTATCCTCTTTCTCTACCTTCCTCCCTGCCCCCCTTTTTCCTGCTCTTCCTCCTTCCTACCTCTGGGTTATTTGATCCTGTAATATCTCTTCCTATTTGTAGGGCTATAGTTCAGGAACTCCTTCATTCCCATAGGAATCTCCAGGGCAAAAGTGGAAAGGTTACCAAATTGCAGAATTTGGAGACAGCTGGAAGCAGGGCTCAATCAAGGGTCAGTACATTTAACTATCCTCTACCTCCGCCCTTCCTCACCTCTTTCTATCAGTCTAACAAATCCCACATGTCATACATAGCAAGTCTTTAATGGAGAGATTCAGCATCAGAGCCTCTGCCAGGATAGATTTTGCCTCTTTGCAGTCCTTTAGTGAGACAGCTATTTTTGTCACCTCTCCAAATACAACAGTATGTTTATTGTAAAGAAGAAAAGCCTAGGAAACTGGACATAGTATTTCAGCAGCTCTGTCTTAGTCTTATGGAACTTGAAATTGAGAACTATCTAGAATTTTTTTTATTATGTGTCTTTGATTTTAAATATGGAAGCAAAGAAACAAACCAAAAAGAAAACACACACACACACACACACACACACAAATTCTGATGGAAATTGAACCAGTAACTTTGATCCAGGTATTCTGAGTTGGCTAGAATTGCCCAGGTGGTTTTTATTACAGTCCTTTCTGTATGTTTCTTACTATAGGAAGAAGGCCAACAAGGTCTCAATAATATAGACATTGGTAGAATGCCCAATCATGTCTCTGTTTTACATAGACCTGAGGGAAAGTGTAGGGAAGGGTATATAAGGCTAAAATCAACCAAGATTCCTAAATTACATGTAAGAAATAAGAATATTCCACAAAAATGTTAATGCAATAGAATATTGAAAGTTGTTACTACACTTAATAATGTTTGGAAATTCCTTTTTTAAGATTTATTCTCAAAACTATATAGACTGTAAAACCGTCTGAAATTTATTCTGTTTACTCACCTACTCTGGTTCTAGATTTGGTGACAAATAATTGCTGATTGCTTTGCAAAATAAATTTTATGTTTTAAGAAAGAAAAATTTACTATTACTGAGGGAATATATAAAAATGTATTCTAAGTTTCGGAGAGCTAAAAATGATAACAGTGTTCAACAGGGTCTGAATCCCAAAGTACATACTTTGAAGAGAATAGTATTCATTTGAAAGTATTAAGTTTTAAATGCTTGTTTAAATATAAAATCTTATTGTTTATAGTTATATTGTGTATAGAAGATCCCTAACAGTGATAAAATGTGAGGTTTAAAGAATAATTGAAGGTAAAATAAAATCAATTGTCACAATGGTAATCGAAATCAAGAAAGCAGAATCATGTAGACTAAGATTCTAATAAAGGGCTTCATGGGAGAAAGCCCCATAAGTGGGTGGGGATTGTTGATTGTTGGACCCAACTATGGGATTTTGAGGTTGGGACCCTGCTCTTTGCTTGGAAGACCCTGAATTGTCAGATTGTTTCTTAATTAGTGTCCCAGAAAGGATCTCTTCATCCTATTATTTGTAAGCTATAAGACTGTTTGCTAGAATCCCCAGTAGTGAAATAGGAGAGAGCTGGATTCTCAGCAGTACACATATGCTGTAGTCAAATCAGTTATGCTCAGTGTCCTCAAGACCAGAGCCTCTCTGGGTCAAACTTTACCTAAAATAATGACTTGTTTCTCTCATGGGAGAATCTTGTTGACTGGTGATTTGCACTGGGGAGAAAACTTGGGTCTCAACTATATAATGGGGCTTCAAAAATTTGTGGAAAACTTCCATTATCTTTTAATTTACATTTTTCTACAAAATATTTTGAACCTTCCATGTAGATGTTCCTTTTACATACTAAAAAATCAATCTTCTTGTACACAACACTACCCTGACACCCTTACTCTTCAGAGGCACTAGTTATTGCTCTAATTCTTGAACTTTTCTCTACATTAACAGCACACATTTGCTTTTTTCTCATTAGCATTTCCCTTTGTAAGTAGTTGGATTTCAACTTTCTATCATTTCATATGCTTCCCATCATGCATTCAGTTGCCATTCACATCACCAAATTTTTGTCTCCTCTCCTGTTCTCTTTGTCTTTGAGGAGTTTATATCATATTTATTTCTTTACTCAGTATGTTTTTGGTGATGGTGGTTATGTGCCATGGAGTTGGTTCCGACTCACAGTGACTATGTACAGAGTTTCTGAGGCTGTAAATCTTTACAGGAACAGAAAGCCTCATATTTTTCCTGTGGAACAGCTGGTAGATTTAAATTGCTGGGTTCACAGCCCAATTTGTAACCACTACGTTACCACCAGAGCTCCTTATGTTTTTAAGAGGGGGATAAAGAGAAATTTGTTTTCCCTGTCTGGTATTGAACCAGCTCCCTTCACCACTCCATTGTACTGACAAATGTATCCTGCATTTCACCATATATATTTAACTATAAATTGTTGCACCTACAATTGTAAAACATGACAAGCAGAACTAAAAAAGTTATTAATACAGTTAAGCAGTGAAGTTCCAAAACATATGAGGTAAAGTGCAAGACTTTTAAACAATATTTAGAAGAAGAATAAAATTGTCAGAAATTCTTGAAACTGAACACAATTATTTTAGATATAAATGTTGCATATAGGTCATAGTTATACCATACAGAATAATGAATAAATGATTATTTCTTTATAATTGTTTATTGAGTGTCCACAGGGTCATGCCACCACTTGTCTGTCAATTTGTTGTACGGTGGTAGCTTTTGTGTTGCTGTGATGTTGGAAGCCATGCCATTGGTATTTCAAATACCAGCAGGGCCACCCATGGTGGACAGGTTTCAGAAATGCTTCCAGATTAAGATAGACTAATAAGGAAAAGAGTCAGACTGCTTTTGAATGTTTAGTGAATGAAAACATTATGAATAGAAGCAGAGCATTGTCAGATATATTGCCAAAAGATGAACCTCTCAGCTTGGGAGTTACTTAAAATATGACTGGGGAAGAACTGACTTCTCAAACTAGAGTTGACCTAGATCCTAGATGATGCAAATGGCATAAAGCTTTTAGGAGCTTCATTTGCTGATAGAAAAAAACAACAACAAACAAACCTCAAAATGAGGTTACACAATTGCAAAAATCCATTAATAATCGGAACATGGAATGTACGAGATATGAATCTAGGAAAAATTGGAAGTTGTAAAAAATGAAATGAAGATTGATACCCTAGGCATTTTGAGCTATAATGGACTGGTATTGGCCCTGTTGAATCTGACAACCACATGGCTTATTATGCTGGGAATGACAAACTTTAGAGAAATGGCATAGCATTCATCAAAAAGCATGCTACATGATATACCTTGAAGTACAATGTTGTCTGTGATACAATAATATCCATATATCTACAAGGAAGACCCGTTAATACCACTATTATTCACCAAATATACACACCAACCACTAAAGCCAGTGATGATGAAATTAAAGACTTTTATCAACTTCTTAAGTCTGAAATAGATCCAACTTGCAATCAAGAAACATTGATAATTACTGGTGACTGGAATGTGAAGGTTAGAAACAAAGAGGAAAAATCCATAGATGAAAAATACGGCCTTGCTGTTAAAAATGAAGCTGGAGATCTCATGGCAGAATTTTGCAAGATCAATGACTTATTCAATGCAAATAGCTTTCTTAAACAACATAAAAGGCAACTATACACATGGATCTTTCACCAGATGCACTTAACAATGTGATGGCTAGAGGCCTGGTATGGAGATGTAGGATAAAGCACTGGACTACAATGTCAATTTGACTACAATGTCAATTTGAATTGCAAGGTTGTCAGTTTAAACCCACCAGCTGTTCCTCGGAAACCCTATATAGGATTGCTATGAGTCAGAACTGACTCAATGACACTGAACAACAACATGATGGCTAGAACTGTGGTTGCCTTGACAGGGCTATACCAAATAATTTCACAGCCTTATAAGACCTGCTGGCCAGACATTCCCCACCCCTGCTCGAGATAGAGGTCCTTATTTGTCTATTTCAGCTTTCAGTAACTCTAAATCCTTGGACATCCTGGGCTTTTAGGGTCTTTGGCCTCAGTAGTCATTAGATAACATCTGTCTTTATCTTTCTGTGCTTTTTCTCGGTGTTTATGCTACTTCATATATTTGAAGTAACTAGGTTTAAGTAACTACACTAACATTGTGGCTTTAATATAACAAAGTAAATCTTATTCCCAACTGGGTTTACATTTATTGGGATATAGGATTCCAACATATTTTGTTTTTCAAAAGACAAATCAATGTATAACACAAGAAAAGTACTGTGGGGTTTTTCTTGTTTGTTTGTTTTTTGTTTTAATCCTGTTGTATAAAGGGAGGTACAGAGGCTCAAAGAAGTTAAATAACTTGAAACAGGTTGTTGTTGTTAAATGCTGTCTAGTCGGATTTAACTTACAGTGACCCTGTGTAGGGTTGGAACCTACTCGACTGCACTTCACAACAACAACAATAGGGTTTCTGAGACTTTAAGTCTTTATGAAAGCAGAAAGTCTCATCTTTCTCCCACGAGTGACTGGAAGGCTTGAACTGTTGACGTTGGGGTTCGCAGTCCAGTGCTTATCCTATGGAGCCACCTCACTTCTTTGAAACAAGTGACAGAGGTAATAAGTGACCAAGGTAGGATTGAACTCAAGATGATCTGACTTCAAGTTTTTAGTGTTTAATGATACCACATTTTATCATTTCTACTTGTACAATGTTGTTAAATACCATTGAGTTTATTATAATTCCATTGAGTTGGTTACAACTATATAGAGTTTTCGAGTGACCCTATATAGGGTTTCTAAGTGACCCTGTATAGGGTTTCTGAAGCTGTAAATCTTGGTGGAAGCAGAAAGTCTCATCTTTCTTCTATGGAGCAACTGGTGGGCTCAAATTGCTGACCTTGTGATTAGCAGTCCAGTGCTTATCCTACAGAGCCACAGTGCTATAATGTACACTCTAGGATCTATAGAGATTAGTAAGGTCCCTGGGTATCAAAATGTTTTGCTCTTAACTACTAACCCAAATTTTGACAGTTTAAAGTTATCCAGCGGTGCTGGAAGAAGAAAGTGTTGGTGTTTGCTTCTGTAAAGATGGTAGCCAAGAAAAGCCTGTGGAACAGTTCTACTCTGTATCACTAAAAGACAACTTGTTGGATTAGGATTTGCACTGGTATCAGTGGGTACAGTCCTTGGGAAACCAGAAGAAAACTCAAGACCTGACTTTTGCAGTTCATTTTTTGCTGAGAAAAATAACTGTTTTTTTTCTTGTACCTGTTGACATTGTCCTCTACTTCTGAAGAAAGGAAATATGGCAGACTATGAGGAAATAAAAAGAATGAAGGTAGTAGAGTATAGTGGCCAAGTTCAGAATTCAGAGACTTAGATATAAGCCCTGACTTTTTTAGTAAATTACTGAACCCTCTAAGTCTCAGTCTCCTTATTTGTGAAATGAAGACATTCATAGTAAGTACCTGGTTCATAAACTTCTCAGGAGGATTAGTGAGGCAAACAGGTAAGACATATAGCATGAGTGTCCAGCTGTCAGTAATCATTTGTTTGTGAAATGGTGACTATTAATAATAGTAACAATAAGGGGAAAAGCATTGGTAAATGCTTTTGGATATAACAAGGATATTTTTTAAGTTATTTCTACTAATTTATTGTGCTTTATGACTTTTCATACCACACAATTTAATCATTTAAAATGTATAGTTCAACGGCTTTTAGAATACTTCTAGAGTAGTACAACCATCATTGAAATCTGAGGACACTTTTATCTCCCAAAGGAAAAATTGTACCCATTTGCAATCACTTCCCACCTCTCCAATATATAAGGTCAATATGACTTGGAACTAACTGAAGTGCACCTAACAACAACATACACAGAGATGCAGTCCCACTTAAAAATAGGGCTTTCCTTGTTATGTTAATAAAGTCATATAAAATGTTTGTTGTTGTTACTAAATGCCATCCAGTCAGAGAGAAGAACATTTTTAAAAAGTGATCAGAGTAACAATAATTTAAAGCAGAATGTTCTAGAACGGGGCTTCATTAAGCCAAGAGAACATGTAAAGAATCTTCTCAGTAATGAATAAGACTTTGTAAGGATATAGAAGATTATGAAAGTTAACTTTCACTTGTCTCCTGTACAGCATAGAGCCTACAAGAAGTTTGTCTATCTTTCCTCCTCACTTCAATCCTGTCTAAGTTACCCAGTGCTGCTGTAACAGAAATTCTACAAGTGGACGACTTTAACAAACAGAAATGTATTGTCTCTGCTGTTATTAAGTGCCATCCAATTGGTTCAGACCCATAGCAATCTTGTGTAGGGTTTCTGAGGAACAACTGGTGACCTTGAACTTCTGACTTTGAGTTCAAATCGACTTTGAAGTACAGCCCAATAACCCACAGTGCCACATCATTGTCTCAGTTTAGGAGGCTAGAAATCTGAATTATGGTGGCAGCTCTAGAGGAAGACTTTTCTATTGACTCACAGTTTAGGATAACAGTTATTGTCTCCTTTCATTATCTGTAGGCCAAGCATTCCTTGGAGATCTCCATATGTCTTGGCAACCGCCTTCCTCTGGATCTAAGATGTTCCTAGCACAGAACCTGGGTCCAAAGATGTGCTCTGCTCTGGGCTCTTTTTTTCTTGGTGTTAGTAGGTTCTTCTTTCTCTGCTTGCTTCTGCCCTTTTATCTCTTCAGTAAGATAAATGGTGTTGCAGGCCACACCCTAGGAAATTTTCCCTTACATCAGATCAAGGATTAAGGATGTTGCATGCCCACCCTTGGAGTCCTGGTGGGGCACTGTTGGTTAATGCACTAGACTGCAAAGTTGGCTTGAAGCACAAGGTCGGCAGTTCAAGCTCAATAACCATTCCTTGGAAATCCTATACCAGGTCACTGTGGGTCAGACCAACTTGAAAGCACTGAACAACAACAATATGCCCACCTTAATCATTTTTAAAATTGATTGGATTTTCACATCAGATCACATCATGGAGGATCATTACATACCTGCTGAATTACCTGGCCCAGTCAATTCTACACATATTTTTGTGGGACACAATTAATCTATGACATGTCCTGTCTAGAGACAATTGGGTATTTTCTTTATGTGCTTCCATAACAGTGTCTGCTTCGTACAATCAAACATTTAAACATATCATATTGAAGTTTGTCAGTTTACTCTATTGAGACTAGACTGTTTGAGGACAGAACCTATGAATTTCTTATTTATAGTGCCAATGCCTGCAATAATGCACACAATAGGCACTCAAATATCTGTCCAAAAAAGAGTGTGTAAAGGTAAATATAGTCGAGAGATAGCAGACATTGCCATGTATAGAATGTGTCCTTTGGTTGTTTAAATGATTACACATTCCTGAGTGTTTTTGTGTACATCCCCCCAAGAAAACAAAAAACAGAGGGAATAGAAGCAAATTCTGTTGAATGATGATGCACAGAGCAGATTGTAATCATTGCAATGAAATGATGAGTATAAAACTGGTGTCCTCCCATGTAAACTATCACTCCATTCACAATAAAAACATTTAAAAAGAAGAAATGGAAGAAATGAGGAGGTAAGAGATCTGAATAGCAAATTTCAAAGGGCAGCTAGAGAAGACAAAGTCAAATAATGAAATGTGCAAAGACTTGGAGTTAGAAAATCAAAAGAAATGAGCATGCTCAGCATTTCTCAGGGAACTGAAGAAAAAATTCAACTCCTGACTTGAAATATTGAAGGATTCTATGGGCAAAATGTTGACTGATGAAGAAAACATCAAAAAGAGATGGAAGGAATACACTGTCACTGAACCAAAAGGAAATGGTTGCTGTTCAACCATTTCAAGAGATAGCATATGACCAACAGCCAATGATACTGAAGGAAGAAGTCCAAGGTTCACTAAAGGCATTGGCAAAGAACAAGGGTCTGGAAACTGATAGAATACAAACTGAGATATTTCAACAAACTGATATGACACTGGGCACACTCACTCTTCTATACATAGAAATTTGGGAGTCAGCTGATTGGAAGAGATCCATATTTGTGCCCATTCCACAGACAGATGTCTCCATGGAATACAGAAACTAACAGACAATATTATTAATATCACACTCAAGTGAATTTTTGCTAAAGATAATTTAAAACTGACTGCAGCAATGCAATGGCAGGGAGGTGCCTGAGGTTCAGGCCATATTCAGAAGAAGACATGATATCAGATAGATCTTGGCTAAAAGCAGAGAATACCAGAAATATTTTTACCTGTCTTTTATTTACTATGCAAAGACTTTTGATTGTGTGGATCATGGCAATTTATGGACAACTTTGCAGAGAATGAGTATTCTAGGACACTTAATTGTGCTCATGATGAACATGACTAAGAGGCAGTTGTTCGAACAGAGCAAAGAAACACTGAATGATTTAAAATTAGTAAAGATGTGCACCAGGGTTGTATTTTTTTCACCATATTTATTCAATCTGTATGCTTAGCAAATGATTTGAGAAGCTGGATTATACAAAGAAGAATGTGGCATTAAGATCGGAGGAAGACTCATTAACAACCTGTGATCTGCAGATGATACAACTTTGCTTTCTGTAATGATGAGGACTTAAAATATTTACCTATGAAGATTGAAACCACACTCTTGAGTATAGGTTGCACCTCAGTGTAAAAAATCCTTACCATTGGAACAATAAATAACTTCAAGATAAATGGAGAAAATATTGAAGTTGTCAGAGTTCATTTTATCAGATCTACCATCATGGAAGCAAGTCAAGAAATCAAATGACATATTACATTAGGCCAATCTGCTGCACAAAACCTCTTTTAAGTGTTGAAGAACAAAGATGTCAGTTTGCGGACTAAGGTGTGCCAGTGCCAATCCGTTGTATTTTCAATAATCTCATATGCATGTGAAAGTTTGATACTGAATACAGAAGTCCATAGAAGTACTGTGCATTTGAGTTATGGTGCTAGAGTAAAATATTAAAAGTACCATGGACTGCCAATTAAACAAACAAATTAGCATTGGAAGAAGTATAGCCAGAATGCTCCTTGGGAGCCAGAATGGCCAGGAGGGACCAATCTCTGGTGAAGGATGTCATGCTTGGCAGGGTGGAAGATCGGCAAAAAAGAGGAAGACCCCTGTGGGGCCTTAAATTTACTTGATACGTGTTTTCTATCCAAAGTCTTCTTAATTCCTACCAAGTAATTGGGTTGTTGTTATGTGCCATGGAGTCGGTTCCAACTTATAGTGACCCTGTACAGGGTTTCTGAGACTGTAAATCTTTACTGGAGCAGAAAGCCTCATCTTTCTCCTGTGGAGCAGCTGGTAGTTTTGAACTGCTGACCTGGTGGCCTGCAGCCCGATTCATAACCGCTATGCTACCAGAGCTCCTTAAAGTAATTGGGTGGTACCAGGCAAATAAGATATACAGAACTCTAAGGCTGGGATTGGTTAGTTTTGCCCTCCAGCTATGTTTAAAAGAAACCATCCCAGAAGCAGAGAAGGAAGATCCCAGGACTATCAAGAAGGGAGACCGTGAGTGACATATGAGATCCCTACCTAGATAAACAAGGACAGCAGAGGGGAAGGCAGAGGCTACAGCTGAGGTGGTGGCAGGGAGAGACAGAACAATTTCATGCTGTACGCCCATGGGCTGAGTAAAGTTGAGTACCTACAGCAGAAGACTGGCTTGACGATTGTGCCCTTTGGGCATTGAAACTTGCTAACAGAACTTTGTAACAATTGTCAGAGCAAGAGAGAGGCTAAGGGACCACGTGGCTGAGAGTCCAAAGATTAAGAGTGAGGCATGCCTCCAGTAAGGCAGACAAGTTTTTCCTGACTGGAAAACTGCTGCATCCTAAATTGATTTTGATCCTGAATTTTACCCTGTGCACTTCCTTAATAAAAGGAGCTCTGATAGCGTAGAGGTTATGAATCGGGCTGCTAATCACATGGTCAGCAGTTTGAAATTACCAGCGGTTCCACAGGAGAAAGATGAGGCTTTTGGCTCCCATAAAGATTCAAAGTCTCGAAAACCCTGTACAGGGTCGCTATGAGTTGGAACTGATTCCAAGGTACATACCAACAACAACAACAACTTCCTTAATAAACTCCATAATCATGAGTATTGTTATCAGTTCTGTGTGGCCATTGCAATGGATTATCAAACCCAGATGTGAAACAGAGAGTGGTGTGGGAGGAATGGTTGGTATCAGAATAGGGTAAAGGTGGTAAGGTGAAAACATGTACATAACCTCCACATCATAGGAATCAGCTTTGGACTGATTTTGAGTTTTGATTCTCTTGCTCCCTTGTGAAGCCAGGAGAAATCAGACATGGCTCCCACATGGTTTTGAAACCCTTAACAAGATGAATTGGCACAGTGGCTGCCCCAGTCGGCTCAAGTCTAGCAATGATTGTGAGGTTGGTGCAGTACCGGGGAGTGTTTTGTTCTGTTGTGCATAAGGTAGCTATGCTCGACTGCACCTAAGAACAACAACTTGTTTCTTTCTCTTTTCAATGTCATATTCTACAATTTCCTTAATGAAATTTAACTCATTTTAGTTTAAAAAAAATAAACACAAAACTTACCCACAAAAAAGTCATAATTTTCCTCCTTTCTCCTTATCTAATTGTAATTTCACTATCCAATCATATTTGGCTAATGTGTTCGGCAGCTACCTACTTAGCCTGCACATTTGTTTTTTATTACACATTTTTGGTCAAAATAAAAATTTAAGTTATAACCATAATTCAAATTCAGTACTGAGAAAGCAAGGAAGCTAGAGAAATCTTGTGTATGTGTGAGGCTGGTGGAAGTGCTCATCTGGTGGGGGGAGGCAGTGCTCAGCTGCATGCATATATATAAGGTTGTTGGGTGCCATTGAGTCGGTTCTATTCCATAGCGCCGCCATGCACCACAGAATGAAAAACTGCACGGTCCTGCGCCTTCCTCACAATATATAAGGTAATGATATATCTGTTGCTCGTTTACAACTTTGGCACTGCCTACATATGGGGTCATCATGAGTCAGAATTGACTTGATGGTAACCAACATCAACAATAAGGAGCTCTGATAGCGTAGTGGTTATGAATCGGGCTGCGAACCTTAAGGTCAGCAGTTCGAAACTACCAGCTGTTCCGCGGGAGAAAGATGAGGCTTTCTGATCCCGTAAAGATTTACAGCCTCAGAAACCCTGTACGGGGTCGCTGTGAGTCAGAACTGACTCCATGGCACATAACAACATCAACACTATTACCTGTATGTCCTGTATAAAATCATACTGCGCCTGTGTGTAATATTTACACGACACTGACAAAATACCGAGTTGAAATCTGTCCAAAATGCTAGGGTATGAGTGTATTATTTCAAGTTAATGAGTATGCCTTTAACTCAAGGCAAGGACAATGGTTGAAAACAGATTATGTGGCTTTAAACCACAGGACAATTTCTTTTGTGAAATTTTTTGCTGTTTGAATTTAGTTTGCATAAAATAATCAAAACACTCTGTAGGAATTATAAGTTTCTAAAGTGTTTTGTCCCCAAAGAGCAGTTTAGATCATATGTGGCAGTTTGGAATGTAGAAACTTAATTTATTGTTAGCATTAGGAAGAAAAAAATAGCATTAAAAAAAATCAAACTCTTGCAAGTTTTTCCTATGAATTGGACCTACATAAAAAGATAAATACTCTATAAGATTTATCAGCTTTTGGTGAACTTTTAATTTGGTTACAAGTAAAAAATTTGGACTGAAACTTGGATAACTTCTAGTTAGCTCTTAAAGTCATTAAAACATTGAGACCCTATAGACTCTAATTGATAACATTCTGATAATTTATTTTAGAAGACAGTTTTTAATTTCTATCTTTGTTTACTTGTTGGTTTCCAGAAAAATTTTATACTTTATTATTTTTTTTCAGAGTTCCTCAGAGCTAAGCATAGATTTTAAAAAGTCATTTTTATGTGTCTTGTTGAGAAATCAATGTGCTATCTATATTTTAAGGTATACAGTCAACATACAAGGACCTTGTGCTTTATATGAGCATTTGCAGATGCTTCATATATGCACGTTGTTGTTGTTGTGTTGTGAAGTTGATTCTGACACATAACAATCCATTTTAGATCTTCCAAGAAGTGGTTGGTGGGTTTGAACTGCCAAACTTGCAGTTAGCACTCCAGTACTTATCCTACAGCCCTATAAAGTAATTTATTTAAAGTTGAAGTTAGTGTCAGTACAGAGAAGGTCAACATACCTGTCATCTAATTAGCTAGTTCAAAAGGGTGTCACTTCAGAAGGAAAACAAACCAAAAAAACTGACTTTGTTTTCTAGGTTTTATAATATACTTGATTCTCTGTAACAAATGCATCATATTAATTGTTAGTTAATGATAAATCACAATTCTATGACACAAAAATTATTGAAAAGTAGTAATTTACATAATTTGCTACAAATGAAATTTGTACATTCATAAAATTAATTTTCTTTTTTGTACATTTTTTTTTTGTATATAAAAGGAGGAAGAGAAAAAGCCAACTTTTCGAAAATAAACACAAAGCAAAAGCGTAATTATAAAGCCAATCATATTTTAAATATGGGCTAAAAGTATCTTTCTTTAATATTGGTCATTTAAAAAAAACAACAACTGGGTATGTTTAAGATGATAACTTCATAATCATTTTAGGAATACTGTATTTGTTTATAAAATCCATGAACAATTCTGTTTTCCTCTTATAGCTGTTTGTTGTTGCTGTTTTTAAGTGCCATCGAGTCAGTTTGAACTCACAGTGACCCTTTATAGGGTTTCCAAGGAGTGACTGGTGGATTTGAACAGTTAACCTTGTGACTTACCTTACCTTACCCTACAGTGTCACACCAGGACTCCACAAGAGTTTTGGTGAACCATAATTTAGTGCAATTTTTGTGGTCTGAGATTGTAGATTAAACTACTTATATTTGAAAATACATATTTATATTAATAAATTCAGAGATGACATATCACCAAATTCAATGATTCATGTTTAAGAAAACAATAGGTAATTATGTTTAAATTTAAAGGTAAGCACAAAACTTCTTTCCAGCAGTAACCTGGGGTTTGTACGAAATGAGAGCATTTTACAAGTAAGCCTGTGGAATCTCTTTGAGACTTGGTGTTCATTAGGATAAAATGCAGAATGATTTACTGTTAGAAGGCTGATCAGGACAGTAAAACTCTAAAGCAGTCACTGAAAACCCACTGCTATCCTCCCCACCTGTCACATTTAGACTCATATTTGCTAATAGACTCATGGCGAATGTCTATTTTGGTAGAGAGCTAGACTTTAAATTGTGAGACCAAATATTCTATGGAGTTAGTGGAAAGAAGAGATACCAGTTTTGAAGTGTGTTTTGAAGGACACAGATTTTGTCCTGGTTCAAATATATATGTTCTGCATCAACTATATAATCTGGCATTCCTATCATAAAAATTCATTCTATAGGTTAAAGTTTTGTACAAGAATAAGATTCTCATTACTATTGAGTTAATTTAAACTCATAGTGATCTTGCATAAGGTTTTGAGACTGGTAATCCTGGTATGGCATTGCACGTTAATGCTCTGGACTGCAAAATCTGTTTGAACTGCAAAGTCAGCAATTCAAGTTCACCAGCCACTCCTGGGAAACATTATATAGGGTAGCTATGATTCAGAACAAACTCAATGACAATTAATAACAGCAACAACAATATTTATGGGAGCAGAAAGTCCTATGTTTCTCCCATAGAGGGGCTGATGGTTTGAACTGTTGTTAGCAGTTCAGTGCATATCCTACAGTGCCACAAGTGGATTAATGCACTGGACTGCGAAGTCAGTTTGAACTGAAAGGTTGGCAGTTCAAACTCACCAGTCACTCCTCAGAAATCCTATACAGGGCTGCTTTGGTTCAGAACCGACTCAATGGCACTTCACAACAAACAGGTTTTAAAAGCACTTACTAATGAAGATCAAATATAATAACTTAAGTATTATTATAAACAAAAATCCTCACAACTGAACAAATAAGTAACATTATGATAAATAGAGAAAATATTGTAGTTGTCAAGGATTTCATTTTACTTTGATCCACAATTAATTACCATGGAAAAAGAAGTAATGAAATCAGGTAATGTGCTGTATTGGGCAAATATACTCCAAAAGACCTCTTACAAAGTGTTAAGAAGCAAAGATGTCACTTTGAGAACTAAGGTGCACCTGGACCACGCCATGGTATTTTCATCATTTCATATGCAAGCAAAAGCTGGACAATGGATAAGGAAGATCAGAAATTTATGCCTCTGGCTTAAGGTGTTAGCAAAGAATATTGACTATATCTTGGACTGCCAGAAGAACAACTATAGCTGTATTGGAAGAAGTACAGGCAGAATGCTGTTTAGAAGGCAGAATAGTGAGGCTTCATCTCATTAACTTTGAACATATCATCAGGTGTGGCCAGTCCCTGGAGAAAGACATTATGCTTGGTAAAATAGAGGTTCAGCTAAACTGAGAAATAGCCTCAACTGACACAGTGGCAGCAACAATTGGCATAAACATAGTGACAATTGTGAAGATAGCACATGGCTAGGCAACATTTTGTTCTATTATACATAGGATAATTATGAGTTGGAGTCAATTCAATGGCACCTAACAAAAATAGTTATTGAATAACATATCAATAATTCCTCAATTATTGAGAACTAAGATGCTGTGAGTTAATTTGCTGGACTGCAGTCAGTTTGAACCACAGAGTCAGTGGTTCAAGCTCCCCAGCCACTCTTCAGAAACCCTATACAACTGTGAGTTGGAACCGACTCAACAGCACTTAACAACAACAACAACAACAAGGTGTGCCTGACCCAAGCCATGGTATTTTCAATAACTTCATATGCATAAGAAAATTGGACAAATGAATAAAGAAGACCATAGAAGAATGGATGCATTTGAGCTGTGGTGTTGGAGAAGAATATTAAAAGTACTCCCTTCAGGACAATCCCCCCTCTAAGACTGAAATTCAAAGGGAGCACAGAAGTAAACATGTAAGCTTGCTGGCAACCACACTGGTATGCTGGTGAGTGGAAGAGGTGGAAAGGCAGCAACGAAAAAAACGTTGAGAAGGTGCTTTAGTTCAGAATGAATAGACCAGTCAAGAACACTGAGTGGTGGAAGGTAAGGTGAAGTGGGAGATAGGACTGACAAATGAATTAGGATGACAAAGAAAAGTAGAATATTCTACAACCAACCTTACTCATTAGGATTATCCTTGGATATAAGAGCAGTAATTCTTTCTCCTGTTACCATAGCTCTTATGAGGTTCCATGATGTCATCTAAACATAATTCTTCCAATTTTGGAAACACAGTATTTGCTAGGAAAAATAATTTATAATTTCACTTTTTCAACAATTCCTTATGGCGTTTACTTAGATAAGAAAAGTTACATAACACTCCCCAAGTACTTTTTGTGTGAATGGCTTCAATGATATATAAGGGAAATGTTGTAAATTCTATATTTCCCAGAGTTGCAATTTTTCATTACAGTCATTAAAAACACTCCTTTTTTAATGCAGGATCTGAAGTGAGATTGTCAAGGTCAGACTCTGTTTTTTACTAGTTATGTAATCTGGATAATTTTTCCAACCTCTCTGTCCCTTATTTTCCTCATCTGCCACATTGTTATAGTAATAGTAGCTACCTCCTACATTGTTGCAGAATTTAAATAACTTAATGCATGTAAAGGTCTTAGAACAAAGCCTGATTCAGAGTAAGCTTTCAATAAATCTGAGCTATTATTATAATTTACATAAATTTTTAATCAGGCCACAAAAGTGTGGAGGTAATTGAAAAGAATATCCAAAAAGTTTTGAGGTTATAATTTAAGTAATCATTAGTACCTTTCCTTAATAAGAGCAGTGTTCTTTTATAGTTCACAATTAATAACACTTTGATGTGACTACATTTCTAGACTGGAACATATGATGTAACTTAGTCATTTTTATTACATAAAGATGTTTCCTAATACAGTATTAGTTGCTTCTTTCATCTTCATTCTCATCCTTTAGGATAGTAAGAATCAAGTCTCTTGCCTCAAACACACATAATTTTAAGAAGCATTGTGACAAGAAGTTAGAACAAGTACATACTATGAGAATAAGAAACAACATATAGGGAGACAAAACAGCAGATGTGAGACTACAGTTAGAAAACGGAATTTTGAGAAATTCAGGCGTAAGAAGAAAAAGACCCATATTGTCAGTGGTTCGAAACTACCAGCCGCTCCGCGGGAGAAAGATGAGGCTTTCTACTCCCGTAAGGATTTACACCCTCGGAAACCCTGTACAGGGTCGCTATGGGTTAGAACCGACTCGAAGGCACTTAACAACAACAATCAACAGTTTATTTCTCATCAGTAGTATGATGTAGCTGATATAAGTATTTATTCATGATCAGCTAAAAGTAAATAAAAAAGTTGTTAGGTATTTATTCCTCAGAATTTCTATTCCATGCAAACCTTTATAGTTGTTTTGTTTATTGACCATTCTATGCTCTCTTCCTTTATAAAGTGTGGCACTTTACACATGCTGTGCCTAACCTAAAAAACAAATCTACTCTTTGCTAAATTAAGTTCACATCATCTCTCAAGTCTGTTTAATACCAGATATTTGGGATATTATTGCTTACTCCTAGATAAGAAGAAAGTTCCATGTTAAATTTTCTCATAGAACCTTCAGCACCTCCCTTATACTGGATGTTTATTATACTTCTCTAATGTTTCTCTCCTCTGAACTGTAAACTCTGTGCAAGCCATTATTGCTGGGGTACAGAAAGTATATTATATCTTTATCTAAATGGTGGTTTATATCCATGAAAATTCATTCCATTGTATATTGTAAAAAGGATGTGGGAGTGGTGTCTGATCTCCTTTGACTTCACAAGGCGGAGGAGAATCAAGCTCAAAATGAACCCATGGCGGATTCCTTTCTAGTGGAAGGAAGTGAGATATGCCTCCAACATTGTTACCAATTGTGATACCAATGGTCCTTCACACAGCACTTTCTACTTCATTACTGGGTTTAATTATCTATTGAAATGGCCACACAGAGCTCATAAACAATATGCATGGTTACAGGGCTTAATAAGGAAGTTGTTGATGTTGTTCTTAAGTGCCATTGAGTTTGTTCCGACCCAAAATGACCCTGTATAGGGTTTCTGAGGAGCAGCTGGTGAACTTGAATTGTTGACCTTGTAGTTCAAACTGACTTTGCAGTCCAGCTCATTAACCCATAGCACCATACCACAATTCACAATTGGAATATAGTCAGGAGCACCTCCACTCAGACTTGCCACAGGCATGTGTCTCTCCTCTTGGCCTCTCAACTACATAACCCTTTGGCTTCTGCCTTGCTCAGTCAAGTGTTAAAAAGCTCCCTTGCTGTTGTTATTAAGTGCAGTCAAGTCAGTTCCAAACCTTAGCCACCCTCTATAGGGTTTCTGAGGAGCAACTGGTGAGTTTGAACCACCGACCTTGTGGTGTAAAACCAACCATGTGGTCTAGTGCTTATCCTACAGTGCCACATCAGAACAAAGTTCCTTAGCTCCCCTCCCTTGTGAGACAGCCTCCTGCCCAAAGATAATCAGTTTTACTTATTCTGTGGGCCAGGAAGCCTGCTGCTCTGTCTTGAGATCTTGATGCTGTTGCCTCTGCTGCTGCCTCTGCTGATGTTACTTCTCTTTGCAGGGAACTCATGGTCTAAAGAACACACTTCACTCTTTCATTTTTCTTCATAGTTGTGAGATCCCCATTCCTGCTTTGGAAATGAAGATGAAAAAAACGATCAATTTCCATGTTAGGGTTCCATACACCCTATTTGCATGATTCTGCCCGATCCTTGTTGTGTCACTGTAGGATAAACACTGAGCTGCTAAGCAAAAGGTCAGTCATTCAAACTCCTTGGAAACCCTATACAGAGAACCTGGGCAAGGGACTTCATCTCCCCTGCCTCAATTTCCATCTCTGAAAAATAAATTCACTCTGTAAGACACTGTGGGTTAATGCACTGGACTGCACAATCAGTTTCAATCACAAGGTCAATGGTTCAAATTCACTAGCTGCTCCTCAGAAACCCTATACAACTCAATGGCACTTAGCAACAGCAACAACACAGTATCCACCTGGTAGGGCTGTTGACCAATCACTAAACTGATGCAGGCCAGGTGGTTGGCCTCCTCGGTAACTTTATTATCAGTATTATAATGCATCTTAAATATATGTGGTAAGATGGCACTTAACAGCAGTAACAATAAAGATGATAGCTAGAAAAACCGTACTTCAGTGTACCACATATAATTTAAATGAATACACTTTATTCTATGATTTGTTATTCTTGTTAAGTGCTGTAGAATCTGTTCTAACACATAGTGACCTTGTATAGGGTTTCCAAGGAGCTTCTTGTGGATTTGAACCTCCAACCTTGTGGTTAGCAGTCCAGTGCTTATTCTACAGAGACTCCTTATTGTGTATTTCATAAACTAGAAAGAAAACTCAGGCATTCAGCTGTCTATTTACTTTATTCTTGTTGTTAGGTACCGTCAAGCCAACTCTGACTCATAGTGATACTATATCCAACAGAATGACATAGTGCATAGTCCTGTGCTATCCTCACATCTGCTGCTAGGTTTGAGATGATCATTGCAGCCACAGTGTCAATGCATCTCATTGAAGGTCTTCCTCTTTATCACTGATCTTCTACTTTACCAAAAGCATGATGTCCTTTTCCAGGGGTTGATCGCTCCTGAAAACATGTCCAATGTACATCAAGTCTCAGCAGCTTGACTTCTAGGGAGCATTCTGGCTGTACTTCCTACAAGACAGATTTGTTTCTTCTTTTGGCAGTATATTTGATCTTTTTTGGAGCACCATTAATCAAATGTATCAATTCTTCTCTGGGCCTTTTTATTCACAGTCTAGCCTTCACATGTACATGTCGTTGTTGTTGTTAAGTGCCATTGAGTTGATTCCGACCCATAGCAACCCTGTATAAGGTTTCCAAGGAGCAGCTGGTGAGCTTGAACCACCGACCTTGCAGTTCAAACAACTT
>NW_006408520.1:50691592-50696571 GCF_000296735.1 Chrysochloris asiatica
TTCCAAGGAGCAGCTGGTGAGCTTGAACCACCGACCTTGCAGTTCAAACAACTTTGTAGTCTGACACATTACCCCACAGTGCCACACCAGGATATGAAGTGATTAATAAAACCATGGTTTGGGTCTGGTACACCTCAAAATGATATCTGTTCTTTTTAACAATTTAAAGAAATCTTTCACAGCAGAGATTTGCTCTACACAATACCAATCCTTGATGTGAAGATGAACACTTTGAATTATTAGAAAAATTCCTTCTTTACTGAGTTAAAATCTATAGTCCTATAATTCTCATCTGTTGACCATATATCTATTGTCTGAACCAACATTAACAAATTGTATTTCTCTTTTCACATGATGCCTTTTTAAATGTTTGATGAGAGTTCTCATGTCCCAGACTAATCTCAACCATTCCTCTCATGACAGTTTTAATTTCTTAGCCACCTTGATCTTCCTACTGCAGATGTTCTCTTGTTTATCAGTGCTCTTCAAAAAATATGGTACCTAGAACTGAACAGAGCATTCCTAGTGTTTTCTAACCAATGCTAAGTATAGCTTGCCATCACTTTCCTTGAAATGCATATTTTGCTTTTATTAAGCAGGTTAAAACACTTTCATTAATTGTGTTTAGCATTATCTTGTCTCATATTGAGTCTCCTTTGCAACTCCTCTAAGAATTTTCATTAAACTAGATCTATTCCATTCTGTACTTGCACAATTTTTTAATCCTTGATTAAGAACACTACATCCTGTTGGCTTCAGGCAATGATAGGTCCCAAACTATTATATATAACATTATATTCTCTTCCTGTTTCATAGGTTTGTTATAAATACTAAGTGTGATAATACCTGTTAAATGTTACAAAATGCAAAGTCCATACAAATTTAAAGAAAAGAATTAGCAAGATCATTTGAAACCTAAATCTATTGTAATTTCATGTTGCTTATTAAGAGTATTAAATATAATAAGCTCAAAGACAGAGTCCTATAGCACAACTCCCTTTCAAGTTGACATCCGTCAACACATTTTGTCTTGCCTGTTTAATCATTATTAAACAGAAACATACCAATGCCATATGGAAAATCAAAATATATTAAGGAGCATATAGAAGCAATATAGTAGTTGAATAGGTTTTTTTTTTTTTGCTGTCATCTCTAATTTATAATTAACTCCTTAAGTAGCAATCCCACATTGTATTAATTACTTTAACTTTTACATACAATTTTATATCTGGTAGGTCTGGGCTGTTCTTGGCCCTGTGAATTCTTGGCCCTGTGAATAATCCCTAGGTTAGGGATGTCCAACTTAAAGACAACCTGTAGTTATGAACCAGCCCCCATAAAGTTTGTTGTTGTTAAGTGCCATGAAGTCAGTTCCAATTCATAGTGTCCCTGTATAGGGTTTCCATCAAACCTTTTATATTAAAAATCTGAAATACTTATGAAGGTGTACCAAAAAAGCCAATGAAAAATAAATCAAACCTACTGCCATCGAATTGATTCTGACTCATGGTGATCTTACATAGGGTATCTGAGACTGTAAATCTTTACAGGCACATACAGCCTCACCTGTCTTCCATGCAGCAACTGGTAGGTCTCAATCACTAACCTTGAGGTTAGCAGTCCAATGCTTATTCCACAGTGCTACTAGAGCTCCTTAAACTATACACAGGAGCTTCCAAATCCAAAAGAACATGGAAAAAATCTATTCTAATTCCATTTTCTATGAACTTTTTGATGCCCTTTTTATACTGTATACTAAGACAAACATTCAATTAACCGATGTTATACACAAGCCATACCTAAGTGTTCTGAAATATGTACAAATTTGACTTAAAGACAAATTTAGGAATGGAATTTGTTTATAATCCAAAGACTGTATGTACTTAACTTTTGAAGGAGATATGTAAAATAAAGTCCATAGCAAATTTTATTAATAGCAAAAACTTGGAAACAATCCAGCTTCTTTTTGACAAAAGATAAATATATTGCAGCATACTCAATGTAATATCACATAACATTCAAAATAAACTAATTATAGTTACACAAAAATACATATAAACCTTTCAAACTTTCTTGAGATGTATGCCTACTTCATGAATTTTCAGTATTTCGTCTTAATACACACACATACACATATATGAGAGGACTTCAAAAAGTTTCTAGAAAAATGGAATTAAAAGATAAAATTATAAACTTTCTTTCTCAACATAGCTCTGTCAAGGTCAAGACACATTTGTAAGTGATGATACAAGTCATTTAGCCCATCTCTAGAGAACTAAGGATCCTGGGAATTTAACCTTGTCAATGCAGTCTTTTTGATGGTATTAACTGAAGAAACATTGGTATCATTTATTAAATAGTTTTGAAGATTAGGAATTAAAAGTCAGAAGTAGCCAAATCAAGACTATAAGGTGAGTGATTAATGATTTTTCATAGATATTCATACAAAACTGCCCTTGTTTGATGAGAAGAATGAGCAAGAGCATTACTATAGGGAAAAAAAAAAAAAAAAAGCACTCTCTGGTGAAAATACGGGCATATTTATGCTAAAGTCTTAGGTAACTTTCTCAAAACATTATTAAATAGGCAGATGTTTTCATTCTTTGTCCCCCCTAGAACGTGAACAAACAAGCTGCCTGGAGCATCTAAAAAGCTATTGCCCCAACCTGTGTTCTTCACTCATCTATTTTACTTTAACTGGACCACTTGCACCTCTTGATCACCATTGCTCTGCTTATGTTTTGTTTTCAGGATCAAACGGGTAAAGCCATGCTTCATCTTTTGTCACAGCTATTAAAGAAATGATTCTAGATCTAACACAACTTGTTTAAATTTTCCATTGAAAGTTCTGCTGTTATCTGTAGCTGATCTAGGCACAACAGTTTTGGTACCCCTCAAGTGGAAAGTTTGCTCAACGTGAGGTTATCAGTCAGGATTGTGTAAACGGAACCACTTGAGATTTCAATGGTATTTCTTCTATTAGGACACAAACCAGATTAAATTTTTCCTTGAAAATTGATGTGAATGGTCTGCTGCTGGCATCTTTGGGGCATTGTCCATACTGTAAGCTTATTGTTAGCATCAATGATTTCACCTTTCTTCCATGCAAGTACATCACCATAAATTTGAAGTTTATTTTGTCTTCAATAGTAGCAGAATTGCTGTTGCTCTGATAGGGGTTCTTGTTAAACTGATGTTTTATTCTTAGTGCCTCAAAATAGATCTTGTTCAGACTTCTTGTAAAAAACTCCACTGCTGTCAAGTCATTTCCTATTCATAGAAACCCTGTGTAAGGTTTCTGAGGCTGTAAATCTTTACAGGAACAGACAGCTTCATCTTTCTCCCACAGATTGCCTAGTGGGTTTGAATTGCTAACCTTGCATTTAGCAGTCCAGTGCTTATCCTACAGTACTACCAGCATTCCTAACTATTGTTATATTGAATTAAGTGTCTAACTTTTATTCTAAATATAATTTAACTGATTTTCACATATTTTCATATTTAGCACTTTCTGATAATTCAATTAACATATTTTATAATTTTTGAGTGATGTGTTATTTTAAATGATGTACCTTTTCCTACTGTTTTAAGAATTAACTTTTTGCTTTATTATAATTTGTTGTTGTTGTGATGTGCTGTGGAGTCGGTTCCAACTCATAGTGACCCTGTACAGGGTTTCCAAGGCTGTAAATCTTTATGGGAGCAGAAAGCCTCATCTTTCTCCCACCGAGCAGCTGGTAGTTTCAAACTGCTGACCTTGTGGTTTGCAACCTGATTCGTAATCACTAATAATTAGTAGTCTTTAAAATTTCATTCCTTTGAAATGTGTTGTGATGAGACATATCTCACTATATGGTCAATATGTGTAATATGTGCTGAAATGAATACATATTCTGCATTTCTTTGGTCCAGTATATATGTTCTTTAGTTTAATTTTACTTATTTATAAAAATCATCAGTGTCTACTGATTTTGTGTATGCTTTCTCTTTCAATAACTGGGATAATTGTATTAAAATATTCCGTTATGATCATAAATTTATCCACAGTATTTTTGCAACAATAATCTCTTTTAGAAAGATGAACATGACACTACTTCTTATGCTCTTGTTAAGTATCACAAAGTTGTTTCTGACTCATAGTGACGCTAGAAAGCGTTTCTGAGTTGTGTCAGCTGATGCGTTTGAACTGCCGACATTATGGTTCTCAGTACAGTGCTGAATATACAACACTGCACCAGGAGTTCTTATGAGGTAGAACTTAAGAACATCCCAAATGTCTGACTTTTCTAAAGTGGTATGTTGTTGTTATTAAGTACCACGGAGTCCGTTCCAACTCATAGCAACCCTTTATGGAGTTTCGGAGGAGTGGTTGGTGAGTTTGAACCGCCAACCTTGAGAAGCAAACTGACCTTTCAGTCTAGTGCATTAACCCGCAGTGCCACACCAGGACCCGTTATAAAGTGATATACCACTGCCTCACTGGTTCTCCCCACCCCCCCTCCCCCACCCCATGTAGCAGAGTTCCAAAATTGGCTGCAAAAACTCACAGAACTAATGGGCTATCAACTTCATGGTTATGGAGGCTGGCAAGTCCCAAATCCATAGTTCAGATGTCAATATGGAGGATTTTCCTTGCTTACAATGAATCAGGCTATTGACTCAGAAGTCTGTGAAAACTAACAAATCAGGTCAGGTCTCTGTCTTAGTCTCAAGAACCAGAAGAGAGACAGAGGAGACTGTGTTTAGTTAAGCAATGGAGCTCACAGTCCACTCAAATCAAGTTGTTAGGTGTCATCGAGTTGGTACCTACTCATAGTGACCCTATGCACAACAGAATGAAATACTGCCTGACCTGGGTCAAACTCACAATTGTTGCCACACCTGAGCCCGTTACTGCTGCCATTGTGCCAATCCATCTCATTGGGGTTCTTCCTGTTTTTCTCCAACTCTCCAACTAACTAAACATAATATCCTTCTTC
>NW_006408520.1:50696956-50704950 GCF_000296735.1 Chrysochloris asiatica
TCCTCTTCACTTTCAGCAAGCAAGGTTGTATCATCTGCATATCGCAGGTTGTTAATGAGTCTTCCTCCAATCCTGATGCCACATTTTTCTTCATATAATCCAGCTTCTCGAATTATTTGCTCAGCATATAGGCTGAATAAGTATCGTGAAAAAGTACAACCCTGGTGCACACCTTTCCTAATTTTAAACTTTTCACTGTTCCTTTGTTCCGTTTGAATGACTGCCTCTTAGTCCATGTACAGGTTCCTCATTAACACAGTTAAGTGTTCAGGAATATTCATTTTTTGCAATGTTGTCCATAGCTTGTCATAATCCACACAATAGAAAGCCTTTGTGTAGTCAATAAAGCACAGGCATTTCTGGTATTCTCTACTTGCAGTCAAGATCCATATGACATCAGCAATGTTCTCTTCTGAATACTGAATTCAGCTTGAACCTAGCCTGTTGTTAGATTTCTAAATTTTCACAATCATTATTAATCCAGTTAAAATCATTCTTAATGGAGCTATATAATTCTAGCGTCTTTCCCTTACCTAAGCACATCAAGAAAAAGTTGTTTGGTGAGAATTACAAATATAGGACTAGAAGAGACATATTAAGTCGCTATACTGCAATTTTAAAAATCTGTTGTTTTTCTTTTTGCCTGATTTTTGAGATTATATTGTGTATGCAAGAATCAAGAACTGTTATATGATTATCTCTGAAAAGTCTCTGCCTCAAAATCTACTGTTTTCTGTTATAACAGCTATAACAATTTTCTTTTTGTAAGTTTTTTTTCTTTTTCATATACTGTTCTCTACACTTTAACTTCTAATTTTTCTGTAACTCCTCCCATATTTCTATAACATTTCTTAAAACAGCATTTTTAGGTGACTTAAAAAAAAAAAAAATCCAGAGTGACATTTTTGTCATTACTTAGAGTTTTTTGTTCATTTCATTTATGTCATTACTGTTGTATTTGTCAGTTTGTCACATTACATGTTGCTGTGATGCTGGGAGATATGCCACCAGTATTGTAAATACCATCAGGGTACATCCATGATGGGCAATTTTCAGCTGAACTTCTAGACTAAGGCAGATTGAGAAGAAGGAGAGGCAGACTACTGCTGAATGTTTAGCCACTGACAACCTTATGAATACTTGTGGAAAACTGTCAGCACTAGAATATTGACTATTGAAATAAGATGACTACCACCAGAATATTGTCATATACAGTGCCATAAAATGACCCCCTCAGGTTGGAAAGCACTCAAAATATGACTGAGGAAGAGCTGCCTCCTCAAAGTAGAGTTGACTGTGATGATGTGAATAAAGTAAAGCTTTCAAAGACCTTCATTTGCTTATCGGGGACAACTCAAAATGAAAAGAAACAGCTGTAGGCATCCATTAGTAGTCAGAACATTAAATGTACCAAGCATGAATCGAAGAAAATTGGAAGTTGTCAAAAATGGAAGAGAACACATAAATTGCCTCATGCAATACATCTTTTGGTTTCTTAAGTGCCATTTCCATGAACTCTTTGACCACTTCAATCTTTTCTCCATTTATTATAAAGTTATGTATTGACCCAGTTGGTAAGATTTCCATTTTCTTCACATTGAGTTTCAATTCACACTGAAATGGACTGGTATTGGTCATTTTGAATTTTATAATCGTATGATTTACTATGCCAGAAATGACAAAGTCAAGAAGAATGGCATAGCATTCATCATCAAAAAGAGTATCTCAAAATCTGTCTTGAAATGTAATGCTGTCTGTGATAGGATAATATTTATACACCAACAAGGAAAACCTGTTAATACAATTATTAAAATCTGTACACTAATCACTAAAGCCATTGATGATTAAATTAAAGAATTGTATTAACTTCTTTACTCTGAAATCAATCAAACATACAATGAAGATGTATTGCAAATTACTGGTGAATGGAAAGCAAAGGTTGGAAACAAAGAAGAAAGATTGGTCTTTGGAAAATACGGCCTTGATACTGAAGATAGAATGATAGAATTTTGTAAAACCAATAACTTTTTCATTGCAAAGGCTGTTTTGAACAACATAAAAACTACTATACACAAGGACTTTACCAGACGGCATACACAGAAATGAAACTGACTGCTCTATAGGAGTAAATACCTTTAAAAAAAAACACTGTGGGAGGATTCCTGGCGTGGTGCTGTGGAGTAATGAACTGGACCATGAGGTCTGTTTGAACTAAGAGGTTGGTAGTTCAACCTCACCAGCAGCTCCTTGGAAACCATATACAGGGTCGCTATGGGTCCCAGCTGACTCAGCAGCACTGAACAACAACTCTGTTGGAAGAGACAGTAGAAAAGCTCCATATCATCAGCCAAAAAAAAAAAGGCCAAAGGCAGACTGTGGAATAGACCATCAATTGCTCATATGAAAGGTTAGGCTGAAACTTAAGAACATTAAAACAAGTACACGAGAGCTAAGATTTGACCTTGATCATATTCCACTTGAATTTAGAGATCATCTAAAGAAAAAAAATTGATGTATTAGACACTAGTGAATGAAGACCAGAGAATTGTGAGATGACATCAAGAATATCACACAGGAATAAAGCCAAAGTTCATTAAGAAGACAAGAAAGAAGGTAAAAACCAAAATGGATGTCAGAAGAGACTCTGCAACTTGCTCTCAACTGTAAAGATGCTCAACAAATGGAAAAAAATGAAGCAAAAGAGCTGAACAGAAACTTTCAATGGGCAGCTACAGAAGAGAAAGTCAAGTATTATAATGAAATGTGCAAAGATCTAGAGTTAGAAAACCAAAAGGGAAGAAAACATTCATTATTTCTTAAGCTGAAAGAACTAAAGAAAAACTTCAAGCCTCAAATTGAAATATTTAAGGATTCCATGGGCAAAATATCAAATGATGCAGAAAGCATCAAAAGAAGATGGAAGGAATATATAAAGTCACTGTACCAAAAAGAATGGACTATATATCTGATGAAGAACCAATGATGCTGATGGAAGAAGTACAGTGTGCACTGAAGGCATTGGCAAAGTACAAGGAATACAAATTGAAATCTTTCAACAAACTGATCTGACACCGGAGGCAATCATTCATCTATGGCAAGAAACTTGAAAGAAACAAGAAACTGGGCAACTGATTTCAATACATACATATTTGTGCCCATTCCAAATAAAGGTGACCCAATGGAATGAGGAAATCATTGGACAACATCATTAATATCACATGCCATTGAACATTTTTTTTGCTAAAGATACTTCAAAAACTACTGCAACAATCCATTCACAGGGAACTGCCAGAGGTTCAAGCCAGATTCAGATGAAGATTTGGAATGAGGAATATTACTGCTGACATCAGATGGATCTTGACTAAAAGAAAAGAATAACAAAAGGATGTTTACCTGTACTTTATTGACTAGGTAAAGACTTTTGATTGTGTGGGTCATGACAAGCTATGGACAACCTTGTGAAGAATGAGTATGTATTCTGGAGCACTTCATTTTGTTCATGAGGAACTGTACATAGTTCAAGGGGCAGTCCAAACAGAACAAGGGGACACTGAATGGTATAAAATTAGGGAAGGTGTGCATCAGGGTTGTATTTTTCACCATACTTATTCAATCTGTATGCTTAGCAAATAATCTAAGAAGCTGGATTATATGAAGACCGTGGCATTAGGATTGGAGAAAAACTCATTAACAGCCTGAAATATGCAGATGATACTTCCTTGCTTGCTGAAAGCAAAGAGGACATAAAATATTTCCTGATAAAGATCTAAGACCACAGACTTCAATATGGATTACTCCTCAAAGTTAAGAAAACAAAAAATCCTTAACATTCAACCAATAAAGAACATCATTATAAATGAAGAGATTATTGGAATTGTCAAAGACTTCATTTTACTTGGGCCCAATATTAACACTCATGGAATCAATAGTTAATCTTGCAGTAGAGAAACCTGTTGCACAAGACTTCTTTAATATGTTCAAAAGCAAAAATGTCAGTTTAAGGACTAATTTGTGCCTAACCCAAGCCATGATATTTTCAGTACTTTCATATGCATACAAAAATTGGATAGTGAATAAGAAAGATCAAAGAGTAATTGTTGCACTGAATTATGGTGTTGGGGAAGAATATTTAAAGTAACACATATTACGAGAAGAACAAGCAAATCTGTGTTGGACAAAGTACAGCCAGAATGCTTCTTAAAAATTAGGATGGTGAGACTCTGTCTCTCATACTTGGAACAGGTTTTCAGGAGGCACCAGTCCTTGTAGAAAAACATCCTCTAGGTAAAGTGGCTCTGGTAGCGTAGTGGTTACGAATCGGGCTGCGAACCTTAAGGTCAGCGGTTCGAAACTACCAGCTGCTCCGCGGGAGAAAGATGAGGCTTTCTACTCCCGTAAGGAGTTACACCCTCGAAAACCCTGTACAGGGTCGCTATGGGTCGGAACCGACTCGACAGCACTTAACAACAACAACAAGGTAAAGTGGAGGGTCAGGGAAAAAGAGGAGGGCCCTCAATGAAATTGATTGACACAGTGGCAGCAGCAATGAGCTCAAGCTTAACGCCTGTGTGGCTGGCACAGGACTAACAGGACTAACAGTGTTTTGTTCTATTGCGCATAAGGTTGCCCTGAGTTGGAATCAACTGGATGGCACTTAACAACAACATAAGTTAGTGTTCGCTTTGCATTTGCCCTTTTGGTTTTACTTACTCTCCTTTTTTTATTTCTATTGGGTTAACAAAAGAAACCAAAGCAATTGCCATCAAGTCAATTCTGACTCATGCTGGCCCCTTGTATTTTATTTGTTTGTTTGTTTGTTTGTTTGTTTGTATTATCACTTTTTAAAAAGTTTTCATTGTGAATTGAGTGATAGTTTACTTGGGAGAATATCAGTTTTACACTCATCCTATTCTAATACGTTTCATTGCAATGATTACAATCTCCTCCATACATCATCATTCAACAATATTTGCTTCTATTCCCTCTGGGTTTATTTTTGTGTGTTTGTCTTGGATGTACACAAAAATACTCAAGAACATATAATCATTTAAACAACCAAAGAGCACATTATGCAAGCCTGCCTCCTGGCTGCTAGCACACAGCCTTTCTCTTTCCATGCATATAGAGTCCTCAGCTACTCTATCTCTCCATGTCTTCATCTCTGCCGCCATCTCTGGCATTGCTGCTTCCCTGGATAGGGTCCCACATTCCTCTCATGGTCTTCTCCCTTGATGGTCCTAGGGTCCTCTGGTCATGGAGTCCAAGATTAACTACTTCACCAACCACCCCATGTGTTTTAGAGTAGAACTGTACCTTTCTTTTGAGACACTTCTAGATGAATTTAGTTTGTAAAAAATAAATTAACTTTCCTCTTTGGCAAGTTTAGAAGTTAAAAACAATTTTTTTCTAATATTTTAGTGGTTACTATGGAAATTATAGCATGAGTACTTAACTTATCAAGGAATGCTGGTATTGTGGTGTTTAATTTGGGTATCTAACTTCAAGGTCACCAATTCAAATCTACCAGCCAGCCATTCCACCAAGAAGCTGTATTATATGAAAAAGTATGTGGCATCAGGATTGGAGGAATACTCATTAACATCCTGTGATATGCTGATAACACAACCTTGCTATCTGAAAGCAAAGAGGACTTGAAGCATGTGCTGGTGAAAATCAAAGAATGTTGCTGTTATGCACCATCGAGTTGGCTTTGATTGATAGAGACCCTATGCTCAAGAGAATGAAACACTGTCCAGTCTTGTATCACCTCACAGTTGTTATGTTTGAGCCCACAGTTAGCTGCTACTATGTCAGCTCATTTCTTTGGGACTCTTCTTTTTAATGACCTTCCACTTTGCTCGGTATGATGTCCTTCTCTAGGGACTGATCCCTCAGAACACATATCCAAAGTACTAAAGACAAAGTTTCCACAGCTTCACTTCAAAGGAACATTCTGGCTATACTTCTTCTAAAACAGACTTGTTTGGTTTTCTGACAGTCCATGGTACTTTCAATATTCTTCACCAACACCATAATTGAAATGCATTGATTCTTCTCTAGTATTCCTTATTCATTGTGCGATTTTCACATGTATATCAGGCAATAGAAAATATCTTGACTTTTGTCACATGCACCCTAGTCTTCAAACTTACATCTTTGCTCTTGAACATTTAAAAAAACTTTTGCACAGATTTGCCTAATGTAATCCATCATTTGATTTCTTGACTACTGCTTCTACAAGCATTGATTATGGATCTAAGCAAAATGGAATCTTTGACAACTTCAATCTTGTCTTTATTCATCATGATGTTATGTATTGGTTCAGAGTTTTCATTTTCTTTGCTTTGAGGTGTAATTCATACTTTAATGTTTGACTTTCTTAAGCATTTCAATTCCTCTTTGCTTCCAGCAAGCAAGGCTATATCATTTGCATATCATAGTTGTTAATGAATCATCCTCCAATCCTGAAACCACTTTTTTCTTTATATAATCCATCTTCTCAGATTATTTGCTCAGCATACAGATTGAATCAGTATAGTGAAACAATACAACCCTGATGCACACTTCTCCTGATTTTAAACCATTCAGTATCAACTCATTCTGTTTAAACCACTGCCACTTGGTCCAGGTACATGCACAGTCAACTGTTCTGTAATACCCTTTCTTCAAAATGTTATCCACAGGTTGTTATGATCCACACAGATGAATGTCTTTGTACAACAAATAAACCACAAGTGAACTTCTTTCTAGTATTCTCTGTTTTAAGCCAAGATCCATCTGATGTTAGCAGTGATATCCCTATTTCCACATTCAAAAATCCCTGTAACATAATACAATAATTGTTTATTTCTCATCTCATTCAACATTTCTGAAACACTTTAACAGGAACAAAGGAGCTTATGCTGATGGCTGCTCTATATTGATATATGCTTCTAGAATTGCTTTGGTAGGGGGAGAGGAAACAAACTTGTTGACTGGCTTTTAAAGCTTTTTCAAGGAAGTGATAAATTTTTTCATATTATATTGACCAAAATACATCACATGATTTAAATTTAAAAGGAGTAGGAAGCTGCACTCCTTTTATGTAACTGGAAGTAGGATAAAGGGAATTATTTGGTGAATAATACTAAAAGCTACCATAATGATTTATATCCAAGGCACCTATATCTATTTTCATGTAGGTATTGGTTTTCTACTTCAGAAGATACCTCAGTAAAGCATTAATTATTATCAGTTTATAATATATTTTGATATTTGTTAAGGAAAGTTTTCCAAGAGTTGAGAAAGATTTAAAATAGAGTACAATTAAAGATGAGTAATGACAAAGGAGATAAGGATCTGAGGGATAAATTATGAGCTAGAAACTCTAAGTTTCTTATGGTAACTAAGGTAAACAGGGTTAAAGAACATATTGAGAAAGTCTCAAGACATATAGAGGATGTGATTCTCTGAATGTTAGCAATGTAGGGAGGTGTAGGAGTTTCTCCAGATGCATAAATATTTTTACAACTCTCTCATCTTTGTACTGTCAGTGGTGACTATTGAGATAAATTGAGGTGGAGGAGTCCTTATCTAGAACACTTAGTACCCGGGACTTGACTATTGTTTATGGAAGCATGGAGGCAAGGGAATGGTATACCCATGTGCTCTCTCTTGTAATGATGGCAGAATATCTGAGAAATCCCCAACATTTAAGAGAAAGATAAAAAAAAAATAAAAACAAGCTGGAAGAAAAAGGAAAATGAAGAAATAAAACTTCCACCAAAACATGAACATACTGAGAGAGATAAAAGAAGATATTGTTTTCATTAGAAAGAATTGTTGTTGTTAAGGAGAACACACAAGATGGCGGATTGGGTGGACGTGTAGTAAAGAGCTCCACCACCAACAACACAGAATACCTGACAAAGCAGGCTCAGGGGATGGTCCCAGAACTTTGAACCACATATAAAGGAATATTTAGAAGGTTGGAAGGCTTACAGCTGGGGGAATTT
>NW_006408520.1:50713058-50746759 GCF_000296735.1 Chrysochloris asiatica
GGTGGCATAGCCCTCAGAATCACAGCAATTCAAACCACCGCAGCACGACAGACAGATGAGTGGCAGTTGCGTGGTAGCTGTTAAATAGGAATCTCCTTGTGCTAGGGCCCTTAAGTCTGGCTCAAAGGCAGGATTTCCATCCTTGGACGTCAATCAAGAGGCGGAAGTGCAGCAGGGGCGACTGGGTTGTAGTGAGAAGCTTTGGGTTGCACTTGTGGGTCTCTAAGTTGGTCGACCCGCCTCAATGCCATGATCCAAGGGTTAGGCTAGGATGGCGCTCTGGTGTCTGGGGTAAGTAGCACAGCCTGGCAGGCCCCTGCAGTCTCTTCCCACTAGGCAGCGTCTCGTCTCCCCATCGACCTGGTCTCCAGACACCTCTCACCCCACCGCTCCGTGGTCTGGGTTTCATTTAACACCTCCACCAGGTCTGTGCAGTTCTCGCACATCATTTAACTGCCGCCCTCCATGAGAGAAGCCCTCGTGGAGCTTTGTACTGAGACAAATATCAGTGACATGTGGTCATAAAATAAAGAAAAATTTTCAGAAATGCAGGTAGAAATTATCCCATGGACATATTTATAGAAAACTGTGAGAACATGTGACAAAACAAGAAAGCAAAGCAAGTAAGGAGTACTGGGGGCGTATCGGGTTATGCACTGGACTGCTAACCACAAGGTTAGCAGTTTAAATCCACCATCCACTCCTCCTCGGGAAAAAGATGAGACTTTCTACTCCTGTGAAGATTTACAGTCTTGTAAACTCTATAGAGACTCGACTCTATGGAACACAACAACAATATCAAAGCAAGTAAAAAAATGCTATTGTTGTTGTTAAGTGTTGAGACTCTTAGTGAGCATTTCCAAGGTGAGGGTTTGAATCACCAACTTTGAGGACATCATTCCAGTGTGATAGCACAAGAATTAATATAAATACCACTGAAGAGTTGTATAAAGAAATCACAGAATGACCATGGGAGTCAAGCCAAGAGAGTAGCCTAGAAAGTAGCTAGTCTATACCCAAAGACTGCCAAGAAGCAACTTTATTTAAAATAGATCACTCTATACTATTTTAATCTGAAGTGGATGTAATTTCCATAGTGATAATGACGTAAAATGAAATAATTAACTAAAGTTTATAATATGGGAGGATGAAGGAACATTAGGGATAGGTATTAAGTAGTTGTGCCTTTATTTGCCAAAACAGGAAGTCAATTAAAGGAGTCTAAATGTAACAAATCAATAAAGAGTATTATTACTCTAGAGTGAAGGGGATGAAGTGAGTATGATTAGATAAATACGAATTCTCCCTTTGCTAGTATTTATGTTTATTCCACTACAGCCTAAGTAAAATGAAGATCAAACACTACAACCTTCAATATGGATTACAATGCCCATGGAAGTATAGATTGTAGGAAATCAAATGACATGTTGCAGCACCAAATATGCTGCAAAAATCTCTTTAACATGTCAAATAGCAAAGATATTACTTTGAGGAGTATCATGCATCTAATCCATGCTATGATATTTTCAATCACTTTATATGCATGCAAAAGCTGAAAAGAAGACCAAAGAAAAATTGATGTCTTTGAATTATGGTGTTGGTGAAGAATATTAAACAAACCTTAGGTTGCCAGAAGAATGAAGAAGTCTATGTTGGAAGTAAAGCTAGATTATTCCTTAGAAAGAAGGATGGTGAGACAGTCTCATGTACTTTGGACATGTCATCAGGAGAGACCAGTTCCCTGGAGGACATCATGCTTGGTAAACCAAAGGGTCAATGAAAAAGAGGAAGACTCTAAGTGAGATGGATTGACATGTTGCTGTTGTTGTTAGGTGCCATTGAGTCGGTACCCACTCATAGCAACCCTATACACAACAGAACAAAACACTGCCAGATTCTGGGCCAACCTCACAATTGTTGCCATGCTTGAGCCCATTGACATAGTAACTGGAAAAATGGCTTCAAATATGACAATGATTATGAGGATGGCACAGTATTTTTTTTCTTTGTACAACTAAAAATGTTGTACATTGGGTTATTATGGGTATAAACAGACTCAATAATCCCTAATAATAACAACACTGTTACTTGCTACAGCTTTCTCAATAGGTCTGAATTGACTCTTCATCGGATAGTGTCCCGTACAGCTGTATAGCTATTATTGTGCAGTTTCACTAACTCTCTTCTATTTTACATTTTCCATATAGCAGCTTCTTAATATTCTTAATATCTATTCATTCTTTCCTCTCAAGATAATTTTCTTTCTTGTCTCTTTTCCAGTAAAATGTAGTGTTTTCTATAAGAATGTTTTTATGTGCAGATAAAGTGGATTTCAGTTATAGGATCTTAAAAAAAAATCATTGTTTATTCTCATACTGTAAAATGTATGAGGGTAAGCAGTAGCTGGAAATGTTTCATTGACTCAGTCATATTGTGTCACCATCTGTGATAGTTAAAGTTTTGTGCCAAGTTGTCAGGGCCTGTATTCTTAGTGGTCTGACAGTCAAGAGGAAGTAATCTCCATGATGAGATTTAATATAATGCAATCACCTCCATGATGTAACCTCATGTGATTAGCTCTGATATGATATAATTATCTTATGTGTTGCAAACCCTCACTTCTGTGTTAACGAGGTTGGATGCAATCTACAGAATTAGGTTGTATCTTGAATCAATCTTTTTTGATATACAAAAGGAGAGAGAAGTGAGCAGAGAAATAGAGGGACCTGTTACCATCAACAAAGAAGAGTGGAGTGCATCCTTTAGACCTGGGGTCCCAGCACTGTGCAATTCCTAGATCTTGGTAAAATATTGATGCCAAGACTCATAAGTATCTCGAAGGCACTTAAAAACTTCTGGGTCTACAGATGCTGAAGGGAGATCAGGACCTTTCTCCATAGCTGGCAGTCTGAATTTGGACCTCTGGCCTCCTAAACTGTGAGAGAATAAATTTCTGGTTGTTAAAGTCATCCATTTGTGGCATTTCAGTTATAGCAGCACTCAATAATTAAGACACCATCTATTTAATCTTCTTGATCTCTTTCCTATGGGGATAAGATGGCTACTTCTGTTTTAGACTCCCTCAAGCTCCAAATAATATAATGATATGATCCAGTGCATTACCCCACAGTGCCATGCCAGAATAAATAGCATCGTGATAAATGAAGAAAAGAGTAAAGTTGTGAAAGATTTCAGTTTGCTTGGACCCACAATCATGGGTTCATGAAATCATTGACTAATCACATATTGCATTAAGAAAATCATCTGCAAAAACCTCTTTTAAGTGCTCCAAAGAAAAGATTTCAGTCTGAGGACTAAGGCATGGCTGACCCAAACCATGGTATTTTTAATCACCTCATATACATGTGAAAGTTGAATAGTGAATAAGGAAGACCATAGAAGAATTGATACAGTTGATGTCGGTGAATAATGTTGAAATTGCCATGGGCAGCCAGAATAAGTGCAGGCTTAGAAGTGAGAGTAGTGATACCTCATTTCTTGTAATGTGGACAAATTGTCAGGAAGGATCAGTCCCTGGAGAAGGGCATCATGCTTGGAAAGTGAAGGAGAGGAAGACACCCAATACGATGGATTGATGATATGGCAGCAGCAATTGCCTCAAGTATAATAACAATTGTGAGGATGGCACAAGATTGGGTAGTGGTTCCTTCAACTATGCACAGGGTCACTATGTATCTAGACCAACTCAATGGCACCTAACATGATCATTGCTGGATGGGTCATATTAAGTGATTTACTTCACTGCAGGACTGGACTATGCCACATGACTAGTTCTAACTGTAAATGAAATTAGAAAGCAATTGTTGTTGCTATTAAGTGCCTCCAAGTTGGCTCTAAGGAGCTCTGGTAGCGTAGTGGTTACTAATCAGGCTGCTAATCTCAAGGTCATCAGTTTGAAACTACCAGCTGTTCCGCGGGAGAAAGATGAGTCTTTCTCCTCCCGTAAAGATTTACAGCCTTGGAAACCCTGTGCAGGGTTGCTATGGGTCGGAACCGACTCAACGGCACATAACAACAACAACAAGTTGGCTCTGACTCATAGTGACTCTATAGGGTTTCTGAGGAGTGGCCAGTAGGTTTGAACTGCTGACCTTGTCATTAGAAGTCCAGTGCTTATCCTACAGTGCCACACCAGGACTCTAAAAGGTGAGGAATTTTTTGAGATCATCTCTTTTTAAGCACTTCAACCCTTCTTTTAATTCAAAGGATAGTGGGGTGGGGAGGGGGTAGTGATATGATGGGATGACAGAGATAACTTCAAATCCTTTTCACAGTTTCCTCCAGTTAAAAACCAGTTTGTATTGGGAGTGCATATAAGTGATAATTCTTTCAGGGTGAAAAAATACATAGTAGCCATCAAAGCAAGCAATCAAGTCAGTCAAACCCTCCTCCAAGACCAAAACTCAAAGGGAACACATAAACAGGCATGTAAGATTGCTGACAACCACATTGGTCTACTGGTGAGTGTAAGAGGGGAAAAGGCAGCAATAAAGATATGGGCAAGTCCATAGACTCCCATTGACCTGGAGATGAGAGAGAGAAGAAGAAGGGCTGGTTTGTTCAAAGTGTGGTGACACTTGGGGACTCCTGAGTCCACGAACAAGGAAGGACATAGCCATGGAGGGCAAGAGCTGAGAGTGAAGCATCCAGCTGATAGGAAGTGAAGGGAGATGTACAAGAATGCCCAAACTTGCAGATAGTATCCACTTGACCTAGCCTTGATGGCTTGATGATCAGAACTCGACTAGAGGAAGGAAGGTAAAAGACAAACAAACAAATTTTGATAAAGGAAACAAATGTAAATTGCTACAGTTTGATAAACTTGACCTATACTTATGGATGAGTATCTCAAAATACCAACTGAAAGTGAAGGGGTCATCACATCAAGTATCTATCTTATGCCCTCTCTATACAGGATTGAAAGGGATGGGCAATTTAGATATTGGCTACCTCAAATGAGGGGGTAATAAAGGCATGAAGTGATTGGCATACAGGTTTTCAAGAGGGAGTTTAGTTTAAGAATGTGCAGGGAAAAGTAGAGTAAGCACTGAATAGTTTTCATCTTGTCTAGATGGGTCTGGTAAAAAGAGATGAGGATAAGATTCTTATGATTCAATAGTGAGTAATTGTTACCATGACTAATTGACTGTAACAACTATAAAAGGAGAAGTTTTGTAACAAAAAAGGGGAAGAATAGTTCATCTTACAGTCCAAGAACAGAGGATGTTAGGACCATCAAGAGAAAAGAGGATAAGCGGAATGTGAGACCCTATCCAGAGAGACAGCTGCACCAGAGTTGGCGGCAGAGATGAGCACATGGAGAGATAGAGCAGCTGAGGACTCTAGATTTATAGAAAGAGAAAGACTGAGAGATTGAGTGCTGGCGGATTACAGAATGTGTCCTTTAGTTGTTTAAATGATTATACATTCCTGAGTGTTTTTGTGCACAACCTCCTCTGCCCCCCCCCCCACCAAAAAAACAAACAAACAAACAAACAAAAAACAGAGGGAATGGAAGCAACTACTGTTGAATGGTGATGTACAGAGTGATGATGTACAGAGGAGATTGTAATCATTGCAATGAAAGAATGAGAGTAAAACTGATGTTCTCCATGGTAAACTATCACTCAATTCACAATAAAAACTTTAAAGAAAAATAACTCGAAGAAAGAAAAAGAAAAAAACCCCACAAAAACCATAGTTCAATTCATGTTCCACTATGTTATGCAGTCTTCTTAAATTACTTTTACTGGAAGGGATTTCTCCCTCTGAATTACCATACTATTTTGTCTATATTTATTTATTGTACATATCCTTTGCAATCTTGTATTTAAAATGTATTTATGTTCATTTATCTAATTATAAAAGTAATACTTGCAGCATTTTTACATTTTTAAATATTCATCAAAGTAGAAAGAAAACACCTGTTGATAGAATTCCTCAGTTGTTGTGGCTGTTAGGGGCTCTCACGTGAGTTCTGACTTGTAGTAACTTTTGGCATAACAGAATGAAATGCCACTCCATCTTGCACCATCCTCTCAATTGCTGTTATATTTAATCTAATTGTTGCTGCCAGTGTCAATCCATTTCATTGAGAGTGTTTCTCTTTATGATTAACCTTCACTTAACAAAGTGCTTCCTTCTATAGGAACTGTTGGCCTTTTGACAAGTCTAAAGTATGAGAAATGAAGTCTCACCCTCCTAGCTTCTAAGGAACATTCAGGCTGTACTTCTTCCAGGACAGATTTGTTCATTTTTCTGGCAGTCATTGGTACTTTAAATATTCTTCTCCACACCACAATTCAAATGCTATGATTCTTCTACAGTCTTTCTTATTCATTGTCTAACTTTCATATGTTGTTGTTGTTATGTGTTGAGTTGATTCACTCATAGCAACCCTATACAGAACATAATGAAACACTGCTGTGTCCTGCACCATCCTCACAATTGTTGATGTTGAACCCATTGCTGCTGCCACTGTGTCAGTCCATCTCACTGGAGGTCTTCTGCTTTTTCACTTACCCTCCTTAACCAAGCATGATGTCCTTTTCCAGGAACTGATCCTTCTTGAGAATATGTCCCAAGTACAAGAGACAAAGTCACATTATTCTCGCTTCTAAGAAACAAATTCTAAGACAAATTTGTTTGTTCTTCTGGCAGTTCTTGGTAATTTCAGTATCATTCACCAACACCATCATTCAAATGCATCAATGTGAATGCATATGAGGTGTTTGAAAACACCCGGTTTTAGGTCAGGAGCACCTTAGTACTCAAAAGTTATACGATTTGCTTATTAATGCTTTAAAAAGGTCTTTTGCAGCAGATTTGCCTAATGTAATGTGTCCTTCGATTTCTTGGCTGATACTTTCATGGGGATTGATTGTGCAAAATTAAGTATTTGACAACTTCAGTCCGTTTTCTGTTTATAATGATGTTGTGTATTGGTCCAATTGTGAGGACTTTTGTTTTCTTTATATTGAACTGCATTCTGTACTGAAATCTATATTCTTTGATCTTTATCAGAAAGTGCTTCAAGTTCTATTTGCTTCAGCAAGCAAGGTTGTGTCATCTGCATATCACTGGTTGTTAATGAATCTTCCTCCAATCATGATGCAGCGTTCTTCATCATATAATCAAACTTCTCAGATTATTGCCTCAGCATTCAGATTGAATAAATATGGTGAAAGGACACATCATGACATGTACCTTTCCTGATTTTAAACCATTCAATATTGCTTTGTTATGTTCAAATGGCTGCCTCTTTGCCTATGTCCAAGTTCCCCATGAGAGCCATTAATACTTTAGAATACCTATTCTTTACAATGCTATCCATAGTTTATTATGATCCACGTAATTGAATGCCTTTGCATTGTCAATAAAACACAAGCAAACTTCTTTCTGGTGTTCTCTATCTTCAGGCAGGACCCAGCTAATGTAAGCAATGATATCCCTAGTTCCGCAATCTCTTCTGAATCTGTCTTGGATTCTGGCAGCTCCCTGTCGATGTACTGTTGCAATTATATTTGAATTATCTAAGGCAAATTCATTTTTTTTCTCCTTCTTCTTAGTTTGTCTTATCTATAACATCCACTGAAACTCATCTACCCTGGATAATCCAGCTGGTATTTAAAATACTGGTGGCAATGCTTCTATTATCATAGCAACATACAAGTTACCATAGCACAACAAACTGACAGACAACTGGTAGATTCCCAGGTAGTTGCTTGTCATTTTTGTATGCTAAATAACCAATGGTACTGAAGGAGTCCTAGTATGACACCATAGGATAAGCACTTGACCTCAAGGTCAGTTTGAACAACAAAGTCAGCAGCTGAAATGCACCAGCCACTCCTAGGAAACCATATACAAAGTAGCTATGAGTAGGAACTGACTCTACGGAACTTAACAACAACAACACTGAAGGGAGAAGTCCAAGCTACATTGAAGGCATTAACAAAAATTAAGGGTCCGGGATTGATGGAAAACTAATTGAAATCTTTCAACAAACTGATGAACCACTGGAGATGCTCATTCCAAAGAATTGACCCTAAGCAATGCAGAAATCATTGAATAATATCATTAATATCACATGTAAGTAAAATTTTACTGAAGATAATTGAAAATTTATATCAACAGAAAACTGACAGAAGACTTAAAATACTTACTGATGAAAATCAAAGACCACAGCCTTTAGTATGGGTTGTACCTCAATGTAATGAAAACAAAAATCCTCACCACTGGACCAATAAACAACATCCATATAAATGGAGGTAAGATTCATGTAGTCAAAGACTTCATTTTGCTTGAATCAACCATCAACACTCATGGATGCAGCTGTCAAAAAATCAAAGGACATATTGCTTTAGGTAAATCTGTTGCACAAGACCTCTTTAAAGTGTTGAAGAACAAAAATATCAGTTTGAGAATTAAGGTGTACCTGACCTAAAACATGGTATTTTCAATAAGCTTACATGCATGTGGATGTTTAACAGTAAGGTCGCTATGGGTCGGAACCGACTCGACGGCACTTAACAACAACAACAAGGAAGACCTTAGAAGAATTGATGCATTTGAGTTATGATGTTGGAGGAGAATATTTCAAGTACTATGGACTATCAAAAGAACAAATAGATCTGTATTGGAAGTACAGCCAGCGTGCCCCTTGAAAGCCAGGACAGCCAGATGTTGTATCTCATACTTCAGATATATTGTCAAGAGTGACCAATCACTGGAGAAGGATATCATGTTTGGTAAAGTGGAGGGTCAGAGAAAAAGAGGAAGACACCCCAGTGAGATGGATTGGCACAGTGGCGGCAGCAATAGGCTCAGGTTTAGCAATGACTGGGAGGTTGGTCCAGGACTGGGCACTGTTTCATTCTGTTGTGCAAAGGGTCACTATGAGTTGGTGCCAACTCAATGGCACCTAACAACAACAACAATATCAGGAAGGACTATTCTTTGAAGAAGATTATCATGTTTGGTAAAGTAGAGAGTCAGCAACAAAAGAGGCAGATCCCCAGGGAGAGTGGCGCAGCAATGGGCTCAGATGCAACAACAGTTGTGAGGATGGAACAGGACCAGGCTGTGTTTTATTCTGTTGCACATAGGGTGGCTATGAGTTGGAACCAACTTGATTGCAACTAACAACAATGGCAGCTGTTGCTGTTGAGTCAATTCTGGTATATGATGATGGCCTCTTGTGTGTCAGAATTGAGCTGTGTTCCATAGGATTTTCAGGGGCTGATTTTTCTAAAACAGATTGGCAAGCCTTTCTTTTGAAGCACTTCTTGGTGAACTCAAATCTCCAACCTTTTCAATTAAAATCAAGCACATTAACTGTTTGTACCATCCAGGGATTCCACACCTTGGTAGTTAAATAATCCTTGGGGTCCTGCTAGACCACTCGGCAGTGTGATATTGAATGAATTATTTTTGCTTTAAATAGTTTTCTTAACAATACAAACATAGTGGTATATAATACAATGAATTTTATAAGTTGTAACCATGAAAGAGTCCTTATGAGGTGCTGTGGATTAATGCATCAGACTGGAAAGCCGATATAATTGCAAAGTTGGCAGTTCAAGCTCACCAGTTACTCCTCGGAAACCCTTTACAGGGTCGCTATGGATCAGAACCGACTCAACCGCACTTAACAATCAACCATCACGAAAAGGTCTTTTCTCTCATGTAACAGTGGTATGTTCAGTTGATACCAAGGTTGACACTTTACAGGCAGAGATGGGTTGGATCTCCCTTTGGAATATGGGATGAGATTATATCTAACTCCTAAAGAACTTGTCGGATTTGGAAATAGAATAAAGTAGATGGATTTTAATTTTTTTTGTCTTAATTGTAATGTCTCTAAAGAATTGAGTAAAGAAAACTGAAGAAAAAACTTATGACCATGATCGTCAATGATGATACAAGAAGGAAGGATGAAAAAGTGAAACAAAGATTACATCTACCTGATGGGGCTTGGAAGATAACATTTGTTTAAGGCCATATTTCCACTCTTGCAGTGTGTCTTAGGGCTGGGACTGTTTAAAGGGACAATAAAATTACTTATTCGGTGCCATGCTTGTGATCATGCATATACCACTATATAGTTTTGTTTTTTGCTTTTTTTAATGGGATAGCTTGAATATGATGTGATCTGAGAAATATTATCTGTGTGAGTGAAGACAGGATTCAAAAGTCCCTTAGGGGCTTATGTTTGGTAGATATATAACTTTCTAGTGAAAGATATAACTTGGTGTGAAAAAAATCACAAGATTTACTATATGAAGAATTAGATGCAAAAATTGACTCAGCATCTATGATGACACTGGAAAAGTCACTTAAATTTTCAGGATCACATTTGAATCATCCAAAATACAGAAATTATATTACCTATATAACTAAGTTGTAGGTTGTAGTAAAAATTAAATTAAAAGAAGTTACGTGAAAGTACTTTGTAAATAGTTTTGTGTAAAGGAAATCTACCTTGTTGTCTTGATCTTGCCCTCTACTGGTCAGCAGGTGTCCTGCAACCTAATGGAAACACTTTCTAACCTATCTTTCAGATCCCAAAGATAAAGGCTTAGAAATAACATGTCATTACTCAAGCAGGCCTAACATTCTTTATCTCTGTGCTCTGGGAGTCTATACTGTCTTTCCTTTAAAGTGCCTTTAAGAAATATCAAACTACCTTCCTGAACAAGCAGGAACAGATTCCTGCCTGTAGCTGTAGCGTAGCTGTTTCATTTATTTATTTAATTTAAAAAATCAGACGCAACACATGTGGATTATGATGGAGAGCTTCGAAGCTTGTCGTTTTATGAAGGTCTTGACAACAAAATTGGGGGTACATGTTCCATGTACTGTCATCTTTGGTTTCCATCTGTTAAACAACAGCCTACTTAAGACTCAAGGGAGAATAATTTATGCATTTTTGTGATGCCCAATTTATAGCACTTGTTGTTCTTGTTGTTAAATGCCATCGAGTCAGTTCCAACCCATAGAGACCCTGTATAGGGTTTCCAAGGAGTGGCTGGTGAGCTTGAGCCGCCGATCTTGCAGTTCAAACTGACTTTGCAAGTCTAGTGCATTAACCCACAGTGCCACACCAGGACTCCATAAGGCAAGATAAAACTGCAGATTATCTATTTAAACACTTCTCCTGTGTGCTCTTTGACAAAATATTGAAGGAAGTTAGGTAGGAGAGTATATTGAAAGTTAGTCTATTACTTAGAAAATTGTTAAAATTATAGTCATATTAGTTCTGAGTTTTGACTAGTTGTATTTTTCAAGTATAATTTTGGTTTATCTCAGAGAACATGCATATTATAGTGACTGTGTACACACAGGGAAACCAAGTGAATAATTTGTGATGAATTCATGGCGCTACAGAAAGCTCCTTTTCATTCAGTAGCATTGACTTATAAAAATATGTATGTGTGTGTATGTTTATGTATGCATAGGTGGCCTGGCTAGTGCAGATGGTGCCACATTCAACTATTAGTCAAAAGTTTGGAGATTAGACTGGATGAGAATAAAAGTGAAAAGACATGAGGGATTGAGTGTGCAGTGTAGGGTATCCATTAGGAAATTACTACAGTGAGCAGGTGAGAGATAATGCTCTCTTGGGCTACATTAATATCAAGCTGTGGAGAAAGAATGAAGTGGATGGCTATTATAGAAGCAGTGTAAATTGATTATGGGATAGTTAGGATGAGCTATCTGAAACAGAATGAGTTACTAGGAGTAACTTCCATTTTCAATTATGAGCAACCATTGGATAGCAGTGCCATATACAGGGATGGAATAGAATGGAGAAAGAACAGATTTAACAAAACTAAATATTAAAAAGAGGGAGTCAGTGGTGTGCTGGTTCCGTGGGAGAACTCATGCCTTCCCTGTGGAAGGTCCTAGGTTGACCCCTGGATGATGTCCATCAGGGTCTGTTAGCATCTACCTGTCTGGTAGTAGAGATTTGTGTTGTCATAATGCTCAATAAGTTTTAGTGGAGTTTCCAGACTTATACAAACGAGAAAGAGGTCTGGTACATGTTTTCCCCCACACATATAATGTGCCCACACACATAATGTGCATAGTGGGTTGTGTGATTTGCAAAAACTGTGTAACTTGTGCATTATTAGCATAAAATATGTGAATCTACTTTTGGAAATCACTCAGTGAAAACCCTATGGCTCCCAATGATCATTTTTGTTTCCTTTCATGTGCATCAGATTGCCACAGATTGAGGGTTGACTCTACATGAGCTAACAACAACAAGTAATAACCCAGAATTAAGAATAATACCTCTAGTGAAACAGAAAAAAAAAAAAAAGTAGTGAAAGTTGTTACTTGGTATGACAAAGGAGCAACCCTAAAGCAACATTAAGCAGAAACCTTTGTGAATGTCGATAGGAATGGACCTCTGAATGACAGGTCCCTTGTATTTTAAGAGAACAGTGGACCTCTGTGTATTGGTGATAACCTCAAGGTAATAATCTCATATGTAAGAATACTTGATGACTGACAACTTGTTTGACCTTGGAAAAGTCCCTTACCCTATTGACCTCCATTCCTTCATCTGTTAAGTGAAGTTGTTGAATAAGATAACATTTCTTTTATTCTAGCATTTTGTGTAATGGGAACTAGTAGGAGTTCTAGAGTTAGAAACACCTAGAGTTCAGTTCCTGGTCTTTTGTTTGTACATCTGTAAAATGGGAGTAAGATTGAGATTGTTGTTGTTGTTAGGTACCATCAAGTCGTTGCTGACTCATGCGACCTTATGCGCAGCAGAACGAAACACTGCCTGATCCTGGGCCAACCTCATTATTGTTGCCATGCTTGAGCCCACTGATGCTGACACTCCCAATCCATCTCACTGGGGGTCTTCCTCTTTTTCTCTGACCCTCCAGTAGCACGTATTAAATACCTTACATTGCCTTACATATTAAAGTGTCTTTCTGCTTTCTTTCCTTTTAAGTTTATTTAGAAATTGATCATAAACTTTTCTATATGATAGTGGTGGTTATGTGCTATGGAGTCAGTTCTGACTCACAACGACTCTGCATAGGGTTTTTGAGGCTGTAAATCTTTATGAGAGCAGAAAGCCTCATCTTTCTCATATGTAACAGCTGGTAGTTTCAAGCAAGCTGGACCTTGAGGTTAGCAGCCCGACTTATAACCACTGTGCTACCTGAGTGCCTTACTTCTCTATATAGCTCCTAAAATATTATGAGATAGATCTGGAGTAGAGTACCAGCTTGAATACATGTTTATGTATTTTATTGTTCTCTTGTGATCTTACTTTTCTGGACCTATTTGTTCATCTCTAAAATGAACATAGTAATAGCTAGCTTATAGGGCCATTATAAGAGTTTAAAGAAAAAATGCATGCTACGGGCCTGGAAGAATGCCTGTAGGAGGTCAACAAATATGATTCTCTTTTCCTTTGTTCCTTAAATGAAAATTAGTTGAACTACATAACCCATGGAGTCCTGGTGTAACACTGTGGGCTAATGCACTATACTGCAAAGTTGGTTTGAACTTCAAGGTCAGTGGTTCAAGCTCACCAGCTGCTCCTCAGAAACCCTATACAGGGTTGTTATGGGTAAGAACCAACTCTATGGCACTCAACTACAAAAACAACAATATAACCTATAATCCTCTGTATAAATTTCATTCCATGACAAAATAGAAGTTAGGTGAGCAATCTTTGGACCAGAATTAGCTGGACAATGACCACATGGTATTTATGTCTACATTGAATCGTGACTACATTTTCAGACAGTAATATCTTGTTGTTCTTTATTGTGTTGTTGTTGTTGTTGTTAAGTGCCATCAAGTCAGTTCCAACTCATAGTAACCCTGTTTAGGATTTCTGAGGAGCAACTGGTGAGGTTGAACCACTGAACTTATGGTCCAAACTGACCTTGAGTTCCAATGTTTATTCTATGGCACCACATCAGGACTCTGTTCTTTACTGTAACAAAGGGACATTTTGACACAGTAAGCCCTGATATGGCACTATATGAAAAGCACTGGATATAAGGTCAGTTTGAACCACAAGGTTGGTGGTTCAAATCACCAACAGTTCCTTGGAAACCCTACACAGGGTTGCTATGAGTTGGAACCAACTCAATGGTACTTAACAACAATAACAATTTGTGAGAGAAAAGAGCTCCAAAAACAGTTGAAAAGCTTCCCTAAGCCTAACTGCCATCCATCAAACATTTGTGGTATATGTCACTTAATGCCAATGAAAGTTCAAGTTGGGTTTTAATGGCAATAATGATCTTGAAAACAGGTAAAAAAAAAATAATAAAAAATTCTGGAGTGCTTTACAAAAGAAAACACCACACACACACACCCATTGCTTTAAGAGTGCAACTAGCCCGATTTTGAAGCCATTACAATCAGTGAGCTACTTAGGACTCTCTCAGATTGCCCTTTTCAGTAGCATCCAATTTTCTTCTCTTAGTTCTGAGTGAATTGCTGAAGAGAAGACAAAAGGTCCATCCCATAATATGCCTAGCATGCCGAGGCAGGTTAAATAGGATTCCTAGCACCTTTGTGTTTCAAGCTCTGGTTTAGCTCACAGGTGGCTGTAATTTTGTCTGGCAAGGCCAAGAACAACTTGAGATCTCCACCGATATGCTTTCATCATCCAGCATTAAAAGTCCAGGAACTGTGAGGTTCAAACCATGCAAGTTTACGATTTTATTACTTCAAGCTCAGGGTATTACAGTCAACCTTAACTCATATATCTTCCATTAAGCTCTCTACCACCAGTTTCTTTTTTCAATTCTGACTACCCTAAGATTAATCATCCAAAATAGTTCTTGAACGAAGTTTCATGTCATCTGAAAAAACTCTCTGTTGCATTAGGTGTAAACCTGCACAATCTGATCCTAAGCTACCTGTCTAAATTTTTCTTTCAATGTAATCTTACATGGTCTTGACACACAATCTAAATGTATTTCTTAGGATTTTGCTGAATCCCAGTGGTACTATCAGAAGCTCCATTTTTTTGAGATCCAGAGACTTCGTCCTCATTTCTTTTGCTGTAACCAATGACAGTATCTTTATTTTATATGGAGAAACATATTTTGCCTTCATGTATCTTTAAGTTATTCTACAGATTCCTACAAATCCCTTCAGCTAAAATGATTTCTGGAGTCCTGATGTGGTACTGTAGGATAAGCACTGGGTCACAAAGCCAGTTTGAATCAAAAGATCAGTGATTCAAACTCACCAGCTGCTCCTTGGCAATCCTATATGGGGTCACTATGAGTCGGAACTGACTCAATGGCCCTCAATCACAACAAAATGGTTTTGGGGTTTTTTTTTTTTTCTTTTTTAGAAAGCAAAATCCAGTAATCCTTACTGGATCATCTGTTTTGCCCCCCAAAGTATGACATACCTGAAATAATGGGCACAGAGATGAGCATTAACTTTTCTGAAATAAGTTAAAGAAGAAAATGGAAAGAGAAAAATATGTATAGACATATCTCTAAAAAATTATCTAGCTATCCACTTATTATCTCATATAACCTTCAAAACTAGTATTGAATTTTATTATGCCATTTTAGAAATCAGAACACCTAGGACAATAAACAATTTGTCGAATAGCACATACCTACTACCTGCTCCTGGGAAACCCTATACAGAGTTGCTATGAGTTGAAACCCAATTCATGGCATTTAACAACAACAAATTTTTTGAACCATAAAGTTAATAGTTCAAGCTTACCAGCCGTTCCTCGGAAATTCTATACAGGGTCACTATGAGTCTGAACAGACTCAACAGCACTTAAACAACAACAAGAAGTATTTGTATGCAAAACTGTCTAACTTCACAGTATAACCTTTCATTGAGGGGCATCAATAATCTGCAGCACATGAATTATATAAACAGGTCTTTTTAGGCTCCATCTGGACTCCTGTAAGGAAAAGAAATGTGATTCCCAAGTTCTGTTTTCAGTAGTCTGAAGACTAAAGTTGCTTGTTGACTGAAAAGGGAAAGGGAATGGAAAGTAATACTGAATAGCACTGTTGCTAATCCTGACTTGTGAAAGTGGACACTTATAAGCTATATAGAGGTTGATGGCTTGTTGTGTATTTTCTGAGACTGGGCCAGAGTAAGAAATGGGCTTTTGCCTGAGAAAAAATGGGCTGTCAGTGAGTCATTACATACTGTCAGTGAGTCATTACATACTGAGGTTATTCAAATGCTCTGGAATAGTAGACCATGGAAGTCCAAATACTAACTAGGACTTATAGAGTTTGGGTTAACTTTGAGCTCCATTGCAAGCTGAGAGTGAGTCAAGAGCATGAATATTAGTCAGGTCAGAAACACAGTTAAAGAAAATTTGGCCAAATGAGCAATCATATACCAAGATATAAAGTAACAAGTGGTTGAATAATCCAGTAGTCCCTAAAAGTGATAAAATAAAAGTTGAATTCACTAGATAAATGTATTATCAACAATATTTATGAATCATTGATGCTTTATTTTTTAACCAGACTGTTATGGGGCTCCTCAGACACCTTGGTGCTAATGGGATTAAGTTATAGTATAGTGGGGTTCTGGTTTAGAACTATCAGATAAACAGTGGACTGCTAACTGCAAGGTCAGAGGTTCAAAGCCACCAGCTTTTCTATGGAACCCTATACAGGGTTGCTATAAGTAGGAACTGACTTGATGGCATTTAACAACAATAATAAGAGAGAGGGCTATGGAGTCCCAGTTCAATTCCTAGTTAAGTATTTGTTGTTGTTGTTGTTGTTAAGTGCCATCGAATTGGTTTCAAACCATAGCGACCCTGTATAGGATTCCTGAGGAGCAGCTAGTGAGCTTGAACCACCAACCTTGCAGTTCAAATGGCTTTGCAGTCTGGTGCATCAACCCACAGTGCCACACCAGGACTCCATGTTAACCATTTAATAATCAGTTAATCTTAGAGAGCCACTGAGCATCTCTGAGTGTCACCATGATTGTAGGACCATGATTAATGTTGTACTCCTGGTGTGGATTTGCACTGGACTTCAAACCACAATGTTGACAGTTCAAACCCATCAGCTGCTCCTCAGAAACCCTATACTGGGTCAGAACTGGCTCAGCAGCACTTAACAACAACAATGATCAATAATATTAATAATACCTGTAAACCACCTAGAGTAGTACTTGGCACTTAAAAGCTATTGAATAAGTGTACCTATGCCAATTATTTCCTGCTGCAACAGTGAATGAACATCCACATGGTACTATATTTCCAAAAAGAATATGTCTGACTCAGATCACTTTCCATTCCCTGAGACTTAAACCCCATTTACTCTCTTTACCCACTAAGTGACTAAATTCAGTCATACAGCTTGGCTCCAGAAACCTAGGACTATCAATTCAACCTACAATTGAAGTATCCTGAATTGCAGTTTTAATAAGAGATGGAGTCTCTCCTTTCTACTCTTTTTATAAAACCATCCAAAATACTTTTTACAATAAAGTTTGCAAATTTCTAGTAAATTCTAGAGAGCATTGGTCCTAGGTTTTCAGATCAAATACATATTGTTCTCTTAAATGTGTTTGCCTGGGCCATATTGACACTTTAATCATCCACTTAACCATTCTTTCAACAAGTATTTGAGTACCTGCTTAAGTGTAAGACACAGTTTATAAGTGCTTGGAATGCATCCGTTATCAAAACAAACAAAATTCTTCCTATGGAGTTTAAGTTCTAGTGGGAGAAGGCAAATGATAAAGTATTTTCAAAATAAGAAAAGAAATAATATTTTAGAAAATAATAAACAATAAGGAAAAAAGGAGAATGATAAGGAAATCAGGATTACAGGTAGGAGAGGGCAGTTGCAATTTACAATACGTGGTTATGATAAAAGTGCTCTAAAATTAAATTTCATTGATGGTTTAACAACTCCCTGTGTGTAGAAGGCAAACTAGTACCGCCCTCCCCTCAACTTTTCATGTCTGTCCCAGACTCATAACCACCCTATATAGGAGTGACTGGTAATTTTGAACTGCCACTTTTGTGGTTCAAATTGACCTTTCAGTTCAAGTGCTTATCCTACAGTGCCTCACCAGGACTCCTTTCGCATCCTAATACCTGTGAAACTCTAACTATGTTATGTTAAATGGAAAGGGAGAATTAAGGTTGCAAATGGAATGAAGGATGCTAATCAGCAGACCATAAAACAAAATAAAAAAAATTAATCCTAGATTATTTTGGTGGACTCAGTGAAATCACAAGGTTCTTAAATGGAGAAGTGGAAGGAACAAGAACTAGAGTCATAGAGATGATGTTGTGAGGAAGACTCTAGAGGCCAGCTCAGATAATTATGGTGACTGTTTTTTGGCATCTCAAAGGGTTAATTGTGACAGATTTTCTTGAAAGACACAGGGTGATCACAGAGGCTTATTATGAAGAAATTTTAAAAAAAATGGAAACCAAGTGGAGAAAAAGGCCAGGAAAGTCATGCCAAAGAACTTTGTCCAACACTTGTTCATTCTTCAATGACAGCAAGGGTGCTCCTAAGAGAATTTCATTGGGAAACCTTACCCTATCTACTGTACAGTCTTGATCTTGCCATTCAGACTCATTTTTGTTCCCCAAACTCAAAGAACATTTAAAAGGGAGGATTTAAGTACCTCAAGGCTGCTAATACTGCCGTCTTGACATAGTATAAATCAAAGACCAGAGAATTTGGGGAGGACGTTTGAGAGACAGTGACACCATCCTCAAAAATGTATAGCTCTAGATAGAGAAAGAATATGTGAACAAGCAATAACTTCACATTTATATATTTTTGTTTAATAGTTTTCTATAACTTTGTTGCAATACTTTTTTACTTAGCCTTGTGTGTGTGTGTGTTTGTGTATGTGTACATACATGTACAAAAAGGGACTTCAAAAAGTTCATGGAAAAATTCTATTCTTTTCATTCCATTTTTTTCATGAATTTTTTGAAACTCCCTTATATATTCCATTGTGTTTCAGTTACTCTGGAGAACAATGACAAATATAAACATCCTTTCTCTATTGACTGTTGTTATTATATGCAGTTGTCGCGTTGATTCCTACTCATAACAACTCTGTATGGGGTCTCAGAGGAGTGGCTAGTAGATTTAAACCTTTTGGTTAGCAGTCCAATGTTTACTTATCCTACAGCACCACACCAGCACTCCTATTGCCCTATACCACCACAACATGGGAGTCCTGGTGTGGTGCTGTAGGTAAATGTGCCAGACTGCAAATCCGTTTGAACTGGAAGGTCGGTGGTTCAAGCTCACCAGCTGCTCTTTGGAAACCCTATACAGGGTCGCTATGGGTCGGAATTGACTTGATGGTACTTAACAACAACAAACATAACATTATCCCACATCTTATCTCTTACTTAACAGTATCATAATTTTCCATGTTCTGGTCCATTTCTTTGTCTAGAATAGGGGTTGAAAAACTTTTTTTGCAAAAGGCCAAATGGTAAATATTTTAGGCATTTTGGAGAATATGTTCTTGTCACAATTTCTCAGCTCTGCTACTGTAGTGTAAAAGCAGTCATAAGCAATACATAGTCAAACAATTCTGACTGTGTTTCAATGAATTTTTATTTGTAAAAATTTGCAGTAGACTGGTTGTGACCTGAACTGCAAGGTACTGACTTCTGCTATAGACTGTAAGTTCTATATTTAAGAACAATATAGTTTTCATTAACTGTTAAATCCCCAACACTCAGTATAGTACCAGAAACACAATAAAAATGTTAGAAATACTTGTTTAGTGAATAAAGAACAATAAAGTACATCCCTGCCAAGAAAAGGATTTATCTGTGGTTTCAAGAAAGTGTTATTTAAAAATTATGTGCATTCTTTCAATGCAATCTTGTTGTTGTTGTTAGGTGCCATAGAGTCAGCTCTGAGTAATAGAGACCTCATATATAACAGAACAAAATGCTGCCCGGTCCTCTGCCATCCTTACAAGAATAGGTATGCTTGAGCCCATTGTTTCAGATGCTGTGACAAACCACTTTGTCGAGGGACTTCCTCTTTATCTATATTATCAATCATGATTTTCTGCTCCAGAGATTGGTCCCTCCTGATAACATGTCCAAGTTAAGCAAGACACGAGGTTCTCTTCTAATAAGGAGCTATTCTAATTCCTTAAAATATTTTCTTTGACTCTGTTTCATGGCGTCCATTGTAATAATCCAACCCAGTTTTCCCAATTTATACTGTATGGTGAAGCTGTTGTTTAATATACACATTTCTATCATGATCAGGAGCTATAGCTATTGTTTTCTTTTTGCATGCAGTTGAGATGGAGTTGTCACTGAAATCAAGTATGTAGTGGTTAATTGGGAGTCTGGTATTTACTGACCATTCCTGTATTTCTCTAGTGCATGGTATTCGGGTAAATAGTGATTCTTTTTCAGAGATATTATGTATTTACATTCATTTAATGGTGCTTCATGTGGTTTGTCAGTCATGGTTTACTTCCTTAAATTATGAATGGAAAATCAGGAGGTTTTCGAAGATGTTGGCTTGTACCTTTGCCAGGTAATGAGTAAAACATGGTGTAGCAGATGAGAAGCTGTGTTTTTGGTAATCACATCTTTTAACCAGACATTGTCAGGATGTTGAGACAGATTTGGTCAAATGAGCAAGTTAATCCCTGGGAAATCTCATTACTTCTGGGTTATTTGAAAAAAGAAAAAGGAAAATAATAGAGAAGATGCTTGCATTTTAAAGTGACCCTTCAAAACCATAATTATTTCCATTCCCCACAATCCCCCAGATTTAACTCCACATGGTGTAGTGCTAGGGGATTTTAAATTTGTCTTGAGCATCAACTAAGTTTAGAAGAAAAGGGCTTTAAGAATTCATCCACCCTTAACAAGTTCCATCCACAGGAACTAGATATGGTAAAGGATAAGCTAAACAGGCACCTGGTACAAAGATCTACCACTGGGCTTGCAGAATTTGCCACTTATATGAGTTGAAGAAGTATATCTGGGCCAAGGGGTTTTTCAAAAATGTGTGAATTGTAGTAAAAGCATTTCACAGTTTAAAGTTAACTGCAGACCAGGGAAAGAGGGGAAGGGATTAAGGGAACATTAGAAGAAAACAGAAGTATGAGGTCATAAACAGTATACACACCCACACACACAAACTGTCACTTATGGTGCTTTATAGAGTAAAATGAATTCTTAACTTTTAAATTTAATTATTTCAGCAACTTTCAGAGCTAGGCATGGTTAATTCTTTCCTTTGAGCAAATGAAGAAATTGATTTTCAAAGAAATTTACAGTAGTGATAAAGCCAGGTCCTAAATCTGACTGTGGGAGAGAATTGAGAGGAAAGAAGAATGGAACAGATCTTTATGGTAAATGAAGTCATTTACCTGCCTCATTTATCACTTTCTTCTATAGCTTCTTTCTAAATTCTAAAACTTGAAGTTTAAAGATTCAGGGACTGTTTCTTATGGTCAACATTTCTCCTTGATCCTCATTTCAAGATATTCCTCCTAAGCCTTGCTCAGTTGTTTCTTCCATTGTTTCCCAACACATTTCCACTCTAGTGTATCAACTGGTGCTGTCAAGCCAGTTTCAATTCATAGCGACCCTGTTTAAGGTTTCCGAGGAGCAGCAGGTGAGTTTGAACCACTGACCTTGCAGTTCAAACCAACTTTGCAGTCCTGCGCATTAACTCACAGCACCCCACCAGGACTCCAGTGTATCATTAAGCCCAGGGAAAGGTGATGTTGTTAGGTGCCTTTGAGTTGGTTTGACTAATAGTGACTCTGTGCACAACAGAACGAAACACTGCCAAGCCCTATGTCATCTTCAAATTGTTGTTGTTTGAGCTCATGATTGCTGCCAGAGTGTCAGTCCATCTCATTGTGGTTCTTATTTTTCACTGACCGTCTACTTTTTCAGGCACAATGTCCTTCTCCACAGACTGGTCCCTCCTGAGTACATGTCCAAAGTACAAGAGACAAAATCCCACCATTCTGGCTTCTAAGGAGCATACTGGCTATATTTCTTTCAAAATAGGTTTGTGTGCTCTGTCTGCCCATGGCACTTTCAATATTCATAGCCAACACCATTATTCAAATGCATCAATTCTGCTACAGTCTTGTCATGTTATCAAGTATTGTTAAGTTGGTACCAACTCATAGTGATACATTATAGGAATTCTAAGGAGCAGCTGATGGGTTTGAACCTCTGACCTTGTTAAACACTGTACAATGGGCATTTCCTTTGAGCCTTTTATAAAGTGTCTTCTGGCTTGAGTAGCACCAATTTTTACACTAATTATGAAGAAAACACAAAAGTAGCATAGTCTAACTTTCACATGTATATGAGGTGATTGACAATACCATGGTGTGAGACAAGCGTACCTTAGTCCTCAAACTGACATCGTTGTTAACACTGTAAAGAGGTCTTTTGCAGCAGATTTACCTAATACAATACATCTTTTGATTTCTTGACTGCTGCTTCCCTCCGTGTTCATTGTGGGATCTAAGCAAAATGAAGTCTTTTGACAATTTCAATCTTTTCTCTGTTTATCACGATGCTGTTTATTGGTCCACTCGTGAGAATTGCTTTTTTTCTTTACATCGGGAAAAGTAGTCATAGAAACAGAAATGAGGTGAAATGGTGATCAATACTGAGGAGAGTTGTATGTATTGAGATAAAGAGGAAGTTTTAAATTAAAGAAGGCAAGCAGTTATAAGATGATCATTCTCTAGATAGGATGAGGTGCTACTTTTGTGTTTTCTTGATAATTAGTGAATAATTGGTGTCAAGAAAACAAAAATCCTCACCACTGGACCAATAAACAACATTCTTATCAATGGAGAAAAGATTGAAGTTGTCAAGGACTTCATTCTTCTTGGATCAACTATCAACACTCTCGGAAGTAGCAGTCAAGAGATCAGACGACGTATTGCACTGGGCAAATCTGCTGCACAGGAACTTTTTAACGTATTGAAGAGCAGAGATGTCAGCTTGAGGACTAGGGTGCGCCTGACCCAGACCATTGTGTTTTCAATAGCCTCATATGGATGCGAAAGCTGGACAGTGAATAAGGAGGATCGTAGAAGAATTGATGCCTTTGAGTTGTGGTGTTGGAGGAGAATACTGAGGGTGCCATGGACTGCCAAAAGAACCAATAGATCTGTTTTGGAAGAAGTGCAGCCAGAGTGCTCCTTGGAGGCCAGGATGGCTAAGCTTCGTCTCTCCTACTTTGGACATGTAGTCCAGAGGAAACAATCGTTGGAGAAGGATGTCATGCTGCTTAGGGTGGAGGGTCAGAGAAAAAGAGGAAGACCTCCAACGAGATGGATTGGCCAGCTGGCATCATTGATGGACTCAAGTGTGGCAGCGGTAGTGAGGTTGGCCCAGGATCGAGCATTGTTTCGTTCTGCTGTGCATGGGGTCGCTATGAGTCGGTTCCGACTCGATGGCACCTGACAACAACAATAACAACAACTTAAGTGCTACCAAAGGCTCAAAGGAAATGCCCACTGTACAGTGCTTAACAAGGTCAGAAGTTCAAACCCATCAGCTGCTCCTTAGAATCCCTATAATGAATGAGTTTGTACCAACTTAACAATATTTGATAACAACAACTATTAGAAAAGTGTGGTGGTGGTTGTGGTGGTTGTGTTCTGTGGAGTCAGTTCCAACTCATAGCAACCCTGTATAGCAGGAGTTGTTGCTGTTCAATGCCATCGAGCCAATTATGACTCATAGTAACCGTGTATAGGGTTTCTGAGGAGTGGCTGGTGAGCTTGAACCACCAATCTTGCGGTTCAAACTGACCTTGAAGCCTGGTGCGTTTACTAACAGCGCCATTCCAGGACTCTGTATAGCAGGGGTAGGCAATGTTTCTTTTCTGCCAAAATTTATAACATCGTTTGCAGGCCATCATATATAAATGCCAACTTAAAGACTGCTGTATTTGGTCAAACTTTTCATTAACTCACCTTTAATGTGATGGCTGGAGTCCTGGTGTAGCACTGTGGGTTAATGCGCCAGACTGCAAAGCCGTTTGAACTGCAAGGTTGGTGGTTCAAGCTCACCAGCTGCTCCTTGGAAACCCTATACAGAGTTGCTCTAGTTCGAAATCGACGCAATGGCACTTAACAACAACAATGTGATGGCTATGAGTTAACGGACTGGACTGCAAAGCTGGTTTGAACCACAGGGTCACCAGTTCAAGCTCACTAGTAGCTCCTTGAAAACCCTATACAGGGTGACTATGGGTCGGAACTGACTCTACGGCACTTAACAACAACAACATGAGTTGGAACCGACTCCACAGCACTTACCAACAACAACAATGTGCAGTTGCCTTGGCAGGGCCAGACCAAATGATTTCATGGGCCTTATGCAGCCCTCGAGTCAGTTCCCCATCCCGACTGTATAAGGGTTTCAGAGGCTGTAAACCTTTGAGGTATCAAAAAGCCTCATCTTTTTCACATGGAGCAGCTGGTAGATTCAAACTGCTGACCTTGCAATTAGTAGGCCAACTTGTAACCCAATTTACTACCATGGCTCTTTGCTGTTGTTTTACGTTCCGTCTAGTCGGTTCCAACCCATAGAGACCCTGTACAGGGTTTCCGAGGAGTGACTGGTGAGCTTGAACAGCCCATCTTGCGGATCAAACGGTCTTTGCAGTCCAGCTCACTAACCCACAGTGCCACACCAGGACTCCTTGTTGTTGTTGTTGTTATGTGCCATGAAGTCGGTTCCTACACATAGCAACCCTGCACAGGGTTTCCGAGGCTGTAAATCTTTATGGGAGCAGAAAGCCTCATCTTTTTCCCGCGGAACATCTGGTAGTTTCTAACTGACCTTGCGGTTTGCAGCCCAATTCGTAACCAGTACGCTAGCAGAGCTCCTTCTTAGAAATATGTAAATGAGTATTTTTAGTGAGCAGGACCAGTTGCAGTTTCCATTGGAATGGAAACGCTACAGTGTTCCTTTAAGCTAGACCTTTGAGCCATATGGATAGACTTCTTCATTTTAAGTTTAGAAAGTGTATTCTTTTCTTTCAGAGTTGATCCCTGGTGTTCTCTGATGTTCTAGCCTTTTCCGTGTGATGGTGAACTTCTAAACAAGAATCTTCCACTGAGATATTATCTGTTTGTTTGTTTTTTTACATAGCCTGATGCTGTCGTTGCTGTATTAGCACCGTGTTTGTTCATTTATATCTTGGAAACATTTAAAATTTATGCTCATGTTTTCTTTCATTCACTAGCAAATTCTCACTTGGGATACTCTACCAGAACTACTACATTACATTTATTTAAACAATGATCTAACCATGAAGAATGTTTTAGATACATATCCCAGATTCCCATGTCTGTATTAGGGAAGATGCCCAGAGCTCACTTCAACGAGACCCAGTTAAACTTACACACATGGAAATACTGTTCTTTGTTTGCATAATACCTCTGCACTCATGGTTTTCTGCTCTGTTTCAGCACATGGAGCTAGTTCTTCGGGCTCATATCAATCACTGAATAAGGAATTCTTTCATCTAGTGGCAGATATTTAACATTTATCTTCCATTTTTGCAATGTTATTCCTCAGTTTCAAAAGAAACTAATCCTATAGAAGACTGACCTTGAGTTGTTATTGTCATTGTTATTATCATCATCCACATTATATTCTGCTGGTTTTTCAGGTCAACTCTGGTTCACTGTCAGAAGAGGAATCAGATGATAACAACTTAAAAGTTAAATAAAATTTGAAAACAGAAATTTAAAGCAATTTGACATGTTCATAAGGAAGAACACAAAAACAAGAGGAGAGGTACAATTGGGATCAGAGAATTATATCCTGTTTATTGAATGATAAAACTCTAACCAAAGTTTTAAAATAGTCAGATTGCTACTCAACTCATCTATTCCTTGTCCTCTGTAATAAGCTCTACAACATCACTATTCTTTTTCCTTTCCCAGGTCAGTGGCTGTGGTATGGATATTGAAAGGGCAAATGGAGCAGAAACCGGAGAACCAGGATCCATGACGTGGCTTTCCTGCTTGAATAAGTAGCTGAGAGTCTCTGAGTTTATTTATTTAGCTATAAAATGAAATCAATGACACATGACTGCCTCCTTTACCAGAGCCAGGTAAAAAAAAAAAGAAAAAAGTAAAAGAATGTGGAAGCATTATACCTACTTCAATAATGCTTATGACAAGAATTATGAGGGGCTTCAAAAAGTTTGTGGAAAGAGTCCATGAGCTTCTTGAAGCACCTCACATTTCTCCATGGATTTACATTAGAAATTTAAAAATTATGCTCCCACAATTTTTCTAGAAAAACTTGCTAACATCTCTTTTTCATAATTTGCTTTCATAGTTCCTGCTGATTATGCTAGTTATTCTCCCTTGGGAGTTGAAAATTAAGAGTAAAATTTTAGTTCATTTGCTATAGGTAGTTTACCCAAAGAGGAGTAATTTGGGGCCTGGAGCTGCCCTGTTGTTGTTTGTGTGTGTGCAATGATAAGCAAGTTTTAACAGTACACACTTGCTTTTTATTTATTTATTTTTGAAAGGCCAATCAGTAGAAAAGGCTAGGATTAATAGGATAAATGAAAGAGAATGAAAAATGATAGTGTCCCAGAGAATTTTTGATAAAGCCTGAGCTGAATTTCTTACCCTGTGGTTGTAGGGAATATTCATGATTCTTTATAATAAAATTTCTCTCTAGAAAAGCCAGTTTAACTGTGCCTCAGTTGTTTTGCTGTTTTTAAATCAATTGAAAGGGAGCTAACTATAAAGAAAAATAGTGTTAGTAGGAGTGAACAGCTACCAGAATCAGATTCACCAAAACAAGTAGCTGTCATTGAATGAGATAGTCTTCAGTGCTCTGGAATTGACTTGTAACCCTGCTGATGTGTCAAACTCATTGTTTTGGATAACAGCTGGATGAGATCATTAAAACGTCATCGTCTGACAACAATTTATGTACTCACTGATTATTTTGTAAGATTATTTTGTGGAAACATTGGGAATTCCCCTACTTAACAAGCCAACTACCATTGACAGGGTTCTGACACATGGGGACCCCAGGTGTGACAGAGTAGACCTGGACTTCATAGGATTGTCAGGGAGCTTTTCTTGGAACTAGACCACTAGGCCTTTCTTTGGAGGCAACTTTTTGTGGATTCACACTTACAAATTTCCAGTTAGTAGCTCAGCATGTTGACCTTTTATACTACCTAGTAACTCCTCCCACTCCACTAATAACTTAGGAATCTTAAATAATTATTAGGATGTATTTCATCTTCCCCAGAAAAGTTTTGACGTAAATGACATTATTGGTAGTCTAGAGTCCTAGTTTTAGTGTCTCTTGTGTGATGTTGGATATGCCATTTCACTATCACAGCCTACTAGAAAATATTCACTTAAGGTAAAAGAAAACAGTAAAGGAGTAATAGAGGAACAAAGAAGACATGAAAAACAGAAAGCAAAAAATAAAATGATAAATTTAAATCCATCTTTATAAATAATAACATTATGTGAATGTATTAAACAATTCAATCAAAAGGCAAAGTCAGACTGGATTAAAAACTAAATTCTGACTATATACTGTGTACAGAAAACTTGTTAGATTCAAAGACTTGCACATAGTCTTCATAGCAGCTTTGTTTATAATAACCCCAAACTGGAAATAACCCAAACATTCTCCAATAGGTGATTGATTAACTCTGTTACATTTGTACAACGAAGATCAGTCAGCTATTAGAATGAACTACTGATACACATAAGAAATTGGATGAATCTACCTGGAATTATGCTGAGTAATAAAGTCAAGCATGAGCATTACATGCTGCATTTATCTATTGTTGGTAAATGCCTTCAAGTCAGTTTCGACTCATAGTGATCCTGTATATGGTTTCCAAGTCTTTAAATCTTTGTGGGAGCAGAAAGCCTCGATTTTCTCCTGCAGAATGGCTAGCGACTTCCAACCTCAGTCTAGTGCTTATGGTATGAAGCCACCGTGATCCCCGCCATGTATATAACCTTCTGAAATGCCAAAATTACAGGTATGAATGTATTTTCGTAAAGTGGTAAAGAAGGAATGGAGTGGGAGGGAAATAAAAGACTAAAATTTAAATATGTAGGATCCTTGCATGCATTTGTATCTTGACTATATCATTGTCTATGTACTGGTTATGACATTGCACTGTAGTTTTAAGAGAAAGCAGGTAAACATCTTTGTGTATTATTTCTTATAATAAGAATTGTATATTCTCACTGCAGGGGAATATCCAATGATTGTAAGATAGAAAACTTAATTTAAAAAAAAATGTATGAAAAGTGTCTCAGTGAGCTATAGGAACAATTTTAGGAGCCCCAAATATAAGGAGTCCTGGTGTGGCATTGTAGGATAAATACTGGATGCTAACCACAAAGTTGGGATTTCAAACCCACCAACTACTTCTTAAAAACCCTGTACAGGATCGCTATGAGTCAGATCTGACTTGACAGCAGTAAACAACAATAAGGAAATATAAGGAACCCTGGTGGTATTGTGGGTTAAGCATCAGGCTGCTAACTTCAACGCTGGCAGTTCAAACCCACCAGTTGCTCTGAGGGAGAAAGATGAGGCTGTCTGCTCTGTAAAGATTTACAGTCTCAGAAACGCTAAATAATAGTTCTACTCACCAGCTGTCCTATAGGGTCACTATGAGTTGAAATTGACTGGATGCTGGCTGATTGAGGTGGTTTTTCTTTTCTTTTCTTTTCTTTCAGTATAAGTAATTGGTGTCTCCAAAGGAGAAAAGAATAGATGAGGGGACGGGATTGAAAATAACCCCAAACTTTCCAAACTTGTTAACACATATAAAAATGCAAATAGAAGACACTTAGCACTAAGCACAAGAAACAAACAAACAAACAAAATTATGACAAGAAGCATGTTAATCTAACTGCTTAAAATCATAAAGAGAAAATTTTAAAAGCAGTCAGAGAAAAGAAACTTGATATCTGAAGGGTAAGGATATAAATAACAGTCTTCTCCATGGAAACAGTGCAAGTAAAATGAGTGTGCATCAGTGTCTTTGAAATACTGAAAGAGAAAAAAATCACTATAGAATTTTGTACCCAGCAAATGTACGTTTTAAAAATACGGATTAAATATATTTTCAAACACACAGAAATGAAAAGAATTCATTACCAGTAGACTTTTTATTGTAAGAAATATTAAGGGAGGTTCTTTAGGTATAAAAATAATACCAGATTACAGATTTGGATCTACCATTTCAAAGAATGGAGAACACCAGAAATGGGCAGTATGGGTAATTATTATACTCATATAAGATTTTTGTGTGCATCTTTATGAGTTGGAACTGACTAAATGGTACTTGATAGCACCACCAACAACAGAGGTTTCTTTCATTATTTAACATGATTTAAATGATAATCATATAAACTAAAATAATAGTAATGAACTATGTGGTTTTGTCATAAATAAAATTAAAACGCATAGCAGCAAAAGCATAAAAGCTGGAGATAGAGAAATGAAAGTACCCTATTAGAAGTTTCTTACACTATATTTGAGGAAGTATAATATCATCTGATGGGAGTCCTGGTGTGGTGCCGTGGGCTAATGTGTCAGACTGCAAAGTCATTTGAACTGCAAGGTTGGTGGTTCAAGCCCAGAAACCCTGTACAGGATCGCCATGGTTTGGAATCGACCTGATGGAACTTAGCAACGATATCATCTGATGGTAAACGGAAATAAGTTAACATGTATAACTATACTATAAATCTAAACTAGCCACTAAAATAATGAAGCAAAGAAGTATCACTGTTGTTAAGTGCCATCAAGTCTGTTCCAACTCTTAGGGACTTTGTATAGTAAAAGGAAAACACTGCCCGGTTCTGTGCCATCCTCATAATCATTGCCATGTTTGAACTTCTTGCTGCAACCGCTGTATCAGTCAGTCTTATTGAGGTCTTCCTCTTTTATGATGACCCTCTGCTTTACCAAGCATGATGTCCTTCTTCTGATAAACATGACGAAAGTACTTGAGAAAAGTTTCTCCATCCTTGCTTCTAAAAAGCATTGTGGCTGTACTTCTTCCAAGAAACATTTGTTCATTCTTTTGGCAATTCATGGTATTTTCAATATTCTTCAACAACACCGAAATTCAAATGCATTCAGTCTTCTTATTCACCATCCTTGTTTATTATCCAACTTCCACATGCATCTGAGGTGATTGAAAGCACTATGGCTTGGGTCAGGCACACATTATTCCTCAAAGTGACATCACTGCTTTTTAACACTTTAGAAAGTTCTTTTGCAGCAGATTAGCCCAATGCAATACATCATTGTATTTCTTGACAGCTGCTTCCATGGGATTGATTTTGGATCCAAGTAAAATTAAATCCTTGTCAACTTCAATCTTTTCTCCATTTATTATGATATTGTTTATTGGTCTGGTTGTGATGTTTCTTTTTATATTTATGTTGAGGTATAATCCATATTGAAGGCTGTTGTGTCATGTTCACATGGAAGGGTAATATGATGCCCTTCATTTTTTTTTTCATATTATTCCCCTTCTCAGATTATTTGCTCAGAGTGGATTGAATAAGTATGGTGAAAGGATACAACCTTGGCACACACTTTTTCAGATTTTACACCATGCAGTATCTCTTTGTTCTATTTGAACAAATACCTCTTGGTGTAGTTAGAGGATGGAAACAAGTGCATAGATCTTGTTTGATTTTTGTGCACCTCAGTGTAGGATGGGTTTGGCTGATGTTGGCTGTTGTCTATCATTGATTGGGTGATAAAGGAACTGTTTTGGCTCTTGCACAGGGGATGGAGCTTCAGAGAGTACAGTTGTTGTTGGGAAATATGGGCAATATTTCTGTCTCCTGTTGGATTGGAAAGATGAAAACCCTTCCCCACCACACACACAAGAAAACAAAACAGAATGGAGCAAACAAGGGACCAACAATGAACAGAGAGAGAGAGAGAAAAGCAGGCAGAAATCAGAAAAAAAAAAAAGAATATAGTGACTTCAAAGACAAAAGAGGGACAAGAAATGGATCTATAGAAGAGAAAAATAAGAGAGAAAATAAAATGAAGAAATGTAAAAAACACATAGAAAAAACAGGGAGTAGGAAAATGAAAAGAAAGAGAGTAGAGAATTGTAAAGAAAGATTAAAGAGGAAAAAAAAGAAGAAATACAAAAAACAGAAGGAAAGAAGGAAAAACAAAAGTGGGGATAGAATACAATTCAAGGGACTAGAAAGAGAAAAAAATGGAGAAAGACTAAATAAAAACAATGAAACAACAAAAGGGAAAAACCAAACCTGAAAACAAAGATACAGTATAGCTATTGGACCCAAAGAGGCAAAAATGGGGGCGAGTGCCTTCTGTCAGCCTAGGATCTCATTACGTGAGTGTGGAAGGAATGTGACAGCAAAGTTCCTGGCCCTACATGGAGTTCCTATCGAACTCATTATTATTTATGTTCAGGGCACTCAATCCAGAATTAGTTCCTGAAAGCCTTTGATGGAGCTGCTTTCAGTATCTGTGAGGACCACAGGGCAGCTGGGGTCAGGATGACTGGTTATATGTGGGTTCTGTAGGCACCAAAGTGGTGCAGCTGGCCCTACCTCACACTGGTAAGGCACCCACCAACATGGCTCTGAATTTCTGGAGAAAAAGAGTTGTGCTGGGGGTAGATGAGTGTAAGAGCTGCCCACACCTCTGGTCACAATGGAAGCAAGGGAAAAAAGAAGGAATTGCACCTTTCCCATCGCCTGTGTGAATCTGCTCTGCCAGGCCACCTTCTGTTGCCAAAGCTGCTCACAAGATGGTCACTCCATGTCTGGCTAGCCAGTCTGTCTCTTTCTCTCACTGTCTGTGCTCAGCTTCTCCTCCCAGCAAGCACTCAATCCATTTCTCTAACCTTTCCTATGAAGTTCAGAGTGCCAGGATCTTGATCTGTGTCTGTTTCATTTAGTCTCTGGTATCTTTTTTAATAGGAGTGATTAAATCATTTTATTACTCTAAAATCTGTATTTAAAGCATACTTCTCAGAAATACATGATGGTGGTGGTTGTGTGCTCTTGTGTTGATTCGGACTCAGTGACTTGCTATACAGGGTTTCCAAAGCTGTAAATATTTACAGGAGCAAAAAGCTCCATTTCTCAGGAAGAGTAGCTGGTAGGTTAGAGTAGTTGACCATGCTGTTAGCAGTCCAACTTGTAAACCACTATGCTATCAGGACTCCTTGATCCTTTATGTAGATATACACAACTGGCCTTTTCATTTATCCAAGAAATGTCAGGCAGGCTTTATCATTCATTTTTGTATAATGTATGCTTTTAGTAGGTATTCTTCTTACTTTTTAGAATCAAGACAGAAGGGAAAGGAAGAAGAAATCAGCACAGGGTTCCCCCACAAATGTTGTTTTTGTTAAGTTTTGTCGAGTCACTTCTGACCCATAGTGACCCTGCATAGAGTTTCCAAGGAGCAGATGGTGAGCTTGAACCACTGACATTGTGGTTCAAACTGACTTTGCAGTCTAGCACATTAACCCACAGTGCCACACCAGGACTTCAGAAATAGAGAACCTTGTTTTCTTCACATAATTTTAAGTTTCAAATGTTTACTTAATCCTCTCTACTTTTTCTAAATTTGATTATACTGCCACACTTACTGCCACTCATCTACCAGCAAGGTCACCTAGGTGGAAAGGTTTAAGCTGAGCTTCCAAAATAAGATAGACTAGGAAGAAGAATAGAAGGACTACTTCTGAATATTTAATTACTGAAAACCTTATGAATAGCAGTGGAAAACTGTCAGCACCAGATATTGAATATTGAAACATAATGAAGGGCAGAACATTGTCCTTGTGGACTGTGTTGTGCCAATTGACCTTAGTATCCCCTGAGAATATACTAGGCCCGGTGACTCTATCCCTTCAAGGCATGTGTTGTGATTACATTTTCATGAGTTTGCCACCTATATGGTCTACTTACTATATTCATGGTCTAAGTCCTGGTAAGGTGCTTTAGGATAAACAGTGGACTGCAAGGTCAGTTTGAAGTGGAAGATGAGCTGTTCAAACTTACCAGCCACTCTTGGGAAACCCTATACAAATCGCTATTAGGCAGAACTGACTCAATGACTATTAACAACAACAATTTACATCACATGTGGGCTTCAAAAAGTTCCTGATAAAATTGCAATATCTTTTAATTACATTGTTTCTATAAACTTTTTGTAGCCTTTTGTATAAATATATTTGTAGAATTATCCTCTGCCAAACTATATGGAGTTCTGGTGTGGTGCTGCAGGATAATATGCTGGACCCCAAGGTTGGTCTGAACCGCAAAGGAAGCAGTTCAAAGTCACCAGTTGCATCTCAGAAACCCTATAAAGGGTTGCAACAACAACAATAAATCATATATATTTGTGGGTGATTTAATTGTTGTTAGGTGTTGTCAATTCAGTTCCGATTCAAAGGAACTCTATACACAGCAGAACATAACAGTGCTCTGTCCTGTGTCATCCTAACAACTGTTGTTAACACTTGAGTCCATTGCTGCTGCCACCGTGTGAATCCAGCTCACTGGGGTCTTCCTATTTTTTGCTGACCTTCTGCTTTATCCAGTATCATATCTTTCTCCAAGCACTGATC
>NW_006408520.1:50747749-50749398 GCF_000296735.1 Chrysochloris asiatica
AAAAAAAAATGTATTTGCAATGAAAAAGTCATGTTCTTGAAAAATTCTATCATGCAATCTACATTATTTCTATCACCAAATTTGTATTTTCCAAATGATCCTTCCTCATATCCAACTTTCACATTTCAGTTACCAACAATTATCAATACATCTTGATTGCATGTGCGATCAATTTTAGACTGAAAATGTTTCTAGAATTCTTTAAGTTCATAATTATTGACTTCAGTGGTTGGTGCATAAATTTGAATAATAGTTGTATTAACTGGTCTTCCTTGTGATGTGATGATGTGCCATGGAGTCGGTTCTGACTCATAGCAACGCTGCACATGGTTTTCGAGGCTGTAAATCTTTACGGGAGCAGAAAGTCTCATCTTTCTCCTGCGGAACAGCTGGTAGTTTTGAACTGCTGACATTGAGGTTTGCAGCCCAATTCATATGTAACCACTATGCTACCAGAGCCCCTTGTTCTTCCTTGTAGCCATATGTATATTACCCTATTACAGATATCATTGTACATCAAGACAGATCTTGAAATGTTCTTTTTGATGATGACTTCAACACCATTCGTCTTCAATTTATTGTACCTGTCATGGTAAACCATAAGACTGTCAATATCAAAATGGCATATACAGTCCATTTCAGTTCCCTAATGCTTAGGATAACAATCTTTATGCATTCTATTTCTTTTCTGACAACTTCCAGTTTCCTAGATTCATACTTCATACATTCCATGTTCAGATTATTAATGGATGTTTGCAGCTGTTTCTCCTCGTTTTGAGTTGTGCGCCTCAGCAAATGAAGGTTCTGAATGTTTGACTTCATTTTTCCATCATGGTCAACTCTACTTTGAGTAGTTAGCTCTTTCCCATTGGTCACATTTGGTCCAATGCTCAGTTCCATTTTTGTGGCCAATGTGTGGCACTGTATGTTAAACACTCGACCTCAAAGTCAGTCTGAACTTCATGATTGGTGGTTCAAGCTCATCAGCTGCTCCTTGGAAACCCAATACAGGATCACTGTAGGTTAGAACCAACTTGACAGCACTTAACAACAACATCAACAAATCCTAAGAACACATCTTCCAGCACTACATTGAACAATAATCTTTTGTGAGCCATAGTGTTTTCATTGGCTAGTTTTTAAAAGAAGATTGCAAGTCTTTCTTCCTATTCTGTCATAATATGAAAGCTCCACGGAATCATGTCCACCATGGATGACCTTGCTGGTATTTGAAATACCAGTGACACAGTTTCAAGCTCATAACAGCATGCAAGTCACCACAGTACAGCAAAATGATGGATGGGTAGTAGACACGTCTCACTTTTGGGTCAAAAAGAACAACATGATACCAGAAGTGATCTATCCATAACCACAAAGTAAAGAGAGTAGTGAGGGAGGCAGCAGGAATACAGATTATGATAGTTAAGGTTTTGTGTCAACTTGATCCTGCTAGGATTTTCAGTGGTTTGTCATTTGAGATGTAGTTAATTCTCATGAAGAGATCTAATATGATGTCATCACAACTATCAGGAGATCTTTTATGAGCAGCCAATCAATTGAAAGGAAGTTTCCTTGGGGCTGTGGCCTGCCTACTATATATTGGACACTCAGGCAAAGCTTGCTGCTTTCTTCTCAGATTGGATCCTGCA
>NW_006408520.1:50751833-50766753 GCF_000296735.1 Chrysochloris asiatica
TGCACAATAAAAGCTTTTTTTTTTTTTTTTTAAAGAATGCATAAAATATTAACTGCTCCTATTTAGACCACAGAAGGTTTTAGCCAGGATGGTAGAAAAATGTAGAATAAAATTTAAGATAATAAAAAAGGCCAGACTTATTGGTATGATAGACACTTGTTGAGCTCCGGAGACTGAGGTTTGCTACTAAACACCTTTCAGATCTGGAACTGAACTCACCCCTGGGGATCACCTTGTAACTAAACAACAAATAGTCCTATAACATGTTAAATTACACTAATGAGAAACATTCTCCTTTAAACAACTCTATGAGATCAAAAGGGCAGAATTTGCCCAGAGATAAAAGCTCAGAAGGTAGGAAGAGGCAGAAAGAAGGACAAATGGATGCAGGAATCCAGAGAGTGAGTAGAAAGAATATGTTTGCAGTAAGGGAAATGCAACCAATGTTACAAATCAAATCATGTGAATTGTGGAATGAAAAACTAACAAAGAATAAAGTAACAAAGGGAAAAAAAAAGAGTTTGGAATTCAAACTTTTGTTTGTCAGCAACTATCATTTATTAAGTGCTTAATAATGTGTGAGAAAGTATTCTTACAATTTCACTATCTTCCCAGAAGTCTTGAACTCCATTTGGTAGGTGAGAAACTGAGAATAAAAGAGGATCAGTAGTTTCCCAACACTTACCACATATCACTTATTAACATTGAATGAAGAACTGTGGGAACACAAAGGACATTTTAGTCCTTTTAGTACATTTTAATACATCTGAATAAAATGTATTCATGTCTGTAACCACAAAAGAAGACTATGATGAGTGAGCTTCAAAAATTTCATGGAAAATGGAATTTTAAAATTATGGATTTTTTCCATGTGCTTTTAGAAGCATGACCCACTTTGACATATTCATTAACATAAATGTGTCCTTATTTCTCAGGAACCCATATAAAAAATTAAATTTGTCTATGATACCAGTAGCAATATACTCAGCAGTGTACTCCTGGATCCATATTTTTTAGGTCCTAAGAGTGTTGGTGTGGTATCATAGGATAAGCACTCCACCTCAAGGTTTGTTTGAACTGCAAGGTTGGTGGTTCAAACTCACCAGCTTCTCCTTGGAAACCCTATACAGGGTATCTATGAGTAGTCACCAACTCAACAGCACACAACAACAAGTGTGGTGCTGTAGGGTAAACACTAGACCTGTAGGTTGCTTTGAACTGCAAGATTGGTGGTTCAAACACCAGCTTTTCTTCGGAAACCCCATAGAGTCGCTATGGGTCAGAACCTACTCAATGGTTCTTAACAACAAAAAGAGTCCTAAGAAAGGCACTGGACTGCTAGCCACAAGGTTGGTGGTTCAAGCCCACCAGCTGCCTGTTGAAAATTGTATACAAAGTCTCTCTGAGTCAGAACTTACTCCATGCCACTTAACAACAGCAACAATATGATGAATGCAGACTTGAATTTAGAATTCCAGACTCCTCAGAGTTTCATACCAGAATGTGGCAGAGTAGAGAAAGCCAGACCCCAGTCTGTGGTCTGCCCCCATTCTCTTCCCACCCTGATCTCTGCCCTATGCTCCATCCACAACTCTTCCTACGTCACAGTCAGCCAATCCTTACCTACTCATTTGATTCAAGAACACATATGCTTCTGGTCCTGCCAGGATGGCAGAAATAGTTAAGTGGTTCAAACCCTCACAGAGATGTCCAGAAAGGCAAGCCTGGCAATCTGCTTCCTAAAATTCATAACCATGAAAACTCTATGGAGCACACATGGGTCACTATTAATCATAATCAACTTGAAGGCAACTAATAATAGTAACAAGTGCTATTTCTCTGACCCACTCTTAGAAAGATGGATGTCTACATATACTCTGGAAGTAGGCTTGGAACATTTGAAAGGGATGCTAAGTAGGTACATCCTTATGGCTCCACAGAAACCTTGGGAAGACCATGGCCAGGGGAGAGCTAAGTCAAGTATCTCTAAAGCATGGAGCCCAGTGCAGGGATGTAAGTGGTCATCTTCACTCTTGGCATCAGATATAAATTAGAATATCAACAGAAAGGTCCAGACATTTCTAGGTCCTCCAGATGCTAGGACTTAATCTTTTAAATGCTTCTTTTCATATAGTTTACATCTGACAATATGACATCATCATCTTTGCAGTTGCACAGATCAAAAGTCGTTGAAGCATTCTTCACTTCTTTGTCATTTATGTCCTTAGAGAAAATGCTGTCAGCACTCTTCAAGAAGTATCTGAAATTTGACTATTCAACATTTTCAATGTTACTATCCGGATCTCTTGCCTAGATAAACTACCATCTCTGAGCCTATTCATAACATTATAGCCAAAAGATAAGTATAAAGTATAAATCAGATAAAGAAGTCAGCTTGGAGAACACCCACTGTCCAATTTGAGCACCACAAATAGAATAATGATTATGATGACTCAAAGAAGATAGATGCTGGGATAAAGCAATTGCAGCTAGCAATACCCAGAAAGAACCAAATAAAAGAACGTGCAGAAAGTTAAGCTAATATAAAATAAGGGTGGTTATAATAGCTTATGTTTAAATCATGATTATTTAAATATTTATTATTATGTTAGAGTCTTTAATTTTTCTTATAAATATATATTGCTTAGATAGTATTCATTCCAAGAAACAGTATACTACAGTGCTATGAAGGCAAACTCTAGAGCCAGACTACCTGTATTTGACCCCAGTTTTATTATTTACTAAACTCTCTGTGCCCATTTCCTCAGTTGTAATATGAAAAGAGTAATAACTACCTTAAAGTATTATTGTTCATTTAAATTAGTTAATTCTTATCCAATACTTAGAACTGTGTCTGTTGTTGTTTGGTGCCACTCTACAAATTGTTGCTGTGTTTGAGTCCATTGTCGCTGCCAGTGAATCAATCCATCTTTTTTAGGATCTTCCTCTTTCACTGACCCTCCACTTTTCCATGCATGATGTCCATCTCCAGGGACTGGTCCCTCTTAACAACATGTCCAAAGTATGAAAGATGAAGTCTTGCCATCAATGTATCTGAGAAGCTTTCTAGTTGTACTTCTTCCAAGACAGATTTGCTTGTTCTTCTGGTGTACAATAAGTACTTTCAATATTCCGGGCCAACACCATAATTCAAATTCATCTATGTTTCTAATATCCTGCTTATTCATTCTCCAACTTTCACATGTATATGACACTATTGAAAATAACATGGAAAAAAAAAGAAGAGAAAAGAACATGGCTTGAGTCAGATGCTCCTTAGTTTTCAAACTGATATCTTTGCCCTTTACAGAGGTCTTTTGTAGCAGATTTACTTAATGCAATATATTGTTTTATTTCTCGACTTCTGTTCCATGAGTAATGGTTATGGATCTAAACAAAATAAAGTCTTTGATAGCTTCAGTATTTTTCCATTTATCATTATTGGCCCAGTTGTGAGGATTTTTGTAGTCTCTGATCTTCATCACTAAGTATTGTAAATCCTCTTTGCTTTAAGCAAGCAAGGCTGTGTCATCTGCATATTGCAGGTTATTAATGAGTCTTCCTCCAATCCTAATGACATGTTCTTCTTCATATAATCCAGATTCTCAAATTATTTGCTCAGTATACAGATTGAACAAGTATGGTGAAATGATACAACCCTAGCACACACCTTTCCTGATTTTAAACCTTTCAGCATTCTCTTGTGTTTTCCTTACAACTGTCTCTTGGTTATGTGCATGTTCCTCATGAACACAATTAAGTGTTCTGGAATACCCATTCTTTTCAGTGTTATCCATAGTTTTCAGTGATCCATACAGTGGAATGCCCTTGCACAGTCAACAAAGCACAAGTAAACAGCTTTCTAGTATTATCTACTTGAAGCCAAGATCCATTTGGCATCAGCAATATTATTCCTAGGTCCATATTCTTTTCTGAATCCAACTTGAAGTTCTTACAGCTCCCTGATGAAGTACTGCAGCAAACAGTTTAAAATTATTTTCAGGAAAACTTTTCTTACATGTGATGTTAATTATACTGTTGAATGATTTCTGAATTCTGTTGAGTCACCCTTCTTTGTTGTTGTTGTTGTTAAGTGCCATCAAGTCAGTACCAACCCATAGCAACCTTATGCACAGCAGAACAAAACACTACCCGATCCTGGGCCAACCTCACCACTGTTGCCACACTGAGTCCATCGATGCTGCCACTTGGCCAATCCATCTCATTGGGGGTCTTCCTCTTTTTCTCTGACCCTCCACCTTGACAAACATGATATCCTTCTCCAGTGACTGGTCCCTCCTGACAATATGTTCAAAGTATAAGAGACAAAATTTGGTCATCTTGGCCTCCAAGAAGCACTCTGGCTGCACTTCTTCCAAAATGGATTTATTGGTTCTTTTGGCAGCCCATGGCACTTTCAATATTCTCCTCCAACACCATAATTCAAAAGCATCAATTCTTCTGCGGTCTTCCTTATTCACTGTTCAGCTTTTACATGTATATAAGGTTACTGAAAATACCATGGCTTGGATCAGGCGCACCTTAGTCCTCAAGCTGACATCTTTGCTCTTCAACACTTTATAAAGGTCTTGTGCAGCATATTTGCCTAACGCAATACATCGTTTGATTTCTCTACTGCTGCTTCCATGAATGTTGATAGAAGAAGAATGAATAAGAATGTTGATAAGATTGTTATTTTTTGGTCTAGTGGTGAGGATTTTTGTTTTCTTTACATTGACATATAATCCATACTAAAGGCTGTGCTCTTTGATCTTCATCAGTAAATGTTTTAAGTCCTCTTCACTTTCAGCAAGCAAGGTTGTATCATCTGCATATCACAGGTTGTTAATGAGTCTTCCTCCAATCCTGATGCCATGTTTTTCTTCATAGAACCCAGCTTCTCATATTATTTGCTCAGTATATAGGTTGAATAAGTATGGTGAAAGAATACAACCCTGTCACACACCTTTTATAATTTTAAACCAGTGTTCCCATGTTCTGTTTGAGCAACTGCCTCTTGGTCCAGGTACAGATTCATCATGAGCACAATTAAGTATTCCAGAATACTCCTACTTCGCAATGTTGTCTGTAGCTTGTCATGATCCACACAATCGAAAGCCTCTGCGTAGTCAATAAACCACAGGTAAACATCATTCTGATATTCTCTGCTTTCAGCCAAGATCCATCAGACATCAGCAATGATATCCCTCATTCTATGGCCTCTTCTGAATCCGGCTTGAACCTCTAGAAGTTCTCTGTCAATGTATGATTGTTGCTGTTTCTGTATTACCTTTAGCAAAACTTTACTCGCATAGGATATCAAAGATTTTGTCTGATCATTTCTGCATTCGGTTGGGTCACCTCTCTTTGGAATGGGCACAAATATGGATCTCTTCCAATCAGTTGGCCAGATAGTTGTCTTCCAAATTTCTTGGCAGAGATGAGTGAGTACCTCCTGTGCTTTCTCACTTTCTTGAAAGATTTCAATTTTTATTCCATCAATTCCTGGTACCTTGTTCTTTGACAATTCCTTCAATTCACCTGGGACTTCCTCCCTGAGTATCATTGGCTCTTGATCATATGCTACCTCTTGAAATGGTTGAACATTAACCATTTTCTTTTGATATAGTGACTCTGTGTATTCCTTCTATCTTCTCTTGATTCTTTCTGAATCATTCAATAATTTACCCAGTACATCATTCAGTAATTTGCCCAGTGCATCTTTGTAGTGGTCACCAATATGGATATCTTCCATTCAGTTCATCAGGTAGCTTTCTGCCAAGTTTCTAGGCTAAGACAAGTATCTCCAGTGCTGCATCAGTTTGTTAAATGATTGCAATTTATATTCCATCAACTCCTGGAGTCATGCTTTTCACTAATTCCTTCAGTGTAGGTGGACTTCTTCCTTCATACTATCAGTTCTTGATCATATCATACCTCTTGAAATGATTGAACATCAACTAATTCTTTTTGATACAGTGACTTTTTGATACAGTGACTCCAGCTTCTTTTGATTCTTCCTACATCAGTCAATATTTTGCCCATAGAATGCACCTAAACTAAGTGTAGGCTTGGTCCACCCTGACCACATGTTCAGAGTACATTAGTCAAAGTTTTGTCATCCTTGCTTCTAAGAAGACTTCTGGTTGTACTCCTTCGAGGACATATTTGCTCCTTTTTCTGACACAGCATAGTACTTTCAATATTCTTCACCAACACCATAATTCAAATGCATCTAATTTTCTCCAGTCTTCTTTATTAATTATCCAATTTTCTCACATATTTGAAGTGATTAAAAATACCATGGCTTGAGTCAGGCATAGCTCAGTCCTCAAAGTGACATATTTGCCTTTTATACTTTCAAGAGGTCTTTTATAGCAGATACACCTGATGCAATATGTCTTCTGATTTCTTGACTGCTGCTTCCATGGGCACTGCTTTTGAATCCAAGTAAATTGTAATCCTTAACATCTTCAGTCGTCTCTCTGTTTATCCTGACGTTGTTTATTGGTCCAACTGGGAGGATTTTTGTTTCTTTATATTGAGTTGTAATTAATAGTGAAAGCCTTAGTCTTTGATTTTCATTAGTAAGTGCTTCAAGTCCTCTTTGCTTCATCAAGTAAGGTTGTGTCATTTGTATAAACCTAATTAGCCTTCCTTCAATCCTGTTGCTGTGTTCTTCACATAGTTCAGTTTATTAGATTATTTTTTGAACATATAGATAGAATAAGTACAGGAATACCTCATTTTACTGCACTTCACCAATAATGTTTTATTTACAAATTCAATGTTGTAGCAAACTTAAGTTCAGCAAGTCTATTATTGCTACATATTTTTACATGTGTTCACTTTGTGTCTCAATGTCACATGTTGGAAATTTTCACAATATTAAAAAAATTTTCCCAATGGTATTGTAAACTTAGTAGATTATAGTATGCTTTAAACATAACTCTTATAAACAATATTTTATAATAAAAATGTGTGATTTATGTTACTGGAATATTTACTCTATTGAAAATTTGATCCGGAACCAAATCTACAATAGCTCCATGGGATTCCTGTATGGTTAAAGGATACAATCCTTACAACACCTTTCCTGATTTTAACCACACAGCATCCTCTTATTCTATCTGAACAACTGCCGGTTGGTCTATGTACAGGTTTCACCGCACAATTGAATGTTATGGGACTCATACTGCTTGTAACACCTTTAAAATAAGTTTTTCTGAAACCAAGCACCATCACTAAATATTTATATGTACCCACAAGCAAAGTCTTGAGATCCACAATTGTCTCTTTTCTGTGTTAGAAATACAAGAAGAACTCAGTGCATGTTAAGAATTAGTAGTTTGTTCTGTGAATCTTTTGGTAATTCCCATTGCCAAAAATTAACCCTTTGTGAGACAACTTGTTGATGAAGTAGGAAAAAATTCAGAAAAAAAAAATTCTGAGATTAGGTTTTTAATTCAAAGGTATTCTTTATAAGTGTTCTTCAGTTGGTTATTAAACTTCTTTGAATCTTACTTTACTAAGTTGTGAGGACATATTACACAATGGTTAAAATGATGGTCACTTAACACCACACACCTCTTCTTCTTCTTGTTATAGTTGTTGTTTAGTGCTATGGAGTAGGTTCCTGAAAATATGGTGGGTGGAGAACTACAGACACATTGAAAAGACCAGTTTCTGCTAGGAGTTCACAGGGAAAAGAAGAAGGATGAATAAATGGAGCAAAAGACATTTTTAGGGCAGTGAAACTATTCAGAGCGATTCTGTAATGGTAAACATATGACATTATGCATTTGTCAAAACTCACAGGACTGCAAAACTCAAAAAGTTGAACCATACGGTAAACTACAGACTTGTTAGTTAATACTAAGATATCAAAATAGGTTCACCAGTTTTAATGAATGCACTACAGAAATGAAAGATGTTAATAAAAGGAAAAACAATGTGCATGAGGGAGAAGTATCTGAGAGCTATTTGCACTTTTTATATACTTTCCCTGTAAACTTAAAACTGCTGTAAAATTGTTTACTGTTAGTCACCATGGGTGACCTTATGGAGTGGAATAAAATCCATTAAAAATAATGATGGACACTGAAGTTCAACCAAATGGGTTTTAATCATCATTGGCTTTCTAATTTTGTGTAACTTAATCTCTTAGCCAAATTCTTTGTGTGTGAAATGAGTGTAATAATTGTTTAATGCATTAAAATTACTTAGCACAGTTCCTGCTTAAGCTATTATTTCACTTTTTGGTAAATATTATTATAGTAAATCATAGATATACTTCCTTATTATTTCTATTGTCTATAAAATGGACAAGACTTGTAAAATATTTTGCAAGTATTTTATGAAGAGTAATTGAGATAATACATATAAAGTCCATCTGAACATCACAAAAGATGCCTTATAAATATTAGTGGGCATCTTTTATTTTTCCAAATATTATTTATGAAAATATATGAAAAGTAAAACAGAAATAGATTTCCACTTGTGAGAAATATTCCTGTCAATATGATGACATTTTAAGGACAAACCATTCCTTGTTCATGTTAACATTATAAAAAAAAAATTACCCTGATATTAATTCAAATATCTAAAGAATTATCTACCAGCTATAGTGTGGGATTGATCTCCTATGCACTTGATTCTTTCATTCAGTCTTTGATATCTGCCCAGGGGCTCAATGAATCTTTCCACTATGATGAGGCTTTCCTTTGGAAACTAGCTTTGTCTGTTAACATCTATGTTTTGTGTAAAACTGCTGATTTTGTTGCCACAGAAAAAAAACCTCATTTCCCTCTTTGGACTTGTAACAACCAAAATTGTATCACACACTGTTGCCCCATCAGCTCTCTGGAGATATAATCACTATCCACCCAAGCAACAATACCTCACCTGGTTTCTGCAAGCATTTAAGGGGGCAAACCACATTTGGGACTGAGATCAGTGTTTTATAACCCTGGATGTGGTGTGGGAAAGAATGGAAGAGTTCCAAACAATCTGTTTATTTTTATTTTTTATTTTTATATGTGAAAAGCATGTACCTCCCAGTACCACAGCATCGATGCTGCTGCCAGTACTACTTATGCACTGGCCTCATTTCCCAGGCTGAGAGTCATTCTCCTCCATTTACAGCGATTATCAACATTCTTTACACCAAACTGCCCTCAGAGCAGGGGGATTTGGCAGGCCTCAATAGCAATGTCAGCAACTTCTCAGTTGCTGGATTTCAGTTTCAGAAATGGGAGATTTCAGAGCACAGAACTCTGGATATTTTGCACAACATCTGCTTCCCTCTGCAGGAGGCGAGTTGAGGGGGAGATGGTAGACAGGGAAAAGGGCTTGGTGTTTGTCATGATTGTTTCCATTGTTTGTCTTGGTCTCCCAGGGAGGCAACAGAATCTAATGGAAAGAGCATTGGCTTTGGGGTTAGTCAGACCTGCGTTCATATCTCAGCTATGTCACTTATTTGTTTGTATTTGGCTAGATTGTTTAAATCTTTCCAAAACTCATTTAGTCATCTATAAAATGTGTTTCATAATTACAGAACCTTAGGATTGGTATGAGAATTAAATTACATAATTATGTAAAGGCATTCAGCAGATGTTCTTTATCCCTCCATTTGTTGCTCAAGCATCATGCGATAGATGACTTTTGTGGCTACACTGAGCATGCTTTCCTTGCTACTGAAAATGTTAGAAATCTTGTATCTGCTTGAGTGTTGCAAACGAAATAGACAACTGATCATTATTCCACATATCCTTATTTTTCAGGTCATACCAACCTTAGTTTCTCTGCTATTCATAGAGTTTTCAGTGACTAGCGATTTGGAAGTATTTTGTCACTCTTTCTTCCTAGTCTGTCTTTGTTTGGAAGCTCATCTGAAACCTGTCCACCATGGGTGACCCTGCTGGTTATTTAAAATTCCGGTGGCATAGCCCTCAGAATCACAGTAATTCAAACCACCACAGCACGACAGACAGACGAGTGGCGGTTGCGTGATTGCTGTTAAATAGGAATCTCCTTTGAGTTGTGGTGTTGGAGGAGAATACTGAAAGTGCCATGGACTACCAAAGGAACCAATAGATCTGTTTTGGAAGAAGTGCAACCAGAGTGCTCCTTGGAGGCCAAGATGGCTAGGCTTTGTCTCTCATACTTTGGACACATTGTCCGGAGAGAACAGTGGCTGGAGAAGGATGTCATGCTGGGTAAGGTGGAGGGTCAGAGAAAAAGAGGAAGACCCCCATGAGATGGATCAGCCAGGTGGCGTCAAGTGTGGTGGCGGTAGTGAGGTTGGCCCAGGATCGGACATTGTTTCGTTCTGCTGCGCATGGGGTCGCTATGAGTCGGTTCCGACTCGATGGGACCTAACAACAACAACAACAACCAACCTTAGTGACAACAAAGAGTATAGGGATCTATCACACTGTTATTTTTAACTCCAAACTACATACTCCTCACTCCCTATCTCCTGCCATCTTCCCATCGCTATGAACATTGATGATTTCTGGCTCTGGTAGCGTAGTGGTTACAAATCGGGCTGTAAACCTAAGGTCAGGAGTTTGAAACTACCAGCTGCTCTGTGGGAGAAAGATGAAGCTGCTCCCATAAAGATTTACAGCCTTGGAAACAGCGTTGCTATGAGTCGGTTCCAACTCCACAACACATAACCACCACCACCAGTGCTCAGGTGGTCTCCATTCTGCCCACCCCTGGCTATTGTGTTCTGTAACAGCTGCTACGGTCAAAAATGACCAGCGTTACAGCCTAGGTGCTATGGCTGTCAGCTTAGCTAATGGTATTGTCATCACAGTTATTCAGACTTGCTCTTTTTATCACGGTAACTCAGACTGCTGTGTTTATCTTGATGACTCCTGGTCTCCACCCATCCCCTCACCCCTCCACCACAGCCTTGGGATTTACTCAGTGAAGACTCTTTTTAAAATGATTATAGATCTAGGTAACTCTAAACTTTAGAGAGACACCTCAGCATTTATCAAGAACATACATGCAGTAGCTCTGAACAAGCCAGTATCCAGCAATGGGGACTGACCTTCTCAGAATCAGCTTCCTTCTACTGACAAATCTTAATCCCAATGTACCAAGGATTACTGTCATGTCCAAATAACTTTTCTGATTCTCAATTGTAATTAACACCATCATAGCCATGAAGAATCAAATAGTTCTCATCTAGGCAGCAATTTATACTTTGTAATTTAGTAGTACAGACCTGTTTAAATTATATAGCTGCTAATGCCCTGGGAGACAAATATGAATGAAGATGAAAGCAGAGAAAAGTTATCCTCAGTGATGAAGAGTCTCTAGAAAGGTGAATGCAGTTCAAACTCATAGACGCTTAGAAGGCATTGTACAAGGTTTCATCTGGAAGAACCTGGGGTTCCCACAACTAAGTGATAATAATTAGGAACAGAATAATAAAAGCACTAACCATGTACTTTCAGATCTCATTATAGAAGAAGAATAAAGATGTTTTGAAGGACTGAACTTTTGCCAATTATAGATACAGGGGCTTAAGGAATTCTTCATTCTCATTACTGAGTCTCTCCATATTGTTACCTGAGAGGGCTTGGAATAGTGTGGACCAACCAGCGACATGGCATCCAGAAAACAAGGTAATTCATACCAAGAGACATCATTTCAGTCACTTGGGGCTTATGTGAGGTGGCCATAAGATTTGTCATTCAAACTAGGATGCTTAACAATGTAAACAGACACTCTCCAATGCACACTAAACCATACAAGAGGACTCCAAAAGGTTCTTGAAAAAATTACATTATCTTCTAATTTAATTTTTCCACTAACTTTTTTAATCCCCCTTGTATGGTCACACTTAGCTTAGAATCTCACCAATTCCTAGTGAAGATAGATTGCTAAATATATTAGTTTCATGCCTGTGCCTGACATAATATCAATAGTTAAATTTAAACAATCACAGTAAATTATAAGTATGATATCACTCATTTCCAAAATGAGAATTCAAGTCCTTGGTATTATTTTTTTATGTTTTTAAAACATAAATAAGGGATAAGATTCATTTTCAGAATTGTTAAAAGAGGTTGCTGTTGTTGTTGTTAGGTGCCATCAAGTCAGTACTGACTCATAGCAACCCTATGCACAACAGAACGAAACACTGCCTGGTCCTGGGCCAACCTCACAATTGTTGCCACGCTTGAGCACATTGATGCTTCCACTTTGCCAATCCATCTCACTGAGGATCTTTCTCTTTCTCTCTGGCCCTCCTCCTTACCAAACATGATATCCTTCTCCAGAGACTGGTCGCTCCTGACAATATGTCCAAAGTATGAGAGACGAAGTTTGCCCTTCCTGGCCTTCAAGGAGCCCTCTGGTTGCACGTCTTCCTACACAGATCTGTTTGTTCTTTTGGCAGCCCATGGTACTTTCAATATTCTCCTCCAACACCATAACTCAAAAGCATCAATTCTTCTATGGTCTTCCTTATTCACTGTCCAGCTTTCGCATGCATATGAGGTTACTGAAAATACCATGGCTTGCTTGGGTCAGGCTCACCTTAGTCTTCAAGCTGACATCTTTGCTCTTCAACACTTTAAAAAGGACTTGTGCAGCAGATTTGCCTAATGCAATACGTTAAAAAGTACTAGATCCTAATTAGAATTTGTAATCCCTGTCTTTCTTACCAATGAGGTTTCTGCTCCCATTACGATTTACAACCTTGGAAACCCTCTACAGGGTTGCTATGGGTCAGAACCGTCTCCACAGCATACCACTACCACAACCACCATCTTTCTTACCAGTGACAGATAACATTATTTTAAATACTAATTTACTACCATCTGAAATTTACTTAATGTTTTTAAAAGTCTGGACAAAGTGCTGATGACTACATGTTTATTCCCTAGAATTAAATATTTATACTTGTAGCTTATCTATTTCTTCTCACGACAAAGAATTAATTATTTTAGTGTCCCTTTTAATTGTAACATATTTTAAATAACGTTTCTTTATCGCTTCTTTTACACGAATTATAAAATTTCATGATATTGTGTTGCAGGATAATCACTAGACCACAAAGTTGGTTTGAACCGCAAGGTTGGTGGTTCAAACTCACCAGCCACTCCTCAGAAACCCTATGTTGTTGTTAAGTGCCATCGAGTCGGTTCCTACCGGGTCAAAACCAACTCAATGGCACTTAACAAAACAACAACAAATTACTTTAAAAAGTGCAAGCATCTTTCCCTACAGAGAGGAGGAATACATTTTGGTACATTTTATAAAACAAGAGACTGCAATGTCCTGCAGCCCCAAGTTAAATCTTATCTTTCTGAGGTAGGTCACCTAGTAATACATATAAATTCATTTAGTTTAGTAATACTGCACTTGATCTTAACCAAAAGTATGAGAAGTAATATACAGGAACAGTATTCAAAAGTAGAGCAAAGGACTATTGATTTTGACAGCACATTACAAAATAAATTTTGCTCTTGATTTTAAAAGCTACTACTTCTTAAATTACTCAGATGTCCAGTAAGTAAATAAAATGTTCTAACTTGCTCAAGATAGATTTTCTGCCCATCCTATTTCAAAATCAATCACGTACATACAAGATAGAAAAAAGGATAAAACTCTATAAATTTCTCAATGTATTTGTAGCAAATAGTATGTGACCTGCTTACATCCATGCCTTCTACTTATTTCGTAAATTGAGAAAAGTCATTCTCTATACACATTTATCATTGACATACTGCCATACCTAATATTGAATAAATTCCTTTACTAGAGGGGCATGTTTTTTTCTCTCTCCTTTCCAATCAGCCTCTGATTGTCTTCCCAGTAACCTTATTCTTGTACAGCTAAAATGAGAACCTATATTTTCCCTTTTCTAGTCAAGTTTTGTTTTTCTTAAAAGCAGAAATGGAAATCACAGTTTAGAATTCTTTTTCTTTCTTTTTTTTTTTTTTAAATACAAGAGTAACCTTAAGACCCAACACATATTTGGTGGTGGTAATTATGTGCCGAGGAGTCGGTTCAGACTCTTACTGACCCTGTATAGTATTTTTGAGGAGTAGCTGGTGAATTTGAACTGCCGACCTTGCTGTTCAAACTGACCTTGTGGTTCAGTGCTTTATCCCACAGTGTGGCACTGGGTTAATTTGCTGGACAGCAAGTTTGTTTGAACCACAAGATTGTCAGTTCAAGCTCACCAGGAGTTCGCAGAAACCCTATACAGAGTCGGTATGAGTTGAACGACTTGATGGTACTTAACAACAAGAACATTATTCTAGTTTATTTGCAGTGTATATATGGTTGCATAGTGCCTACATTTAACTTACTCTGGTTATACTAGATATTCTGATGAAATGTCTGACAAGTTAGTGGCCAGTTAACTTATTTTTCCTTCTTGAATTTTCAGAGAATCTGAAAAAATTATTGCTGTGTAACAGTGAGTTAGACATCTGTCCTTTGGTCTACCTGGAATTAAAGTAAGCATGTAAAAACTTTTCTATTCTATCAGCAGGAAATGAAGATGGAGGTTCTGTTTCTCACTTATCACTAGTCAAAAAGAATTAACAATTCTCAGGAGCAAATTGAAAAGTTAAGGGGAAAAATATTTTCAAGAGTACAAGTTCTCCAGGTGCTGACGGGATTGAACATATCAGATCTGATGAGAGTATCAACAGTGACATTTGTGAAAATGTGCATGAAGAAATATGCATTGATTTTAAACTGCATGCCACAAAAGCCTAAAAAATAATGCATGATTTTCCATCTTCTAACTGAGATGGAAAAACATGTGTTTTGGTCACAATTTTGTCTAAGGGAAATGTGAACTCCCAGGCAATTGCATTCACATGCAGGCCCTTTTTCTGAGATTACTTTCAAATGTAAGCATAACATATGTTGTTCTGTTGCT
>NW_006408520.1:50766853-50773155 GCF_000296735.1 Chrysochloris asiatica
TTTCTAATATATGGTGTTATAGGAAAGAGTTATGTTATTTAAACCAATGCATAGTTTTCCCTCTAGGTAGATTCACTGGGGTTGGGGTGAGGGGTAAGAGATTTTAACCCTTGCATATCTTTCATTACCTCATGGTGCCTGCATATATGTCAGAACAATTTTCCTCTCTTGGGGTGTAGAGAGTCAGGCTCAATAATCACATTAGGAAGAATAATAGGCCAATGGCACATGTGTTGACGGATGTTTCTTACTCAGTGGAAAGGAGATAGAGGAAATCAGATGATGAATTTTAAGGACTGAAGCATATACTGTAGTTTTTCTAAATTACTGAGCATTGTGTTCTTCCTGAGGTCACTATAAATGTGTTGGCTGCCTTTGGTGATGCTGAAATGTCCTAAGAGTCTAAATGAATGGGCTCTGGAATAGTTCCCATGATGAAATGCTAGCCAATTTGTCTCAACTGGCACTTGAATACAAAATTAAATACGAGAATCTTCTGGACTGCACTGTGGCCTTCAGAAGAGCACTGAATGATTTATTCTCACTCATTTTCTGCACTTTCCATGCTAAAATATTTTTACATGGTCAATAAGTTATAGAGTTTGACATTAACAAGATGAACTGTGGATGAAAATATGTGAGGTTGAATATTTATAAGAAAATGGAATTGATATTTTATTTTTCCCCAACTAGCTCTGGACTTGTGGGATCTCAGTTAAATGAGAGTATCTAATGTATGTAATTTTGATTAATTTAGTAAAGTGTTCTGGGGACTGGTGAATCACTGGTCATCTATAATAGAAAAGAGTGTGCTTAAGATGTTAGGACATTTTAGTGAAAGAAGATGACATATTTAGAGCAAATAAAATGAGGCACTCTCACTCCCTTGTAGGGAGCATTTTACATTGAAACACTGAACTTGACACTGACCTTGGGCAATACATGAGTTCTTATGTACCAGTCATGCCTACTTATCATGCAAGAACTCAGATTTGCATCCAGCAGAAGTTATTTAGGGCCAGAGGAGAATACTGATGTTGTAAGCTGTTTTAAGAAAAAAAATTTTTTAAAAAAGGAAGTTTAATTTAGGTATACTAATGCAGGGGATACTGAATAGCTTAAAATCAGAAACTCATGTGTCAGAGTTACATCCTTTCACCATACTCATTCAGTGTGTATGCTGAGCAAATAATTAGAGAAGCTGGAATATATGAAGAAAAATGTGACATCAGGATTGGAGGAAGCCCTCATTAACAACTTGCGATATGCAACCTTGCTTGCTGAAAGTGAAGAGGACTTAAAATACTTACTGATAAGATCAAACACCACAGACTTCAGTATGGTTTGCACCTCAACATAAAAAAAACAAAAATCCTCATCAATGGACCATTAAAGAACATCATGATAAATAGAGAAAAGATAGAAGCTGTCAAAGACTTCATTTTTCTTGGATCCACTATCAACACTCACAGAAGCAGCAGTCAAGAAATTAAATGATGAATTGCATCAGGCAAGTCAGCTGCACAAGATCTCTTTAAAATATTCAAAAGGAAAAAATATCAGTTTGAGCACTAATGTGCACCTAACACAAGCCATGGTATTTTCAATAGTCTCATATGCATGTGAAAATTGAACAATGAATAAGGAACACTATAGAACTGATGCATTTGAGTTATGGTGCTGGAGAAGAATTATAAAGGTACCATGGATTGCAAGAACAATAAACAAATTGGATTAAGTACAGCCAGAAAGCTTCTTAGAAGTGAAGATGATGAAACTTTATCTCTCATTCATCACACATGTTATCAGGAGGGACCAGTCTCTGGAGAAGAACCTCATGCTTGGTAAAGTGGAGGATCAGTGAGGGAGATCCCCAACAAAATGGGTTGTTAGCATAGTGGGACCAGCAATGGGCTCATGCATAACAAGGATTGTGAGGATGGCATAGGACTGGGCAATGTTTCATTCTGTCGTACATAGGGTGGCTGTGAGTTGAAATTAGATCAAAGGCACCTAACAACAACAGCAATATATACATTGAAGAGAAGCTAAAGTGTTGTACATGTAGAAAATTATATGACTTAATGCTGAGAAAAAAGAAAAAAAAACAATAACCCACATATACTAAGAAAACAAAACATTACAAAAGGATTGTTAAGGAATTGGTATTTTAGGTAGATAATGTGGAACAGCAGTACAAGCAACCAAATTTAGAACTCTACATTGTACCAAGCAATTCTAATTTTATCTCATTTAAATCCCAAAACAATAAGATAGGCATATCAGCTTATAGAAGAATTGATGCTTTGAGTTATGGTGTTGGAGAAGAATATTGAAAGTGCCATGGGCTGCCAAAAGGACTAATAGATCTATGTTGGAAGAAGTGCAACCAGAATGCTCCTTGGAGGCCAATATGGTCAAACTTCGTCTCTCATATTTCGGACATATTGTCAGGAGGGGCCAGTCACTGGAGAAGGATATTATGTTTGGCAAAGTGAAAGTCAGAGAAAAAGATGAAGACCCCTAACGAGATGGATTGACCAAGTGGCAGCATCGATGGACTCAAGAGTGACAACAGTAGTGAGGTTGGCCCAGGATCGGGCAGTGTTTCGTTCTGCTGTGCATAAGGTCGCTATGAGTCGGTACTGACTCAATGCACCTAACAACAACAACAACATCAGCTCCCCACTAATTTCTTGATTTTGGAAACTTTCATTTATAGCATTAGCAACAAATATATGTTAAGCCTGTGTAGGACCCAAAGGTGTATCCTAAGCCTTGGAGCATGTATCAGGAGAGAAATTAAAAAACAAACAAAACATAAGGGACAATTATGATCTCATGTCATATTGTTAAATACTTTATACTATATTTATTTATACCTGGAAATTGCATAGCAAGCAATCTGAAAGCTTCATGTTTTTTAAGTCCCAAAGAGGCTTATCTATTTCCTGGACTCCACTAGGATCTGCATATTGACTTTTATGTATGTATGTATTTATTTACTAAAGATGCCAACTTTCTGACCTCAAAGGCACTACCGTGACAAGCACTTTGAGTGTACAAAATACTTGTGACCTCATGAACATTGAAATGAGAGATGATAAAGTTTATTTTTAACAGAGAATTTAGAAGATCCCCATGGGCTAATTTTCGCTTTTGGCTGATCACATAACAGTTGATGATATGCTAATAGGGCTTGCTGCCAAGATCTATGATTGTTGTTATTTAGCACTTTATTTTAAGAGCTTTAAACATCATTCAGAAAGATTTATTAAGCTCATACATGTGCAGGGTCAAGCTTTTTGAATTCTGGTCAAGCTTTGTAGATCTAAAAAGTGAATAATTTCAGCCATCAGTAGTGAGGGCCACTACTCCCTACTCCCTATAGAACAGAAGAGACCATGGTTGGCTTAGTTTTTTCCACAAAAGGTATCAGAGAAAAAGTTGGACCTCAGCTTTTCCTACTCAAGTTACCTTCTCTCACATTATACATTAGATATACAGAAAGGAGAAGTGAAAAATAACCGGAGTACTTTACTGTCTGTGGCAAGATACTCTGGATCCATAAAATACTAATTCCCATTTTTGTCTCTGTAAAATTTGATTGGTGGTTTGTTATATTAGTTTTTGTTGCCTTTCTTTCCTACTTCATTTTGTGTCTCAGAATTTGCCAGACCTTCCCTATCTTGACAGATCTTAGTCTGATTCTTTTGACTACAATGGATAGACATAATAGGTTAGCAAAAGAGAGGCTGGTCAAAGGACTTAATATAACTTAATTTTTAATCAAACTCAATGACCTACAATATCTAGATGCAATCCATGTTTCTCCTAGTCCTCTTCCAAAATAAGGGAATCCTCATTCATCAAAATGACCCTCGTTTCCAAAACTGGTCAAATTCTTTGGTGCTAAGAATAGAGTCCTGGTGTGGCGCTGTGGGTTAATGCACCAGACTGCAAAGCCATTTGAACTGCAAGGTTGGCAGTTCAAGCTCACCAGCTGCTCCTCAGAAATCCTATACAGGGTCGCTATGGGTCGGAATTGACTCGACGGCACTTAACAACAACAAGAATAGACAGAGGGTGTTTTCATCTCATCTCACAGCCAGACCTGTGTAGAAGTTATCAGTTCACCTGTGGGGTATGTATTATTTTTCTTGAGAAAAAAACTATCTGTACAGAAATTTGACTATAACTTCTTTTTGCCTTATTTGAACAAAGGAGAAGTTTCTTCCTCTTCTAGCCAGAGTCAAATATATGCAAGCAAACTGAGTTCATGGGGAAGGCCTTTGAGCAAGGAATTTGCAGATATTGCTTCTTTTTTCTTCTACCCAAGCAAGCAGTACAAATTTAGAAAAAAAATGTACAAACATTTCTGTTCACTCTAAAAATAATGGCCGTAATCTAATTGAGCTGTGCATTGCCAAGGAAAGGAAAACTTGATACTTATTAGCACCTGAGGTTTTGGTTCCAAGGATTTCGCTTAGCTTTGTTGGTGTCTTGACTTAGGATCCAGTATTTCTCATTCCAACAATGTCAGTAAAATATTACATTGCCCTTACTTTGAGATATACTTTCTTCATCTAATGATTTACCTATTTCCCTTTTAGTAGGGATTCTTAACTCTGCACATAATTTAAAAATATATATCTATTCAGCAATCAGCTATGTGAAAAAGAACATGCATAAGCATTACTTGCATTATTATTTTGTTAGGGTTAACTGTTAGTAATGCATAAAATAAAACAAAAAGCATGAATGAAAACAATTGCATCAGAAAACTGATGTTTCTATAATGCTTTGCACAGTGCTGTTATGTGTTGATATGGAGCTTTTCCATCATCTCTTTCCACAGATGTAGTCAGTTTGATTTCTGTGTATTCTATCTGGTGAGGTCCATGTGTATAGCAAACTTTATTTTTACAAGCTTTTATTGTGCATTGAGTAATAGTTTATGGGAGAACATCAGTTTTGCACTCATCCTATCATATTTCGTATTATTGCCATGATTACAACCCTCTCCATGCATCGCCATTCAAAAGTATTTACTTCTATTCCCTGTTTTTTTTATTTGTGCTTTGTTTGATGTACACAAAAACACTCAGGAATATATTATCATTTAAAAAAACCCAAGGGCACATCTGCAAGCCTGCCTACTGGCCACCAGCACACAGCCTTTCTCTTTCCATGAATCTAGAGTCCTCAGCTGCTCTAGTTCTCGATGTCATCATCTTTGCCTCCATCTCTTCTGTTGCTGCTTCTCTAGATAGGGTCCCACATTCTTCCCCTTGATGGTCCTAGGGTCCTCTGTTCCTGGAACGTAAGCTTAACTACTTCCTCCTTTAGGTTACAAAACCTCTGCTTTTACAGTTGTGACAATCGCAATTAGTCATGATAACAATTATTCATTATTGAATCATAAGAATCTTATCCACATCTCCTTTCACCAGATCTGTCTAGGCAACCTCTTGAAAACCAGTCACTTTATACCTTTATAGATACTTCCCCCCACCTCCATTTTAGGTAGCCAATGTCTAAGTTGCCCTCTAATTTCTAATTGAATTATTTTAAATAATACATCAGGTTAAAAAAAAATCCAACCAGCTCAAAAGAATACAAAATGAATAGTTAAAACCTACCTACCACTCTTTCTAATCCAAAAGGAAACCTTTCCTAACCCCATGCATAACTACTTCTTGATACACATATGGAAATTAGAGCAAGTTATTTGAATGGATGGATAAAAGACTATGTAAATATACACAAAATGTTTCTTGTTAAAAATAGGATGACATTTTTAAAATTATATATTATGTAACTTAAAAAGGTGAAACAGGATAAAATTTCTCAATACAAGATAAAGGCTTCTCTATGCCAAGAAATGTTTGCTTTTTATTTTAATTCCCTCTACATTTAAGTGAAAAATATTATATAGTCATTTATTTATTTTTTAAAATCTCAATTTTATATTATTTTGTGGTGGTTTTAAAAGATGTCTGCATTTCTTTGGCATATCTCTTACCAAGAGGAGAGGTCTAGGTTCCCCTTCCTTTGAACCTGAGCAGAACTTGGTGAGTGCCTTAGTAAACAGAATGTGGCAGACATGGTGCTGTGTGATTTCTGAGAGTAAGTTAGAAAAGATCATGCAGCTTCTACTAGGTTTTCTTGAAATATTCACTATGGGAGCTTAAATTGCCATGTTGGAAATCGGGCTATACTGACGCCACATTTTTCTTCATAGAACTCAGCTTCTCGGATTATTTGCTCAGAATATAGGTTGAATAAGTATGGTGAAAGAA
>NW_006408520.1:50774635-50789409 GCF_000296735.1 Chrysochloris asiatica
AGGTACAGATTTCTCAGAAGTACAATTAAGTGTTCTGAAATACTCAGACTTCTCAATGTTGTCCATAGTTTGTCATAATCCACACAATAGAAAGCCTTTGCGTAGTCAATAAAGCATAGGTAAAGGTCCTTCTGGTATTCTCTGCTTTCAGCCAAGATCCATCGGACATCCACAATGATATCTCTCATTCCATGGCCTCTTCTGAATCCAGCTTGAACCTCTGGAAGTTCTCTGTCAGTGTATGATTGTAGCCGTTTCTGTATTACCTTTAGCAAAACTTTACTCGCTTGAGATATCAAAGAGATTGTCCGATGATTTCTGCATTCTGTTGGGTCACCTCTCTTTGGAATGGACACAAAAGTACAAATATTGTACTTAGAGCTGTAGAAATAGTAGAAAGAGGATAGGCCTTTTACTGACAGTAAGACATAGTTTTAAATCAACCTGTTGGTTGTGTGCTCCCAATTAAGTTATTCAACTTCTCTGAACAATATTTTTATCATCTGTAAAATAGAAGTTAAAGCGCTTACTTCCAAGATTGTTAGGAAAGCCATATATGATGAGTATAAATAGTTTGGCACATTGTAATTATTCAATAGACATGTTTTTGTAAAATATATCTTGTAACATAATATTTTATCAATATTATTATAATTCAATTTTCCCAGAGGCCTAAGGTGATAAAAAATGACATTATAGTATACTCATTTGTTGTAGTTGTTAATGCCATCGAGTAAGTTCTGACTCATAGTGACCCTGTATAGGGTTTCCAGGGAGCAGCTGATGAGCTTGAACCACCAACCTTGCAGTTCAAATGGTTTTGCAACCTGGCACATAAATTCACAGTGCCACACTAGGACTCCGTTATCATAATGTTGTTGTTAGGTGCCATCAAGTAAGTGCCAACTCATAGCAACCTTATGCACAGCAGAATGAAACACTTCCTGATCCTGGGCCAACCTCACTATCATTGTCACGCTTGAGCCCATTGATGCTGCCACTTGGACAATCCATCTCGATGGGGGTCTTCCTCTTTTTCTCTGACCCTCCACCTTACCAAACATGATATCCTTTTCCAGTGACTGGTCCCTCTTGACAATATGTCTGAAGTATGAAAGACGAAGTTTGGCCATCTTGGCCTCCAAGGAGCACTCTGGCTGCACTTCTTCCTACACAGATCTGTGGTTCGATGGACAGCTCATGGCACTTTCAATATTCTCCTCCAACACCAGTAAGTATTTATTATATCTTTCTACCATAATGTTCTAGCTTACTTATGGTGTGGCACTGTAGGATAAGCACTAGACTGCTAATTATAAGAAATTTTTTTCATTAGAAATCCTATATGGGATGGTACTTAACAACAACAACAACATAATAATCCTTGTAACCAAGTTCTAGCTCATGTATTACCCACTTCTGTCATGGACTCCTGGTGTAGGATCAACACTGGACTGGGATTCACAAGGTTGACAGTTCAAACCCACCACCTGCACCTTAGAAATCCTATACAAGGTCACTATGAGTCAGAACTGACTCAATAGCACCTACCAACAACATCACCTGTATCATGAGTCCATTTCATTATTGCAGATTCCTCTGGTGAGGTCCATGTGTGTAGTTACCTTTTATGTTGTTTTAAAAAGATATTTGCAATGAAGAAATCATTGGTTTTATAAAATTCTATCATGCGGTTTCCAGCATCATTTCTATAGTTAAGGCCATATTTCCCAACTAATCCTTCCTGGGAGAAGCTGGGTTATATGAAGAAAAATGTGGCATCAGGATTGGAGGAAGACTCATTAACAACCTGCAATATGCAGATGATACAACCTTGCTTGCTGAAAGTGAAGGCAACTTAAAACATTTACTGATGAAGATCAAAGAGCACACCTTTTTTATGGATTACATAATAAAGCAAAAATCCTCACCACTGGTCCAATAAACAACATTCTTATCAAAGGAGAAAAGACTGAAGTTGTCAAGGACTTCATTCTGCTTGGATGAACTCTCAACACTCACAGAAGCAGCAGTCAAGAAATCAAATGACGTATTGTATTAGGCAAATCTGCTGCACAAGACCTTTTTAAAGTGTTGAAAAGCAAAGATGTCATCTTGAGGACTAAGGTGTGCCTGACCCAAGCCATGGTATTTTCAATAACCTCATATACATGTGAAAGCTGGATAGTGAATAAGGAAGACTGTAGAAGAATTGGTGCTTTTGAGTTATGGTGTTGGAGGAGAATATTGAAAGCATCAATGGACTCAAGTGTGGCAACAGTAGTGAAGTTGGCCCAGGATTGGGCAGTGTTTAGATTTGCTGTGCATAGTGTCGCTATGAGTCAGCACCGAAGAACAAACAAATCTTTTAAGGATGCTCCTTAAAAGTCAGGACAGTGAGATTTCATCTCTTATTTTGTACAAGTTATCAGGAAGGACAAGCCCCTGGGGGAGGATATCATGCTTGGTAGAGTAGAGGACCAGTCAGGAAAAAGAGGAAGTCCCTCAACAATATGGATTAGCACACTGACAGCAGCAATGGACTCAAGCAGAACTGCAATTGTGAAGATGGCTCAGGACTGAGCAGTATTTCATTATGCTGTATATAGAATTGCTATGAGTTAGAACTGACTTAATGTCAGCTAGCAATAGCAACATCTACAACATGAGGTAGGTAATAATACTAGTTACATTTTAGATGGGGAAATAGAATGGTTAAACATGGAATGGTTAAATAATGTACCAGCGTAAATCGCAATTTGAATTTTGGCAGAAAAGGGAGAGAGAAATATTTATCTCTAAGTAAGGCAATAAAAAATATATTCTATTATTATTTGACCTCCCTTTATGTCCCTTAAGGGATATAAAACCATGTTTAGCATGTTTGATAACAGCCAAATCTTCCAGTAAGCCAGATCATTTCCCAATCATGTTGGAAACTACATCAGGTTCTATGTAATTGGATGTTACGTTAATTTTGTCTAAGAGTAGATCATTCTGGAATATCTGGGATTCATTGTGTAAGACCCTTAGTGTCATTTCCTGCCCCAGATAAGGATTCCTAACCTGAATGTACCTTTTCTAATGATGCTATGAAGTGTGTTTGCAGATTGTGAGGCATAAGACACGGTTGTTAGGGATTATCTCCCTGAGTTCAAGGTAAACCCAAATGTCTGGATTGCACTTTAATCTTAAACTTCATGATTCAAGATTTTTCTTACTAACTTTTCTTTATTATAGTGTGGCAACTATACAATGCATGCAAATTACATTACTTTTATTTCAATCTTGTGACTTTTATATTCTATAAAACACCACCATTGGTCAATAGACTCATTGTTCTTAAATACAGATTTAATAGTTATTATACTGTTACACATTTCTTGTGTGGAAGTATCTTGTAAAGTTGAATAATATCATAAAGTGGCTCTAACAGTTTTTATCATCTCTCTTAGTGACTCAGTGCTGTTCTATAGGGAAAAGTCCAGGAAAATGTCTAAAATGTTAAAATTCAGAGGCACATTGTCCCTGAAAACTTGCTGTATTCAAAACCAGGACTATTACAGCAATCAGCTCATGTTTATAGTTTTTGTCCTATGCTCCACAAGCATTTCCAAGGTTGAAATTGTCAACGACTTTATATTGCTTGCATCCATAAATAACACTCATGGAATCAATTGCCAAGAGATCAAATGATATATTATATTCATTATCAATCTCTGCATCTCAGGTAGTAAATGAGAATAAATTGTTTAAGAGGTTACATGTATGCCTTTGATTCCTGAGAAAAGAGTGAATGATTTGGTGTTTCTAGGAATTAAGACCAATCTTTCATTTTGAAATAATAGTAAACAATTGTAAAGAAAACCAAAATAGTCACAACTAGACCAATAAATAACATCATGAATAATGAAGAAAAGATTGAAGTTGTCAAAGACTTTATACTGCTTTGATATCAACAGTAGGTGTTGAGAAACTTAGTGTTGATTTTAATCAGTAGTTGGAAAATATGGCCTGGCGATAGAAAGGATGCTGGAGATCTCATGATAAATTTCTATAAAACCAATGATTTGTTCATTTTAGATATCTTCATTAGACAGCATAAGAACTTATTATACACATGGACCTCACCACATAGAATACACAGACGTCAAATTGACTACCTCTGTGGAAAGAGACGGTGGATACTCCATATCATCAGCCAAAACAAGGCCAAGGGCAGATTGTGGAACAGACCATCAATTGCTTATGTCCAAATTCAGACTGAAGCAAGAATCTTATCAATATATAAGAAATTTAGCATGATTAGGTGCCAAAATATTTGTGTATTTTTAGTATCATACAGAAGTAAAAACCCCAGGAACTATGAACATTAGACCTTTATGTGGTTTATTCCTTCAGTCATTTCAAACTTTGAAGATAGAACCTATAAAGTTATTTACCTGCTCAGATTTTGTTCACATCTCCCACATTCATACCAGTATATATCAGGTTTGCTCAACCATCGATTATTGTTGTTGGTTTTTATTTAACCGGGTCTTAACAATGATTTTTTAATGCCTTTCTATAAATTTCATTTTGAATAAAACTACATTGTATAGAAGCACATGACTTTAATATCTCCAGACCAAAAAAAAAAAAAAGCTTTACAGTTAATTTAACATTTGTACTTTGGCTTGTAACTTAACAATGAGGACCTGAATAAAGAACTGGAGTGAACTATTATATATCTTAGAAAAATGTTGCCTTTGTCTTGTGTAGAACATGTAGAATATGCTCTTTAATTAAGTAAGTATGTTTTAAGAGGTAGAGATGCTATGTTATTGTAGCTAAAACTGTTTTTAATCATATAATTTTTAAATCTTTGTTATTTTTTTCTCATCAATTGGAAGTTGTTTACCAACTCTGTTTGAAGTGTGATTTTTCCCCCCTTTCTAACCTCTTGCAAAAAAAAAAAAAAAGTGGGTTTATCATAATTAATTAATCAGACCTTAATTTTTATATATCTTTTGAGCTGTGTAACTTAATATTTGGATATTTATAATTTGTTTTATTATGTAATTCATAAAATTGTGATGTTTATTAATGTTAGTTCAACCATATATTTATACTGTCTGGAAATGTGTGGTTATAGTTGTGTGGGAGAAATAATTTTTCAGTATTCACCAGTTTGTAAAAACTTAGTTGTGAGAACTTAAAAATCTAAAAAAATGATGAAATTTAAAAAAAAACCCCAAAAATGTAAGAAAGGTGTGCGACAGGGTTGTATTCTTTCCTCATACTTATTCAACCTGTATGCTGAGCAAATAACCCGAGAAGCTGAGTTATATGAAGAAAAATGTGGCAACAGGATTGGAGGAAGACTCATTAACAACCTTCAATATGCAGAAAGTATATTGCTTGCTGAAAGTAAAGAGAACTTAAAATATTTACTGATGAAGATCTAAGAGCACAGCCTTTGGTATTGATTACATCTCAACGTAAAGAAAACAAAAATCCTCACCACTGGACCAATAAACAACATTCTTAACAAAGGAGAAAAGATTGAAGCTATCAAGGACTTCATTCTTCTTGGCTCAACCATCAACCTTCATGGAAGCAGCAGTGAAGAAATCAAACGACGTATTACATTAGGCAAATCTGCTGCACAAGACCTTTTTGAAGTGTTGAAGAGGAAAGACGTCAACTTGAGGACTAAGGTGCACCTGACCCAAGTCATGGTATTTTCACTAACCTCATATGCATGCAAAAGCAAGACAGTGAATAAGGAAGACCGTAGAAGAATCGATACCTTTGAGTTATGGTGTTGGAGGAGAATGTTGAAAGTGCCATGGGCTGGCAAAAGAACCAATAGATCTGTGTTGGAAGAAGTACAGCCAGAGTGCTCCTTGGAGGCCAGGATGGCCAAATTTCATCTCTCGTATTTCAGACATATTGTCAAGAGGGACCAGTCGCTGGAGAAGGATATCATGTTTGGTAAGGTGGAGGATCAGAGAAAAAGAGGAAGACCCCCAGCGAGGGGAATTGGCAAAGTGGCAGCATCGATGGGCTCAAGTGTGGCAACAATTGTAAGGTTGGCCCATGACCAGACAGTGTTTTCTTCTGTTGTGCGTAAGGTTGCTATGAGTCGGTACCAACTTGATGGCACCTAACAATAACAAGAATGAATTGCAACCAACACTACAACACTTAACAACATAAACGCTGCAGCTATTCTTGAATCCATATCTCTCTGATTCTAAAGTTTATGTTTATAACTGATACGTAGTTGTTGTTTTGTTACGATGTTTTTTGTTTTTTGTTTTTTTTTTCATTTTTATTCCAAAGGTTTTTATTGTGGATTGAGTGAAAGTTTACAAGGCAGATCATCAGTTTTACATTCAACAAATCATACACTTTGTTTCATTACAATGATTATAATCCTCCCCACGAACCATCAGTTAACAGCATTTCTCGCTATCCACTTTAGCTTTAAAAAAAAACACAAACACTCAGCATATATAATAATTTACATTTCCAAAGGGCATATTCTGCAAGTCAGCCTCCTGACCACCGGTTCTTAGTCCCACTCTTCTCACAAATCTAGAGACCTCAGTCGCTCCCCCTCTCCAAGACCCCATCTCTGCCTCCATCTCTGGCATCACTGCTTTCTGGATAAGGTCCTGCATTCTGCTTATGCGTTTCTCCCTTGATGGTTTCTGGACTGTAAGATCAACCACTTCCCTGTTTTTGTTACAAAGCTTCTACCTTTACAATTGTGGCAGTCACAATTAGTCATGATAACTATTATTCACTATTGAATCAAATGAATCTTATCCCCATCTCTTTTCACCAGACCCATCTAGACAAGATGACAGCTATTCAGTGGGGAGACTTTCTTTCCCCCCATAATCTTAAACTAAACTCCCTCTTGAAAACTTGTAAGTCAGTCTTTTACCACCACCTTTACCGCCTCCTCATTTTAGGTAGCCAATGTCTAAGTTTCCCGTCCCTATCTACCCTGTGTACAGAGGGGATAGCATTGATACTTGATGTGAAGACTCCTTCCTACTCTATTGGTATTTAGAGTAGCTACCTCTCTGAGTACAGGTCAGGTTCATCAAACTGTAGCAATGTACCCTTGTTTCCTTTATAAAAAAAATTTTTTTTATCTTCCTGTAGTCGAGTTCTGATTATCGGAGCCATTGAGGTTAGGTCAAATGGGTACTGTCTACAAGTTTGGGTGTTCTTGTGCATCTCCCCTCACTTCATATCAGCTGGATGCGTCACTATTAGCTCTAGCCCTCTGTGGCTATGTCCTTGTCTATGGGCTCAAGTGTCCTCAGGTCTGACCACACTTTGGACCAACCAAACCTTCTTCTTCTCTCTCTCATCTCCAGGTCAACAGGAGTCAATGGACTGTGGTTGAACTCAGCCCATTTCTTCATTGTTGCCTTTCCCCCTCTTCCACTCACCAGTAGACCAGTGTGGTCGTCAGCAAGCTTACATGCTTGTTTGTGTGTTCCCTTTGAGTTACAGTCTTAGAGAGGAGTTTGTCCTGAAGGAACCTGATTGCTTGCCTTAATGGCTTCCCAATGAACAGCTTGCTTATTCTTGTAGTAGCCAGTCATGCTGACATTTTTGTCTTGTGTTTTCCTGATGATCTTTCTTTGAAGATGTATCTTCTGTCACTGTAGCTGTTCCAGGCTGGTCTGCTTGTCCTTTCTACTGGGAATGTCTCACATCATAAGGTTCTGGATGGGATTCAGGATTCTACCTAAGGTCCTATACTCTGTAAAGAGTTTTCAAGAGGCCTATTTCACTGGGCAAGTTCTAGAACCCATTTTAGGTATTCCAATCAGTTAGGTATTCCAGGCTGAAGACGGGCTTACAAGTTTTCTCTAATCATGTTTCCCAACATTCCTCTCTATCCCACTCAAGCGTCTATTTTACAATAGTAGGCAAGGGAAACTAATATTCATAAGACAGTCGAGCATTTTAGTATTATTTCCCCTCTTCAAGCTATACCTAGATCCTTGTATCCCAGATTCCTGTTGTTCCAAGGTTGAGCATGCATCACTATTTACCTCTGTCCCACTTAGGACATGCAAACCTGTCTCAATGTTCCCTTATCTGTCTTGTTCTTCTGCCTCTTCCCCCTTTCTTGTATTGCCCTCCCCAACACCCAAACCAAACTACCCACCACAACCCCATTGTTGTGGTTATCTTATATTCCATTAATTCTTCCCTCCATTTAAGACAGTCTATTTTATCCTGCAATCTACCTGACCTTTCCACCACCTGTATCTCTGTTCCTCTGTGTTTAACTTCTTTCACATTGTAATTGTTTTGATCATAGACTGACCTCCCAAATCCTCTGTTCTTATAATTTTATTCTATTCTTGACTCTTCCATTTGTTGATTGAGTTCAGTGTGATGCTGCCACGTACTTCATTCTCTAGTTTTTGTCTGTTCTTATTGGTTCTCAGTCCACAGAACTTCCTTTAGGATGTTTTTCATAGCAGGATTGGCTTTGGAAAAATCCCTTAGCTTCTGTTTATCCTGGAATGTTTTGATACACCATTGTATTTGATTGACAGCTTTGCTGGGTGGAAAATTCTTAGGTGGCAGTTTTTTTTCTTTCAGGGTTTTATATATGTCTCCCCATTACCTTCTTGCCTGCATGGTTTCTGTTGAGAAATCCGAATTTATTCTGATTTGTTTGCCTTTGTATGTTACACTTCTCTTTTCCCTAGCTGCTTTCAGGATTCTGCCCTTATCTTTGATTTTTGAGAGCTTGATTATTATATGTCTTGGTGTTTGTCTTTTAGCATGTATCCTTCCTGGGGTTCATTGAGCTTCTTGAATGCTTATCTTTTCACTTTTCAGGATGTTAGGAAATTTTTCTTCCAGAAGCTCTTCAACTATCTCCTCTGTGGGCTTGTGTGATTGTTCCTGTTCTGGAGTGCTAATAATTCTTATGTTATTCCTCTTCATGTTATCCAACATGAATTTTAGGCCTTCTTCAGATTTTTTTTATCCTTTTTTGTTCTTGTTCTTCTATCTTAGTAGAGTTGAGAGATTTATCTTCTAGCTCACTAGTTCTGGCTTCTATCTCTTCAGTTCTACTCCTTTGCCCTTTCAGTGTATTGTCCATTTCTGATATTCTATTATTAATCGTTTGGATCTTTTTCTGTAGGCTTTGAATTGTTTCCAATGCTGTATCTATTTTATTTGATTGTTCCTGTAGCACTCTCCTGACTTCTTCCTTATTTTTCTTAACTCCATTGTATAGTGTTTTGATACATTTTAGAATCATTTTTCTGAATTCCTTCTCAGGCATTTCCAAAGCCTGCCCATATTCCAGTATGGAGTGAAGGTCTACTTCCAGCTCACTTGCCTCAGTCACTTTATCTCATTTCTGCACATGTGCTGATATGGTCATCTTCTTCTGTGTTTTGGGCATATTCAGAAGTTATCTGTGTCCTTAATACTTAGATGGGTATGTATTTTAGTATTTTTTTGCTTTCTGATTGCCTCCAGGTAGATGTGATCAGGAGGTGGGCTTCCTTTTTCACTCTTCTTCCTGAGAAATTTCAAGATGCCACTGTTGGTCACTGTAACATAATTCAGGATTTAATTTTTAGCCAATTTCCTTTTTAGTCTGCCTGTCCTGCTCCACAATCCTCGTTCAGGCCTTTTTCCTAGTGATAAACAGTTCAGGAACAGCTGTGGCAGTTTGGTTTTAAGTGGCAACTGTTACTTTAAATTTTGAGATCTGTGTGCATGTGTAGTAGAACCCTCCAGAGGTGGGGGTGGGCTGTCCACTTGCTTAGGCACCCCCTCTAGTCACCAGAATTGAGGTGTGCATACAAAGAGATGTACGGGTTTATTTCTAGATTTTTAATTCAATCCCATTGGTCTACATGTCAGACAGGAGTCATGGTGAGGTTATTGCAGGATAAGCACTGGACTACACAAGGTTAGTGGTTCAAATCCACCAGCTGCTTCTTGGAAATCCTAGACAGGGTTGCTATGAGTCAGAACTGATGTGATGGCACTTGACAACAACAACATACATATAAAGGAGCCCTGGTGGTGCAATAATTAAGCACTCATTTGTTATCTGAAAGGTTGGCAGTTTGAACACACTAAAGCCACTGGAGGAAAAAGATCAGACAATCTGTTTCTGTAAAGATTATAGCCAAGAAAGCCCTATTCTATTACATGGGGTCTCTGGGATGGAATCTACTCAACTGGACCTAACAACAATAACATTTCTCTATCATTGTACCAGATTTTTGATGTGGCACTGTTGGATCAGGACTGAATTTCGAACCACAAGGTCAGCAATTCAAACCCACCAGCTGCCCTTCAAAAACCCTATGTAGGGTTGCTATGAGTCGGAACCAACTTGATGTCACTTAACAATAACAAATCATTATACCAATAATAAACTTTTTTTTCCAGATCAAACAATTTTATTAATATTCAGTAACACGAACATCCAAAGAACAGACATCTGCATATTTTCTGCATTCCCTAATTTATTTTGTATGAATAAGAAATCACCCATATATTCAAATTTGATATAACCTTATAAGCTTTCTTTTATCCATAGATAACTGAGAAAATAAATTAAATTGCTAATTTATTACCTTCCATGTGGTATGGTGCTGTAGGAGAAGCACTGGAAAGGTGGGCATTTCAAACTCACTGGCCTCTCTTTGGAAACCCTATACAGAGTCACTATCAGTCAGAACCTACTCTACAGCACTTAACAACAACAAACATCTTTTTAAAAAATCTTTTAGCATAAATATTACAATGCTTAGTTAATAAAGATCTTAAGAATACTTTCACAAGTATACTTCAAACTTAAAATTTTGTATATAAGTTCTTCCAGAACTATATGATTCAGCTATTTATTCTCTTTTTCAGATTCAGGATATATCGAAAGACCAGAGATTAACCCCTTACCCTGTGATTTGATTTCCTTTTAAAAGTCTGTTGAAAATCCATTGAAATAGCTATACAGAACTCAGAGATAATACTATTACAGGGTTTATTAAAGAAGTGAACAAGATAAAATTCAGAGCAAAAGCAACTCAGGATGCAGCAGTTCTCCAATCAGGAATGCCTCTTCTCCCCTGTACTGCAGGCACACCTCTCAGCCATGTGACCCCGTGACCTTTAGCTTTGTTCTTGCCTTGTCCACTTTTCCTTTGATTATAGCACTTCCACTTTTTAGTTGTCATGGCTTTCGTTATACATCATCTTTAGGATTGTATTGACAAAGTCATGTTTCATCTCTTATGCTTGTTAAGTGCCATCTAGTTGGTTCTGATTCATAGCATCCCTGTACAGGGTTTCCGAGGAGCTACTGTTGGGTTTGAATCCTGACCTTGTGGTTCACAGTCCTGTGCTGATTTTGCAGCACCATATCAGGAATCCGAAGCAAACCTAAAATAAACCAGTTGAATTTGTAGCAGAAGCAAGAAATGTGTTGTTTTCAGATCCACGGCACCCAACCACTCCTGGAGCTGCCATCTTGGGCGTGACAGAGTGGGTGATGCACAGACAGTTTTGAATGCTGTCGTTATATAGTATGTTTTAAAATTAGAAATGCAAGTCCTCCGACTTTAGTTCTTCAAGGTTTTCTGGCTATTCCGTCACTTTCCTTCCCATGTAAACTTGAAGATTGGTACTTCCATTTTTGCAAAGAATTTGGTTGGAATTTTCATGGAATTGCATTTAATTTATAGATTTTTTGGGGGGGAAGGGGTAGTATTGGCATATTCAAGTCCTGGTGTAGCACTGTAGAATAAGCACTGGACTGTTAACCTCAGGGCAGTGGTTAATACCCAACAGTCATTCCTCTGAAACTGTATACATGGTTGCTATGAGTCAGAACTAACTTAATGGTACTTAACAACAACAACAACATTGATATATTACCTACATTAAACCTTCCCATCCATAAGTACAGAATATTCTTCCATTTATTTAGGTCTTTAATGTCTTTTAGTAATGTTTTGTGGTTTTCAGTGTACAAGTCTTTCACCTTCCTTAAATTCATTTATACTTACTTTATTCTTTTAGAAGATATTATAGCTGGTGCTGTTTCCTTAATTTCCTTTTCAGCTTTCTCAGAGATGATGTACAGAAACATGACTAAATTGTAAGACTTGCCCTTGGACCTTACCACTTAGCTGAAATAATTTATTAACTCTAATAGTTTTCTTGTGGAAATGTTGGAAATATTTATATATATAGAATCATGATAACTTCAAAGAGGGATAATTTTATTTCCTCTTTCCAGATTTGGATTTTTTTTTAATTGCTTAATTGCTCAGGCTAGGACTTTTAATTCAATGTTGAATAACACTGGTAAGACCCCAGTTACATCCTTGTCTTTTCCTGGTCTTAAACCTATCAATCTTCATTGAATATGATGCTATCAGTGAGTTTTAAAAATATTTTTTCCCCAATATAATTTTCATTTAGTGTTTTAGTTCTAACTTGTTTGTATGCTTCCATTATCGTCTTATACAGTCAATGCCTGTTTAGAGCTATTCACTGCTTTCTAAATCTTAGTTCCTATCTTCCAAAAACATGCATATACTCTTTTCCTTGGCAGCATAATAAGTTATAATAACCTAAACAGCTTAAAATAGTATACATTTATGATCTCACAGTTTCTGTGAGTCAGGAATCCAGACATAAGCTGAAGCTTGGACCTCTGCTCAGTTTCTCAAAATACTAAAAACACAGTGTAAGCTGAGCTGCATCACTTTCTAGAGGTTCTGAAAAAAAATATCAATTCCAAGGGCATCAGGTTGTTGATGGAATTCAGTTCAGCGGTTATAGGACTTAGACCCTCCCATTCTATCTCTGGCTCTTGTCCAGGGTCAACTAAGTTCCTAAAGGTTGCCTATAGTTCCTTGTTCCAGGGACCCCTCAATTTGCTTTCTGACATCCTCTGTCTCTGATCTCTATACCCCAATGTAAAACACTCATGTGGTTATCTGCCTTGTTTTAAGATTTCAATTACATATGCAAAATACTTTCATAGAAGTAACTAGATTAGTGTTTGAACTGCTGAGAAAATGTGTGTACCCCAGGAGTGGATGTCATGGGGCCATTTTAGGATTTCTGTCACATACAGATTTTAAAGAGAATCTGTTAATAGTCAACTCTGTCTTTTCTAGTCAAAAAAAAATTATTTTGCTATACTCTTTAATGATTCGCTGGATAGAAATTCTGTTGTCACTAATTTTCTCTCAATTTTGGAAATATTATTTCAGTGTCTTCTGGCTTTTATTGTTGACATTTACAAATCTGCTGTAGCTTGCATTTTTAATCTTTGTCTTTTCCCCCCAAGTTCTTTAGTCTTTTTTTGACCCTGACATTTCTAATATATGTCTTCTCATGATTTAGTCTTATTTATATTGTTACACTTACTGAATCTAAGAATCCATGTCTTTATCAATTTTGAGACCTTCATTCTCAATCTGATTGAATTTAACTTTTTCTCTCTTTTTTCCTTTAGAAGCATCTGTTTAACCTATTTAACACCTTCTCATTCTATATTCCATGTCCTTTAAATTCACTTAAAAGTTTTTCATTTCTTTATCTCATAGGTTTATACTCTGAATACTTTTACAGTATACTAATTCTCTTTTCAGCTATGTTCATCTGTATTTAGTTCATTCTTTGATATGTCAGTTTCAATGACAGCTTTCGTTTCTAGCTGCTTTATTTTAAAAATCAGCCTGGTGTTTTGTTTGTATTTTTCTCTCTTAGATCCTCACTCTTTACCTGTATACCCTCACATACACACAGCCCATTTTAATATTGTTACTTTTTATTTTATATATTCATCAAAACATATTAATAAGTTATATTTAGCAATCATCAACCATCATAGTAGAAATAATTTCAAGAAATTATTTTTTAGTAGAAATAAAGTCAAGAATATTAATGTCTCCTAAAGCTAGTGGATAAAAGTTTCTAAAAAAAAAAAATAGTATTTACAGAGTCTAAAAGTATTACACCTCAAAAATCTTATTAATTATAAAGGAAAAATCATCTTATAGTGAAGAAACTTGGCAAGGGTCACTTAATCAAATGGTCAAAGTTAATCTCCACAGTAATGGACCAAATGGGCATCATTTGCCTGATATGAGGCAATGAGAAGGACATACTATTATGTTTATCATATTATGGCAAAAAAAAAAAAAAAAAGGCCAAACTTGAATCTAATCACAAGGAGCTATCACCCAAGTTGAGGGGTAGTCTGGAAAATAGCTTGTGTGTATTCTTTATGTCAAGATCATAAATAGCAAAGAAATATGCTAATACATGTAGCAAATTAGTATGTTTTTGATGAGTATATAAAATAAAAAGTAACAATATTAAAATGGACTCTGTGTGTGTGTGGGTGCATGGGTAAAGTGTGAAGATCTGAGAGAAAAAAAATGGCTGATTTTTTAAATTAAGCAGGTAGAAATGAAAGCTGTCATTAAAATTGGAAAAGTTCAGATGAAAAATATTAAAACTAAATGCAATATGTGATCCAGAATTGGAAGGTAAACCAGAGAAATATTTGTTTCTCTTTATTTCATAGAGCGGAGATGTCAGCTTGAGGGCTAAGGTGCGCCTGACCCAAGCCATGGTATTTTCAATAGCCTCATATGGATGCGAAAGCAGGACAGTGAATAAGGAAGATCGTAGAAGAATTGATGCCTTTGAGTTGTGGTGTTGGAGGAGAATACTGAAAGTGCCATGGACTG
>NW_006408520.1:50790857-50823979 GCF_000296735.1 Chrysochloris asiatica
CACACCTTTCCCAATTTTAAACCATTCAGTGTTCCCATGCTCTGTTCAAATAACTGTTTCTTGGTCCAGGTACAGATTCCTCATAAGTACAATTAAGTGTTCTGGAATACTCATAATTCACAATATTGTCCATAGCTTGTCATGATCCACACAATCGAAAGCCTTTGCGTACTGAAGTATTTAAGAGTAAATGTGCATTATATCTTCAATTTATTCTCAAAATATCGCATACATATGCACAGTATGCACAGAATGCTTTTGCAAACATTGAAAGAATCCAGATGAAGAGTAGAAAGCAAATTTTTGGACTTTTTGGGCAAATTTTCTTTAAATAAAATAATTTTAAAACAAAAGAGTAAACAATTATCAATGTTACATGCTCTGTCAAATTATTCTCTTATCTGATCACCTTATAATGAAATATTGTACTCTTTGATTTTAGGATTTCAGATTATGAGGTGATTTTGAGTGGGATTTGTACCATGAGATATTTGTACAGCCTGAGTTGAGAACATTTTATGTTGGATTATGCTAAACAATCTGGGGATAATCTTGCTTGTAGTCAGTTTTGAAGTGAAATTTTTGTTTAGGGTTTTCCATATCGCAAAGGTGATATAAATTGGAAACCCAAACATATATGCATTTCAATCCTGTAATTACAAAAACTTAGTGGAGACTTTTTTCCATCCTTTAACAAGTGTTCTTGTTATTTTCTGTGTCAATGATCAGATTTAAAATATATCTTTATACAGCTCTGCCATTTACTGATGCAGTAGCTAAACAGTTTAAACGGTAAGTGCTCTCTCCATTCCTATATACAGGCCCAAGGCTTCACCTGAAAATTGTGAATTTCAAAACAGTTTTCCAGTTGTCAATATCCTTTCTCCTTAGTCTCATCATTATATCAGGGGTTAATACAGATTCAATTATATCCTTACAACTCGGAATTTTGGTCTCTTACTTTTTTTTAGAATTTAGCTAGCATTTGTATATTATATTTTTCTAGTATTACTAGGTGTTTTAAGAAATATTTCTAGATAACCAATGTGTTATAATTCCAGAACTGGAGCTAGCACAGAAAGATAAAGGGATAGAAGATATGGGAAAGGGGTTAAAAAACTAGAACAATAAAATGACAAGTTTCAATATATGCCTGTAGGAGTTTCAGAGGATTTAATAAAAAGAATAGTGAAAGGTAATATTTAAAGAATTTTGTAGAATTGATGAAATATATAAATCCTCAGAATGAATAAGTACATCTTAGTCTGATCTAAAAGATTTATTTATTTTCATTTAAGACTGTTTCCCAGCAACTACAAGTCTCTTTTTGAGGTTATAAAGGTCAAGCAATCAATCATCATGTACTCTATATTAACTAGTTGCAATGGAATCAATTTCAGAAGGCAAAACCATGTATTGAGAGTAGATTGTACTCCACAGGATTTTCTTTTTTTCACCCAAAGCTATGAACTTTTGGAAACAGACCACCAGGTCTTTCTTCAGAAAAACCTCTGAGTGGGCTTGAACCACCTGCTTTTCATTTAGTAGTCAAGTATATAATCATTTATACCCCCCATACTTCCTTAGTGATTAACATCATAGACTTTGGAGTTATATGGGCCTGATTTTGCAATCTTGAGTCATCATTCACCTGTAGAAGAACTACAGCTGAAATCCCTGAGACAGCAGATTACTTTGGAGAAAGCTGTTGGTATTTTGTACATTTTCATACTCAATGGGATAGGAGAAGTATTTCCTCTTCCTTAAACTAAATACAAAAGAGAGTTTCAAAATAATTATTTACAGGGGTTTGACCTGTTGTCCTAGAACAGGAATGGATAACCTTTTTTGTTGCCAAAATTTATAACATCATTCACCGGCCATACAAAGTTATCAGCTGAAAAATTAGCTTGCTATATTTGGTCAAACATTTAATTATCTCACGGTATCACCCCTAATGTGATGGCTGGAACTGCAGTTGCCTCGGCAGGGCCAGACCAAATGATTTCATGGGACTTACACTACCCAAAAGGAGCTCTGGTAGCTTAGTGGTTATGAATCTGACTGTGAACCGCAAGGTCAGCAGTTTAAAACTACCAGCTGTTCCATGGGAGAAAGATGAGACTCTCTGCTCCCGTAAAGATTTACAGCCTCAGAAACCCTGTTCAGGGTCGCTATGGGTCGGAACCAACTCCACGGTACTCAACAACAACAACACACTATGCAAGGAGCCCTGGTGTGGCACTGTGGATTAGTGCACCAGACTGCAAAGCCATTTGAACTGCAAGGTCGGCAGTTCAAGTTCACCAGTCGCTCCTCAGAAACCCTATACAGGGTCACTATGGGTTGGAACTGACTTGGCAGCACTTCACAAGAACAATACTATCCAAGGCCAGATGTTTCCCACTCCTGTCCTAGGATCTTGGAGCATAAGGATGGTAAGAGAAGCTGGAGATAGATTGGCCTGAGATAGTAGAACAGAAAGAAAGAGGGTTGCTTTAGGAGTGAAAAATTCTTCTACTAACTACATAGTTGGACAAGGATGCATGAGTTTTTCTTAGTGGGCCAGGTATTACCCTATGGGAGAGAGGTGGTATGGAGCTATTTTGAATGCCTCTCATCCCCAAGAAACTGCCTAGCTGAGTGTGACCTCAGTGAGGGAACAGACTGTCACATGCTCAGAGGCTGAGAGAAGAAGTGTAAGCAGCCAGTAAGCAAAAAGACAGGCATCATCTAAATCTAGAAAGTTGTGATCAAAGGTATCCTAAGGGGATGCTATTGAAAAACTCAGAAAAGCAGCCCACAAGAAGAATCATCTTCAGAACAATGCTACACTCAGAGGGTACCACCACAGATTACAACCTTGCTTCTTTTTGAGGGTACCAAACCCAAGTAATCAAAGATATCTTTCTTGTTACTTTCCTGTTCTCCCTCATGTCCCTCCTATAACTCTGCTGGACTCTAGGAAGGCCTACAAGTGGGGAAAGAAGGAGAAGAATAAAGTGGAAAAAGAAGCCAACTGTTCTTCCTCCCCATTCTGGACTTTCAGGCCTAAAGCAATACCAAAGGAGAGGAGGTGGTAGTGATAATAAGGAGCTGGTGCATATGAAACATTAAGACCTAGTGTAAGCCTGATTTGTGCAAAAGTGACCAGAGTACTTTATTACTTGAGCATCCTGGAATGGTTTTGGAACATACCAAGATTTTATAGTAGCAGTGAGGAAGATATATCTCACAAAGTGAGTTTTAAACCACAGTAGTAAAAATGAATAAAGTAAAGTTCTTGCTTATATCTTCTTCATTATTGGAGTGAGTTTTTATGATCTGGGTGATTTTTATGTATGTATGCATTAAAATATATCTGTAGGTTTACATGTAATGTTTCAAACTTCCAGATAAAAAATAATGATTGTATTTATAAATATACTGATAATAAAAGTAAATAACTGTGAGAAGTTTTTTAAATAGGTGTTTGATTTATGTCAGAACTGACTTAGAACATCAGAAGAGTCCTGTAGCAAGTTGAGGACTACGTGTATATTATACTGACTTTCTTAAAGAAGGAGAGTATTTGGTACCATCTGTTCAATTAGAAAGCGTAACTTTACCTTTTGAAATGTTTGGGCCCAAAAGATAAACATATACAAATTTCTAGAACTATGAAATCTTCTCTCCAAGAAGTACGTAATCTTTGATCTTATAAGAGATCTAAGGAGGGAGAAGGGAACAGAGAATGGGAACCTGACTACCACGAAGAAAGGAAAGCATGTTCTTTGGAAACATTGAGAACCTCTTTGACCACAGGAACACCAACAGAGAGAGAAAGCCTTCTATAGCTAGCTCCCTGAACTTCTAGCCTCCTAAATTATGAGAGAGTAATTTATGTTTGTTAAAGCCATTCACCTATGGTATTTCTGCCATACCAGCACCAGATGATTAAAAGATGGTATTTGTTACTGAGAGTGGTGTGCTGTTCTAGCAGATACCTAAAATGTGGAAGTGGTTTTAGAACTGGGTAATGAGTAGAGACTGGAAAAACTTTAAGTGCCTAATATAGTACACACCTAGATTGCTTTGAGGAGTCCTTGTGTGGTACTATAGGATAAGCACTGAACTGTTAACCAAAAGGTCAGTTGTGGTTCAAACCCACCAGCCGTTCCTTGGAAACCCTATACAGCGTCAATATGAGTCAGAACTGACTCAATGAAACTTAATAACAATAACAATAAAAGATTGCCTTGAAGAAACTGTTGGTAGAATTCTGGATGTCAAAAGCCATTCTTATGAGGGCTCAGATGGAAGTGAGAAGACCTACAATAGTGGAAACAGTGTAGATGGCAAGAAGCAGTGGCAGAGAAATAATAAAAGCAGAAACAGGAGCTAGCACAGGAACTGACCCACAGAGCAAGAGAACCGAGTGCCTTGGAGCACTTTTTGACTGAGCTAGACTTACTGACACATAGAGGGAGACAACTAATCCCCTTCAGACCTTTTCTTATTGGCAGAGTAGGACATCTATGGGCAGTTATTGGTAGAACTAAAGAGCTTTGTAACACTTGCTTGAGGAAGGCAGAGGCCAGGCCAAACCAAAGGTCTGAGGGGTTGAAAGGTCAAGGAAGCAGAAGGAGCAGGGGAATCAGAGTTGCCTTAATCTCAGAGTAGAACTATGGCCTCCTAGATTTTAAAGAGCCAGATTCTCACCAACTTGGTTCTGGAATGTGGCGCTGCTATTCATAAGTGATAGGAGGATGGGGCTGGATCTACTACCCAAAATTGAGGATGTGGGGCTGCCATGGTAGAGGGCCTGCCATGGTAGAGGGCCTGCTGGAGCTGAGGAGGTAGAGTTTCACATTCAGAAGAATGTGACCTCTCAAAGCTGACGGAGCAGAATTATCATTCCAATGGGCCTGGAAGACGAAGCAGAAGGCCACAGCCAAGGAGCCTCCACCCAGAATCCAGAGACTTTAGCCAACACCCATAGTCTGGAGGCCAGGCTCATTGCTTACATGGTCTAAGCGAAGAGAGGATTGTTTTCAAACCTTGAGAACTAATGTAAATTGTTCTGTTGGGTTTTTTACTTGCTTGGTGGCAGTTATTCCTTCTTTTCCTCCAATTTCTCCCATTTGTAATAGAAATGTTTAACTTATGCCTGTTCCACCATTGTACTTTGGAAGCAGATAATTTGTATTCTAGATTTCATAGGTTCACATCTGAAGAGAAATTTTGCCCCAGAATGGAATTTGGATTTGGAATTGATTTAAAACTTTTGGGATGATATGATGGAGTAAAAGTGTTATAAATGTTGCAAGGATATGCATTTAAGGGGGTGCAAATGGTGGAATGTCATGGATTGAATTGTGTCCCCTTACCCTAATAAATATGTGTCAACTTGACAGGCCCATGATTCTCAGTGGTTTAGCAATTGATTATATAATGGTGTAATTTTGCAGTTGTATTGTTGTTACGTGCCACCAACTCAGTTCAGACTCATAGCCACCCAGTATAGGGTTTCTGAGGAGAGACTGGTGGATTTGAACAGCTGACTTTGCGGCTCAACCTAACCTTACAGTCTAGAGTATTATCCTGTAAAGCCACACCAGGACTCCATACATCATTAGTAGGATTGAAACAAAAAACCTTTTGGGTAGTAGCCAACACTTTGATCCTCTCTGTACAAGAGTCCTAACAGATCTTCTAGGCGACGCTGAAGGCAGTCTGCAGTAACGCTAACCAGTGCCTCAGCCTTTCCAGCTTCTCTCTCTGCTCTTCCAGCTGCTCCTTTAGGTGCCTGCAGGTTGCTTTTTGCACCTTCACCTGCCTTTTCTGGCCAGTTATTTCAAGACATATGGTTAGCTGGTTGCAGCAGGTAGCCTATGAGGGGCTGAGGCTGGCAGCCACCTCTCCAGAAGCACTCTTCATTAAAAACAAAACAACAAAAACATAGCAGCTGAAGTCTTGGCTCACTCCTGCTCCTCGTGCTCAATCAGGGCCGCCTGGGACGGAATTCTCCACAGGTGACCAGCCACTAGGTGGTTAACAGGGACCTCTCCCTATCCTCTTCCCCCCGGGTCGCTGGGCTTCGGGTTTCTTGCAGCAGTCTAGTGATGTGATGATACCCAGGATGCGATAATCCCCATTCTGATTTGGTGGCTCAGCCAATCAGCATAGAGGGATTAGGGTGGTATCCAACACCCTTACCATGTCACAGCCTAGATTTGATATAAATGGAGTTTCCTTGGTGTGTGACCTGCTTCATCATTGATCTTGCAAGAGATCAAAGGAGAAAGAAGCTGGAACCTGACTCCACCAAGAAAGAAGATAGGAGCAGAGCGCATCCTTTGGACTCAGGTCCCTTTACTGAAAATTCCTTAGACTGGGGAAGATTGATGCTGAGACACATAGAGATCTCCAAGGAATGCTGGGTCCACAACTGTTGAAAGGAGGCAAGGGCCTTCCTCCAGAACGGACAGACAGAGAAAGCCTTACCCTAGAGCCAGTGCGCTAAATTCTAACATCCAGTCTCCTCGATAGAGAAAGAATAAACTTCTGTTTGTTAAGCTATCTGCTTGAGGTATTTTTATTATGGAAGCACTAGATAATACAGTATATATGCATTAAGCTGTATCTGTAAATTTATATGCAGTATTTCCAACCCCCAAAGATAAGACTTATAAAAATACTGATAATAAAAAATTAAAAAAAAAAAAAAAAGAGGTATTAGACTTAACTTCAACACTCCAATGATGGAGTCATTGGAATCGAACCTCACTGAAAGTGGAGGACTACCTGTATATGATACTGCCTTTTTTAAAGAAAGAAAATATTTGGTATTTATTCCTTAGTTTCATTTCTTGATAATTTTTGGCCCAAAAGATAAACATATGCACAGTTCTGGACATATAGAATCTTCTCTTCAAGAAAGACAACCCACATATAGGCTGATTTTGGGTATGGAATTCCCCAAGACAACTGTCGGAGACTCCAAGAGGCCAGGGTTTTCCCTGGAGAGCTAATACTCACAGACAGAACAGATGGTTTCCAAAGTAAAATCTAGTGAGTGTTCCCCAAAGGGGCCTGCATGTTCAGCTTTTGGCAGAGAGGAGGTTGTTTCACTCACAGAATAAAGACAACCTCCCCAGTTCTCTAGTCTCCAGAATGACAACATACAGCATGGTGTTCACCACCAAGGATGATCACAACTTCCTGTTGAACACAGTGGGCTTTTCAAACAGATGAGGAGCCTGCATTTTGTCGATAAACCTCCCTTAAGACCCAGAGGAAAACCAGAACATAGATGGGATTTGAGTCTGTAGCTTGGTGAGTGACAGGAAGCAGGCCAAGGGCTCCCTCCACTTTGGGAGGGGTAGGCAGGGAATTGGGAAGGGAAACCAGGTGCAGCACTGGAAGGAGATTTTGTGCAGAATCTGCTTTCAGCTCTGCATCAATTGGAAAAGTCATTGTCAATGGAAACGAAGTTCATGAATGGCACTCACAGCACAGAGGGGTGTACTGTTTTATAATACAACACTTGCTTCCCAGAGCCACTGGCCCAGTTATTTGCATGAAATTTGTGTTTTAATGTAGTATTTCTCCAATGTATTCTGAGCAACAAGACAACAAACATACATTTATGTGAATTTCCTACAGAAATTTTGCCTTGCAAACACTTTGCTAAGTGTAAAGCCCTGGAAAAAAACAACAATAGAATTTCAACTGTCATGCAACCTTTCTGAAGACTTAAATTTGACAGGTGGCTTTGAAGTGTTCTGTTATATTTATTATGCCTCTGTCTCCTTTGTATAAAAGTTACATTTCTGCCTCACTCCAAAATAAAACATAACAAAACAATAAAACCCTGCAAGACACTTTTGATTACTGGTTGATATTAGGAAGGGAAAAAAGTAAAACTGGCAGTAATAACACTGTTTATAATTTTAAAATATTCGTAAATATTCAAGAATACACCGTCTTCCAGCCAGCGTCCTCCATTAATGATAGCTTCATCTATTTGGACATTATGTTCTAGAAGTTTAATACATTCAAGGTTTAATTAGCAATAAAAAATTGTATATGAGGGTGAGTCAAAAATTATCCACACTCCAGTTATATTAAAAATGTCTGTTGACATCCATGGCTGATGACAACATTGAGCATGCACGTGGAATGATTCTGTTGAATAAATTAGTGACAGTGGATTATGTGGCAAATCATTTGCAAATCAGTCATTGCTGCACCTATGAAATAATCCACAACAGACTTGGGTTTCAAAAAGTTTGTGCGAGATGGGTATTGAAACAACTCATGGAAGACCATTAACATAAGTGTTTGCACATCTGAAAACAAAATTTGGACCAACACTTAAGGAAGGTAAAAATTTCTTTAAACTCTTTTTACTGGTGATGAGACGTGGATTCATCACTATGAGCCTGAGAGTAAAAGGCAGAGTATGGAATGGGAACATCCTCAATCACCCACCAAAAAAAAGTTCATAAGTCCAGCATCAGCTGGAAAATTGATGCTTACAGTTTTCTGGGATTCTCAGGGGCCAATATTGGAACACTAATCGGAAAAATGTTCAACAATCAACAGTGCTCCTTACAGTGAGGTGCTCACTGAAGAGCTGAAGCCTCAACTTCAGATTAAACGCAAAGGAATACTATCCAAGGGCATTATGACCTTCCATGATAATTCACATCTGCACACCTCGGCCCAACAGTGGTTGACACTCTACAAAAACTTCATTTTGAGGTGTTAAAGCATCCTCCCTACAGTCCTGATGTTGCTCCATTACATTTTCTCCTGTTTGGTCGTCTGAAAGCAGCCCTTTGAGGATGAAGAGTCATCTCTGATGAAATAGTTAAGACTACTTCATGGCTCACAGCTCAACTTAAAATACTTAAAATACTTTTTAAGACTACTTCATGGCTCACAGCTCAACTTAAAATACTTTTTAACAAGGGAATATGGAAGCTTGTTCACATATGGACAAAGTGTACCAAAAAACAAGGAGACTACACTGAAAATGTCTTATTTGTCTATTCTGAAAGTTGATAAAAATAAGTTCTACAGCCAGAGTACAGATACTTTTTGACTCACCCTCATACAAGTTATATAGTATCCGATGATGTATAAAATCATTATAAGTTATAGTAATGTACATTTTCTATTTTTGAGTAATGATCCAAAATATAGAACTTGTTTCCTTTCTTTACACACTCCTTTAGTTTTCATCAGAAAACATAAAAGAATCACCTATATGAAATAATGATCATATATGCTCATCCTTTTATTTGCATCCCTGGTTCTGATCACATGACAGAATTTTTCAAGACCAATTTCTTCATTGCAAATATCTTTTAAACAACATAAAAGGTCATTTATTCACATGGATCTCACCACATGGAATACTCAGGAATCCAAATGACAATGTCTGTGGGAAGACATAATAGAAAAATTCAATATCATCAGTCAAACCAAGGTCAGGGTAGACTGTGGAACAGCTCATTTGCAAGTTCAGGTTGAAACTGAAGAAAACAAAAACAGGCCCACGACAGCCAAAATAGTCCTCGAGTATATCCCACCTCGAGTATATCTAATGCATCTCAAGAACAGATTTTATGCATTAGAACAATGAACAAAGACCAGAAGAGTTGTGGGATGACAGCAAGAACATCATAGAGGAGGGAAGTAAAAGGTTATTAAAATGACAGGAAATAAAGAAAACACTAAAATGGATATCAGAAGAGACTCTAAAACTTGCTCTTAAATGTACAGAGGCTACAGCAAATGGAAGAAATGAGGAGGTAAAACAGCTGAACAGAAAATTTCAAAGGGCAGTTTGAGAATTTAAAAACAAACATTATGATGAAATGTCGAAGACCTGGAGTTAGAAAACCTAGAGGGAAGCTGAAAGAACTGAAGAAAAAAATTCAAGCCTTGACTTGAAATACTGAAGGATTCTGTCGGCAAAATATTAATGATGCAAAAAGCATCAAAAGAAGATTGAAGGACTACACAGAGTACTGTACCAAAAAATTGCCACAACTGGAGCAATAAATAACATCATGATAAATAAAGAAAAGATTGAAGTTGTCAAATACTTCATCTTGTTTGGATCCACAATTAACACCAGTCAAGAAATCAAATAACATAGTGTATTGGCAAATCTGTTGCACAAGACCTCTTTAAAGTGTTCAATAGCAAAGATGTCAGTTTGAGGACTAAATTGTTCCTGAACAAGCTCTAGTGTTTTCAATTGCCTCATATACCTATAAGAGTTGGGCAGTAATAGAGCAGACCATAGAGGAATCAATGCACTTAAATTGTGTTGTTGGAGAAGAATATTTAAAGTGCCATCAATTGTCAGACAAACAAACAAATCTCTGTTGGAGAAAACACATCCAGAATGATCATTAGATTCCAGGATGGTAAGACTTTGTTTCTCATGCTTCAGACATATTATTAGGAGTGACCAGTCCCTGAAGAGGGACATCATGCTTGGTAAAGTGTTTGTTGTTGCTGTTAAGTGCCATCGAGTCAATTCCAATTCCAACCCATAGCAACTCTGCATAGGGCTTCCGAGGAGTAGCTGGTGAGCTTGAACCACCGACCTTGCAGTTCAAATGGCTTTGCAGTCTTTCACATTAACCCACAGCGCCATACCAGGACTCTGGTAAAGTGTAGGGTCAATGAAAAAGAGGAAGAGCCCCAACAAGATGGACTGACACATTGGTAGCAGGAATGTGCTCAAATGTAACAACAATTGCGAGAACAGTAAAGCACTGGGCTGTGCTTTGCTCTATTGTACATAGGGTTGCTATGAGTTGGGACCAACGCAACAGCACCTAACAACAACAACTGCTCATCCTTTTTCACATCTCTGATTCTGACTTTAGTATTACTGTTGATAGTCAAATGATAATCTTTTCGTTTATATAGGTTTGATTCATTTTAACTGGGAGCTATGATGGGCAGGCAGAGTCCTGGTGTGGCAATATGGATTAATGCGCCACATTCACGACAATAAATTCATGACAATAAACTTGATCATTTTATAAAATGACCATGAACTCGTGTTGAAACAAGGATAAACAGAAACATTTGAATGGACTTTGTATTTACTAAGGATTTTGAATTTGCTGTCAAAACACTTCTCCGAAGAAAATTTCCACATGGTTTCCCTGACGAATCTATCATATAGTTAAAGAAGTAATAAGACTAATTTTACTCAACATTTTCAGAAAATAAAGATAGAGGAATCACTGTCTGACTCACACTAAGAAGCCAGCATAACCCTAATGCCAAAACCTGACAAAGGCATTAAATATATATGTATATTATAGATAATATGCCTTATAATGTATATGGAAAATTTCTTAACAAAACATTAGCAAAGCAATTCAACAACTTATAAAAGGGATAATGCATCATGATAAACTAGAGTTATCCCAGGAGAAATGTAAAGTTGGTTTAACTTTCAATGTAATTAACCATTTTAACAAAATAGTGGGGGAAATCACATATTATTTCAGTATTTCCAGAAAAAAAATCAACACTCATTCATGATAAAACCTATCAGCAATTTCAGAATAGTGGGAAACTTTTTTAAACAAATAAAGGACATTTTCTCCCTGAAATTGAGAACAACCATGTTGTTGCTGTTATGTGCTGTGGAGTCAGTTCCGACTCATAGCGAACCTGTACAGGGTTTCTGAGGCTGTAAATCTTTACAGGAGCAGAAAGCCTCATCTTTCTCCCATGGGACAGCTGGTAGCTTTGAACTGCTGACCTTAAGGTTCGCAGCCCGATTTGTAGCCACCACGCTACCAGAGCTCTGAGAACAGAGAACAACCATAGATGGCCACTTGTAACATTTCAATTCTGTATTGGACTGGAAACACTGACATTGAAATAAGGTAAGAAAAATATTGTTTAAAGGGGGAAAGTATGCCTAAGTTGTCTTAAAACAAATAATAGTTAAAAAAAAAAAAAGTGTGCTTTGAGGATTATATTCTTTTAAGAACTATCTATATTGAATCAAATTGACAACAGCAATTCAAAAGATTAGATGGGAACCTTAATGGGCAGGGAGCTTGTATTAATTAGGGGGAAAAATTCAGAAAAGGAGCATGAGAATAATTACACAACTCTAAAAATGGCGCTCTGGTAGTGTAGTGGTTATGAATTGGGCTGCAAACTGCAAGGTCAGCAGTTCAAAACTACCAGCTGTTCTGTGGGAGAAAGATGAGGCTTTCTGCTCCCATAAAGATTTATAGCCTCAGAAACTCTGTACAGGGTCGCTATGAGTCAGAACCGATTCCATGGCACATAACAACAACAACAACAACAAGAATGTAAGCAATGTCACTAAAGGTACACCTACAAACTGTCAAATTGGTGTATGTATTGCTGTATATATTCTCAGCAACAACAAAATAAATGAGATTTTATATTAAAAAGTAGGGTCATAAAAATGGAAAAGAAAGATATAAAACTATCCCTATTTACAGTTGATATGACTCTGTGTGGCAAATCCAAAGAAATATTAATACAACTGTTAGAACTAATAATTTAGAAATTTCTATAAATATCAAATTAATATGAAAAATCAAATGTAGTCTTCGACACTAGCAGGAAACTGAAAATGATTTTTCTAAAAATCAATTTTATTTAAAATAGTACAAAAATAATATAACTAGAATAAAATCATAGAAAGGATGTCACAAACATTGCTAGTGTATCTATAAATTCAATACATCGCAATAACAATTTTAACAGCTTTGTTGCAGAAATTATCTGTGGATTCTAAAATTCTGATAAAAGTACTAAGCACCTAAACTAAAGAATTGTTTTTTAATTACATTCAAAAATTGAAAGATGTACCCTATTTGGTTTCAAAACTTATTATTTTCTATTCAATAGATTTTTCAGCAACACTGGGTATGTTCTAGAATTGTATTTTTCCTTTGACAATAATCACTAGCTACATGTCTTCCAAATGTCTGATGGACTAAAACAGAGTAGGGAAAATTTAGGCAATGAAAACCTAATGGATTACAGTAGAATATTATTGTCCAGTATAGTGCTGGAAGCTGAGACTCCTAGGACAGAAAACACTACACTGTAACCATAACAATGGACTCACACAGCCCAATGATTATGAAGATGATGCAGGACCAGGCAACATTTCCTTCTGTTATACATTGTTATGAGTTGCTATTAGTCAGTTGAACGCCATTCACAGAAATCCCATGTGTTATAGAGTAGACATACTTCATACGATACCTTTGCCTGCTATCTTTTTTCTTTTTTTTAACTTTTTATTATGAATTAAGTGAAAGTTTGCAGGGAAGACAAGAAAGAATGAAAATATCAAAGTAGACGTCAGAAAACTAAAACTTGCTCTCCAGCATAGAGATGCTAAAGCAAATGGAACAAATGAAGAGGTAAAAGAACTGAGCAGAAAACTTCAAACAGCAGCTCAAAAAGAAAGTCAAATATGATAATGGAATGTGCAAAGACTTGGAGTTACAAAATCAAAAGGTTAGAACATGCTCACCATTTCTGAAACTGAAAGAACTGAAGAAAAGATTCATACCTCTACTTGTAATATTGAAGGATTCTATGGGCAAAATATTTGATTGATACAGTAAGCATCAAAAGAAGGTAGAAGTAGTACAAAGGGACTGTACTAAAAAGATATGGTCTATGTTCGACCATTTTGTGAGGTAGCATAGGATCAAGAGCCAATGATACCGAAGTAAGAATTCCAAGGTGGCCTGAAGGCAATGGCAAACACTAAGGTTCTGGGAACTGAAGGAATACAGATGGAAATATTTCAATAAACTGATGCTGCATTAGAGGCATTCACTCATCTATGCCAAGAAATTTGAAAGAGAACTATCTGGACACTGGATTGGAGAAGACCCATATTTGTACCCACTCCAAAGATAGGTGATCCCCAACAGACTGGTGAAATCATCCAACTATATCATTAATATTGCATGCAAGTAAATTTTGCTAAAGATAACTAAAAAAATGGCTACAAACTGTACGTTAAGAGGGAACTGCCAGAGGTTGAAACCAGATTCAGATGAGGATGTAGAATGAGGGATACCATTGCAGAAGTCAGATACATCTTGGCTAAAATACAAGAAAGCTGTCTGTGGTTTATTAATTATACAAAGACTTTCAATTTTGTGGATCATGACAAGTTATGGATGACATTGTGGAGAATGAGTATTCTGAATACTTGATTGTGCTCATGAGGAACCTGTACATAGACCAAGAGGCAGTCTTTCAAACTGAATAAGAGAATACTGCATGGTTTAAATTAGGAAAGGTGTGTGACAGGGTTGAATTCTTTAAGCATATTTATTCAATCTGTATAATGGTCAAATAATCAGAGAAACAGATTATATGAAAAAGAATGTGGCATCAGGACTGGAAGAAGATTCATTAACATTCTTCAAAATGTACCTGATTCAACCTTGTTTGAAAGTGAAGAGGACTTAAAATAATTACTGAAGAAGATCAAGACCACAGCCTTAGGTATGGGTTGCACCTCAATGTAAAGAAAACAAAAATCCTCATCATTGAACCAATAAATAACATCAATAAAAATGGAGAAAAATGCAAGTTGTCGAAGACAATTTTGCTCAGATCAACCGTCAACACTCATGGAAGCAGTGTCAAGAAATCAAATGACATATTGTCCTCCCAAGCACCTGAGCTAACATGTGTCTACCCTCTAGCCAGTGAATTACTCTCCCTTCCCTCCTACCCCTGGCAGTCATCAAAGAATATTTCTTTTACAATGAAAACATTTTCTTGAGTTTTTAAAATAGTGCTTTTATTTACATAATTGTCAAATGTTTTTGTTGTTATTAAGTGAAGTTGGTTCCAACTCATAGCAACCCTGTACAGGGTTTCCAAGGATGATTTGAATGATTTCCAAGGTTGATTTGAATCACTGACCTTATGGTTCTCAGTCCAATGTTTATCCTATAGTGGCATACCAGGAGTCCTGATTGTCAAAAGGATACAACTTAATATTGGTCCTATCTAACTCATAATTAATTCACTCATTTATTCATTCACCCACTCAATGAGCATTTAGTTGTTGTTGTTGTTAAGTGCCTTCGAGTCGGTTCCGACCCATAGCAACCCTGTACAGGGTTTCCGAGGGTGTAAATCTTTACGGGAGTAGAAAGCCTCATCTTTCTCCGCGGAGCAGCTGGTACTTTCGAACTGCTGACCTAAGGTTCGCAGCCCGATTCGTAACCACTACACTACCAGAGCTTCCTTAGTTAGCACAAGTTATTTGCCAGGCACCATGTTAGATAAAGGAGATAATGCTTCTTGGGGAAGGTGAACAACAAACACATAAACAATATCATACAAGCATTTAATGATATAAATTAGGGATCCCTGAAGAAGGGCATAGGGAGTGACTGAGAAGGAGATGGTAAGCTAGTATGAGAAGGCCTATGTGAGGAGACAGCATATAGACAGAAATAGGAATGACAGGGAGAACTAGCCATGACAGGAGCTTGGGTAAGTACATTCTAGGCAAAGGGACCCACTTCAGGGCACAGACCCTGAAGTGAGAACAAATTTGCAGAGTTCCAAAGATAGAAAAATGGCCAATGTGGTTGGGTCATAGAGAGGGACAGAGCAAGTGAAGAGATATTGGCAAGGTAAACAGACAAGATATGTAAGGATTTGTGGGATTTTTTTCTAAGTGTAAGTGGTTCTCTGTAGATTTCCCTGTTATTTCATTTATATATATATATATATATTTTAAAATTAAAAAGAATTACATTCACGGAGACTAGAATAGATGCAGTAAGAATTGTGAGAAGGCTTTTGCAGTAATCCAGTTGAAAGATAATTGTGGCTTAAAATAGAATATTAACATGAAGATGGAGAAAAGAGGAAATTGGACATACATTTTGAAACTATAATCAGCTCATATAGTGTGAGAGAAAGGCATCTAGAATTATTTCTCATTTTCCATTTGAGGAACCGGGTTAGTAGTGATGCTGTTTACGAGTATTAACATAAAAAGATGAGAAAACATAAGAAGATGAGGAAAACAATGGATTGAGTGGTGTAGTGCAGTGAATTACTTAATAGGGCCCTTCTAGCTATAGTCTTTTTAACTCCCACCAAATAGCTGGGTGGTACCATGTAGACTGGGTGTATTTCTTCTTTTCCTGATGGGTCTGGACAAGAGAAGGTGAGGGGAAATGCTGATAGGACTATAGAATTCAGTTCTGAGTAGTTGTTAACAGGGTTAATTGTGACTGCAAAAACTTGGTACTCGAATGTAAGGATTGGTCAATTTTGCCATCCTGCTGGGTACAAAATGAGCCATCTCAGAAGCAGGAAGGGGAATTTTGTTATTATCAAGAGAGAGAAGAGACAGGAGTGGAGCATATCCTTTGGACCTGGAGATCCCTGTGTGGTGAACCTCTTTAATCCAGGAGACAGTGTTGTGACACCAGAGGATTAGCAGAGGAGTGGCAGCAGCAGAACCAAGAGCATGAAACAGGGCAGTGGGCTTCCAGGTTCATGGAGAATGTAATACTGTGTGTCTTCAGGCAGGAGGTGTGCTTGCAGAGTAGGATGCCTGCAGACACTTAACTGGGGGAACTTTGCTGACCCTGGAGCTAGAGTTGAATGTCTTTTGTTGTTGTTAAGTGCCATTGTGTCAGTTCCAACTTATAGCTACCTGAAAAGGGTCTCCAAGCAGCAGTTGGTGGGTTTGAACTGTGAATCTTGTGGTTGGCAGTCCAGTGCTTATCTTACAGCACCATACCAGGACTCCTGAATATATTTAGGCTGAGGTTTATGGAGAAGTGGAGACCCTTTAGGGATTTATCAGCAACACAAAAGAAGATCTGTAACTTTGCCTGAGAAGGCCAGAGGCCCAGGGTCCATGTAGTTGAAAAGCTGACAAACAGAGAGGTTTGCCTACAGGTGTGACTGGGAAGAACCTGTCCCAACTGAAGAACTGTGTCTTGATCATTTCTGATGCTGAATTGTAACCTGTTAACTTCCCAAATAAGCTCCATGATCATTGATATTGTCTGAGTTTGATGTGGCTATTGAAATGAATCATCGAACAAAGTAGAGAATGCTGTGGGAGACAACTGGTGACAAAATTGGTAAGAACAGAATGTGATCCAGTGCTTGATGGCAGATTAGGGAGAAGGTTGATACCGACCTCCAACAGTAATAGCACAGAGTACTGGGACCATTCCAGAATTCTGCACTAAATATAAAGGAATATTTAGAAGGATCAAAGGCTTCCTGCTAGTGAAATTTGTAGCAGAAGCAAGAAAAGTGGCGTTTTTTGCTCAGTGGGTGCCTGAGCTGCCATCTTGGGCATGACAGAGTAAGAACAGCATCAGAAGAGTACTCCTACCAAACAGTTCTGACCAATCATCAGATAAAAAGATGCGAATATTTTTTCCTATTCATTGATCTCTTACTGTCTGTACATCTCCACTCTGTTGACAACAGGGGTGCCTGAGCAAGTGGACATCCCACCACCACCCCCGGAGTGTTCTACTACATATGTACACAGATCTACTCAGCAAAAACCACTGTGCACAGAATCTAATGAAGGGGAGAGGTCAATAGGAACTGCTTAAACTGGAATGATCTCCCAGAATGGCTACAGCCAGTTAAGCAAGGGACATTAAAGTCATACTCACATTTTGCTACTTTATGTGTGTGTGTGTGTGTGTGTGTGTGTGTGTGTATGTGTTTGTGTGTATTTTTTCCTATTATAGACTGTAGTATCCAATCTTGGGGAGGGGGGTTTGTTTATCTTTTGCTGTTGTAGTTTTATTTTTTGGTTTCCCTTTTACCCAGGGGGTGGGGGAGGGTGTAGTATGTCTCTACGTGACCCAAGAAGAGACAACAACTGTGGTTATATAGCCAAACTACAATCACACCCTATGAAATCCTACCATCCAGGGAAGAGGCAATACCAGCTGCTATACACCAGATAGACAACCAACACATACTACAGTTACTCTGAGTTAAGTAATAAGAAAAGAGAAAAGGGAAGCACATCTCCTGATCACATCTACCTGGAGGTAATCAGAAAGCTTAATAATACATCGACATACATTCATCTAATTATTGAAAACACACCTAATTATTGAAGATGCCCAAAAGACAGTCCAAGATTTCAGTACATGTCCAGAAACAAGATAGAGTAACTGAAACAAATGAGCTGCAGGTAGGCCTAGACTTCCCACGGAAAGTGATTGGGGTTTGGAACTGCTTGAGAAGGAATTCAGGAGAATGATATTGAGGTGCATCCAAATGCTACACAGAGGGATTGAGAAAAATAAAGAAGAAGTCTGTAAAGTGCTACAGGAACAATCAAGTAAAATAGAAATAGTATTGGAAACAATTCAAAACCTGCAAAAAGAGGTCCAGATTATTAATAATAAAACATCAGAAATGGACAATACACTGAAAAGGCAAAGGAGTATAATTGAAGAGATGGAAGCTAGCACCAGCAAGCTGGAAGACAAGTATCTCAATACTGTTAAGATAGAAAAGCAAGCAGAAAAAAGGATTGAAAAATCTGAAGAAAGTCTAAGATTCATGTGGGACAACATGAAAAGGAATAACTTGGGAATTATTGGAATTCTAGAACAGGAAGAATCACACACCATGAAGGAGCTAGCTAAAGAGCTGCTGGAAAAAAAAAAAAAAAATCCTTAACATCCTGAAAAACCAAAAGATAAACATTCAAGAAGTTCAACCAACCCCAGGAAAGATAAACCCCAAAAGAAAATCACCAAGACATACCATAATCAAGTTCTCCAAAATCAAAGATAAAAAGCAAATCCTGAAAGCAACTAGGGAAAAGGGAAGTGTTAGTTACAAAGGCAAGCAAATAAGATTAAGCTCTGCTCTTTCAGCAGAAACCATGCAGGCAAGAAGGTAATTGAGAGACATTTATGAAACCCTTAAAGAAAAAAAACTGCAAACCAAGAATCGTCTAACCAGCAAAGCACTCAATCAAATGCGATGGTGTAATAAAAACATTCCAGGATAAACAGAAACTAAGGAACTTGGTCAAAGCCAACCCAACACTTCAAAACATCCTAAAGAGAGTTCTTTGGACTGAGAATCAACAAGAACAGACAACAACCAGAGATTGATGTGCATGTAAACACCACCTGAAACTCAATCTACAGATGGAAAAGTCCAGAACAGAACGTAACTACAAGAACGAATTCAGAGGATCTGGGAGGTTAGTCTATGATCAAAACAATTACAATGTGAAAGAAGGTAAAAATATAAGAACAGAAATTGAGGTAATGAGGAGGTCAGGTAGTTTGCAGGGTAAAATACACTGTTTTAAATGGAGGAAAAAGTTAATAGAATATAGGGTAACCTCAAAGAAAATTAATACTTTACAACATACCAAGAAAATTAAAATCTAAGAAGAACATGGAAACATTAAAAAAATGATGCTTAAGAAAATACACCCACACTAAAAGGAAAGAAAAAAGAATTCTTTGTTGGCTACCAGAGGTGGGAGGGAGGGGACAGTAGAGCACAGGTTAGGGGATAGACACAGCATAGTTTGGGTGTTGAGGAGGACAATACACAAGAAGGGGGAAGGGTATGGAAGGACAAGGTAGATAGTGGAACACTTAGGCAGGTTTGCATGGGCTAAAAGGGACAGAGGTAAATAATGATGTATGTTCAACCTTAGAACAACAGGACTCTGTGATATAGGGATCAAGGCATAGTCTCAATGGGTAAAAGAGGAGAAATAATGTTAAGATACTTGATTGTCTTATTAATGTTGGTTTCCCTTACCTACTATTGTCAAACACTCACTTGAGTGGGATAGAAAGAAATATTGAGTAAACATGATTACAGAAAATTTGTAAGCCTGTCTTCAGCCTATAACTGGTTGGAATACCTAAAAGGGGTACTAGAACTTGCCCAGTGAAAGAGGCTTCTTGCAGAGCCTTTACAGTGCATAGGACCTTAGGTGGAATCCTGAGCCCCATCCAGAACCTTCTGAAGGGGTACATTCCTACTTGAAAGGACATGCAGACCAGCCTGGAGTACCTAGAGGAACAAAAGATACTTCTTGAAAGAAAGACCAGCAGGAAAAATCTAAATAAAAAACAGCAGTGTGCTTGGCTACTAACAAGAGCAACCATGTTGTTCATCGGGGAGTCATCAATGCAGGTAATCAAGTCCCTTTAGGACAAACCTCCCTCCAAGACTGAAACTCAAAGGGAACACATGAGCAGGCGTGTAAACTTGCTTGCAATCATGTTGGTATGCTGGTGGAAGAGGGGAGAAAGGCAGTAATGAAGCTATGGACTGAATTTGACCATGTTCTGTACACTCCCGTCAACCTGGGAATGTGAGAAAGAAGAAGGGCTAGTTGGTCTGAAGTGTGGTGGGACTTGAGGACTCCTAAGCCCATGGACAAGGACCTAGTCACAGAGGTCTAGAGCCGAGAGTGAAGCGTCCAGCTAATATGAAGTGAGGGGAGACACACAAGAGTGCCCAAACTTGCAGATAGTACCCATTTGACCTAGCTTTAATGGCTTGATGATGAGAACTCAAATAAAGGAAGATAAAGAAATTTGATAAAGGAAACAAGTGTAAACTGCTAAAATTTGATTAACTTGATCTATACTTATAGATGTAGTAGCTCAAAATACCTATCAAGAGTCTTCACATCAAGGATCAAACATATCCCCTCTGTACACAGGGTTGAGAGGGACAGGCGACTTAGACATTAGCTACCTAAAACGGGGAAGGCTATAAAGGCATGAAGTGACTGGTTTACAGGTTTTCAAGAGGGAGTTTAGTTTCAGAGTGTGGGGAAAGGTAGAATCCCCATTGAATAGTTTTCATCTTGTCTAGATAGGCCTGGTGAAAAGAGATGAGATTCTTATGATTCAATAGTGAGTAATTGTTATCATGACTAACTGCAATTGTCACAGTTAGTTGTAGAAGTTTTGTAAAGGAACTAGTAGTTAATCCAGGAACAGAGGATCCTAGGACCATCAAGGGACAAGAGCAGAAGCAGAATGCAGTATCCTGAACTTTTTTTAAAAGTGTTGAAGAGCAGAGATGTCAGCTTGAGGACTAAGGTGCACCTGACCCAAGCCATGGTATTTTCAATAAACTCATATGGATACAAAAGCTGGACAGTGAATAAGGAAGATCATAGAAGAATTGATACCTTTGAGTTGTGGTGTTGGAGGAGAATACTGAAAGTGCCATGGACTGTCAAAAGAACCAATAGATCTGTTTTGGAAGAAGTGCAACCAGAGTGCTCCTTGGAGGCCAAGATGGCTAAGCTTCGTCTCTCATACTTTGGACATATTGTCCGGAGGAAACAGTCGCTGGAGAAGGATGTCATGCTGGGTAAGGTGGAGGGTCAGAGAAAAAGAGGAAGACCCCTAACGAGATGGATCAGCCAGGTGGCATCATTGATGGCATCAAGTGTGGCAGCGGTAGTGAGGTTGGCCCAGGATCGGACATAGTTTCATTATGCTGTGCATGGGGTCGCTATGAGTTGGTTCCAACTCGATGGCACCTGACAACAACAACAACAATCCAGAGAATCAGCAACACCAGATATGGAAGCAAAGCTGATAACATTGAGAGATAGAGCAACTGAGGACTCTAGACTCATGGAAAGAGACAGGCTGTGTGCTGGCAGCCAGTAGATAGGCTTGCAGAATGTGCCATTTGGTATTTTTTTAAAAAGAAGAGCTGGGAGTAGAGTACATCTGTGGTCCTGGGGTTCCAGCACTGTGAAGCTCCTAGATCAGATGACAATTGGTACCAGGCACATGGAGATTGCCAAGAAATGCAGGACCTACAGATGCTGAAGGAAACAAGGACCTTTCTCTAGAGCCAACAAAGAGAAAAAGCTTCTAGCCTCCTAAACTGTGGGAGAAGAAATTTCTGTTTGATAAAGTCATCCACTTGTGGTTTTTCTGCTACAGCAACAGTAGATAACTAAAACTAGATAACCTTAAGTAGGAGCTCTGGTAGCGTAGTAGTTACGAATCAGGCTGCTAACCTCAAGGTCGGCAGTTAGAAACTACCAGCTGTTCTATGGGAGAAAGATGAGGTTTCCTGCTCCAGTAAAGATTTGCAGCCTTGGAAATCCTGTGCCCGGTCACTATGAGTCGGAACTGACTCCATGGTACTCAACAACAACAACTTTGTAGTAAACACTTTGTGAAATGTTATACCTTTCAGGTAATTATTCAAAGCCAATTCATTTATAATTTGCTTTATTAAATAGTACATTATTGGTTGATGATTAATGCAACAAAATCAGAGGAAATTTATTGTAGACAAATGATTTTATCAAAATATATAATTTATTGTTGGGAAAAATTAGTTAATGTGTTTAAATGATTATGCATCCATGTGTGTTTTTGTGTACATCAAAAAAAAAAAAAAAGGGAATAGAGGCAAATACTATTAACCGATGATGCATGGAGGGGATTGTAACCATTTCAATAAAACAAACTATGATTTTTAATACAAAACTGATGTTCTGCTATGTAAACTATCACTCAGTTCACAATAAAAACTTTAAAATTTTGGTAAGAACATTGGAGGGTGGAAGAATGTCTATCTTTTACCTCACATGAATCAGCCTTGGAGTTCATGCAATTCCCCTTGTGTAATCAAAGGAAGTGTCACTGCCATCCATACCATACTTTGTTGTTGTTGTTGTTATGTGCCGTGGAGTCAGTTCTAACTCATAGCCACCCTGTACAGGGTTTCTGAGGCTGTAAATCTTTACGGGAGCAGAAAGCCTCATCTTTCTCCCGCGGAATATGTGGTAGTTTTCATCTGCTGACCCTGAGGTTAGCAGCCTGATTCGTAACCACTACACTACCAGAGCTAGGTGGATAATCTAGAATTCTGTTTGTGCATCTTAATTTTGAGATGCCTACTGAGTAGAAATGTGTCTGTTTTTATTAGTCCAAGAAAAAAAATGATGTTAGTTTGGACTAGGGAGTTGGTGAATGTGAAAGACAAACCAGAGGCGTTTTTCGAATTTGCTAAACCTTGGCGATACATTGGCTGCGAATGTGAGGAAGATTACGATGTCATAGATGAACAACAATTTCTGACTTGCACAGTTGGATGCTTTGGGATTGACAAAGGTAAGTTTGGAGGCAGATCATGATTCATTAATGGATAATCAAAGTTTAAAATGTTTGTGAAGTATACAAGACATGATATCAAGCAGACAGTTGTATGGGTGCCTATGGAGACATAAATAATGGTGTCATTGGATTGCACAATATAGTTAAAATCATGGCCAAAAAAGAGATCACCTAGGGAGAGGATGCAGAGTAGCAGGAAAAGAAAGTCTAAGATTGAACAAAAAGTGATTCCAGTATTTAAAGACTAGGTAAAGTAGGCTGTTCCTACAAAGGAGGATGCTGAGAGGCTCAATGAGATAATTTATGTGGAAAGTATTTTACAACTTGTAGAGGTCTAGACAAATCATAGTTTTAAAAATTAAATTAGTCCCAATATTCTCAGATAGGGATATGAGTGCCTCCATGTGTAAAATGATTGAATCAAGGGCACTTAAAGCCACAGGACAAATCTGATCCATTTTCCTTGAGCATGAATTTTACTCAAGGGAAAGTAATTTTAAATATTATTTGTATATGGAAACAAACAGAGATCTATTATGAAGTAAAATGGGAAAATCAAGTCAATTTGAGGATTATGATATAAGACTTCAAAGAAATTTTATGCGTCAGACAGGTATCCTCTAGCTATACCCCTAGAAATTTCATCCACTACTTATCACTTCCCTCATCCCTTTTTATGTTTACAGGAGTGTTTGATGGGATGTTTGAGAAGTAGTGGGTTATGTAGAAGGAGAGAATCTTCCTGGCAATGAAAAAGACTCATCACCTGCTATTCAACATGGGAACCTACAAATCAGATTACTGTTGAAAAGACATTGGTCCTTTCCATTTCAAAAATTTTAAATAACTTTATAAAAACATTCAGGGCATAGCAGAAATAGGAAAATAAGAAAGAAAAAACTCTAAAAGATCATTGAAGTTAAAATTAAAGAAATATTATTTCTGACAACTCTTTTTGAAAATATATTAATAGAATGATAGATGTTTTAAAAGAAGTATTTTAAGAAATGGCATAATATTATATTTGGGAAAAATGACTAAAAATAATTGGTAGAGAAGAAATTACTTGTTACTTGATAAAGTTAAATTGTTTTCATAAGTTTATACTCTATATTCTTCAATATATTTTTACCCAAACCAACATGCTCAGTTTTGACAAGAATGTAGTGAAGTATATGAAGACAACACTCAACTGCAAGGCTGGTTGGTTTAAACTGCAATTTCGGCAGTTCAAACCCACCAGTAGCTCCTTGTAAACTGTATGCAGAGTCACTATGAGTCAGAACTAACTTGACGGCACTTAACAGCAACAACATTTTTTAAAACTCTGAAATTTTTTCAGTGGAATATTGTTTACAAACAAACAAAAAAATGTTATAAAAACCAGTTGCTATTAAATTCTGACTCATGGAGACCACTGCAGTTAAATTGAATGAAATAAACATGCACATATCAAAATAAGTAAATATTAAAAAGCATTGACTAGCAAAAAGAAAGTTGCAAAGGTATGAAAGGCTACATACAGTATAATGTGATAGATGAGCATTGTAAAACAAAATGATAGTACATTGTATTCAGGAATATATGCCTTTGTAGGGAAACTACTAACATATGCACAAGAATGATACAAAACAAATTCATTAAGTCTCTATCTTTGAGGAGCGATGCTAGGATAGGGCAAAGGGGTGACGATATGGAGATATAAAAAAATATATTGGAAAATGTGAATGTCTGCTTAATATTGGTGATGAAAACAGAGGCCTGTTACATTATGACTGTACTTTTTTGCAAGTTTTATGTTTCATACAAAACATTTCATATTTTTTAAAAGGGAAAGAAAAGTGGACATAAGCAAGAGATGAGAGAAAAGCCAAACAGTAAATATAATCATTTTCTTTAAACTGAAATATATTTATGATTTTTCAAAAGCCATTTATTATAGATTTATTATGTGACATGTTTGGGTTAGGAATTTGTACAAAATTCTAATTTTAAAACTATGCCAATAGTAATTATAGGCAGTCCCTGGGTTACAAATATCTGATGTACATATATTCCCTTGTTACAAACCAGGCCCTGGAATGCCTATTATATTTAAGTTTTGAGGTACATATTAAATACATTGTTTGTAATAACAAACAGGAACTACTTTGCAACACACATCAAAACATTGTTACTATTACACTATAGAAGTTTTAGTGTACCTGGAAGTCTTTCTTTAATGTTTTTTATACATAGAAAGGTGCACTGTATACTACATACTAAGACAAGCAATGGAGTCCTGGTATGGCACTCTAGGATAAGCAGTGGACTACTAACTGCAAGGTGGGCAGTTCAAACCCACCAGCCGCTCCTCAGATACCTTTGATCCCTGTGAGTTGTTATAGATTCAATGGCACTTAACTGCAATAACAAATACAAATATTTAACTAAATATATGAACCATACCTAAGTGTTTCACTTTACATACGAATTTGACTTTAAGAGATTTAGGAAAGGAACTTGTTAATAATCTAGGGACTGCCTGTACGCAAGTATTATTTAATAGGAACAATGATACCTTATGGCTTCAACCAGTTAAGGACAGTAGGGAGACATTATTTTGTATGATGCATATCAGTCTAAGTCTTCAATAACTGCTAGATTGTTCCTGTGTAATTGGATGGCTGCTGAAGCTTTTAAGGACATACCGCTATTCATTCACTCCGCTTCTTTCTTATGATTCAGTGAAAACTAAACCATCTGTTGTAATGAATATAAGGCTTCCTGCTCTCAATTTTGTCTTCTGATCCCTCCACTAAATGTTGGTTGTCACTTTCAATTTAGAAAAACATCATTATACTCTCCAATTTCTCCTTTAGAATTTTCCTGTGAGGATCTCAAAGCACTTTATCTACTTCTGAAAGGCACTGCAGTTTTGCCAGGATATTCCTTTTTGGTTATTAGTCCCATTTTATAGACTGGGAAAATTGAGATTTCAGGGAGTCCCAGGGATTTGTAGCTACTACTTTGAAAATTACAACCAGGCAAAAACAAAAAATATGAGTTGCTCCTCAAGGACCTAAAATGTCAACACTGGGCAGTGCTCTATGAAAAAAAATTCAGAAGAATGTTCACAGCATTTAAATGTAACCTGACGGACTTTGTGTCAGCCATACTGACAGGTTTTCAGCACTTTTCCACTTGCAAGATGTGGGTGGTCTTCAAGCTGCGGTCCCTAGTAGAGCCGCTTAATCAGTTGGGTGGGACTGAAGAAGACAGCTACTTGGGAAAGAGGAGTTTGGAGGGTGAATAGGAGTTAGAAAACGTTTTTCCTAATGAAATTAGGCCTTACAAGGGACAACCTGGACCTTAGAAGGGGAAGGAATCATTGAGAATGAATCTAGGGTTTAAAGTTGTAGCAGTAAATAAAAATATTTGGATTTTTATTCATAGAAAGGGAATCAGAGAACAGGTAACCTTAATAACAAAACTAACCATAAATAAGGAGTTTAAAAATGAGTTTTCAGTTTTCCTAAAATACTTCTTTCCCTTTCTTCTCGTCTTTTTTCCTTTTTCTACTCTTCTTCTATCCTTTATTATAATAATTATTATTTTTTTGTCCTCATGTGGCACTGTAGGATAACCACTGGACTGCTGACTGCAAGGTCGGTGGTTCAAACCTCTCAGCCACTCTTTGGAAATCCTATACAGAGTCACTATGAATCAGAACTAACTCAATGGCAATTAACAACAACCACAATGTCTATTAAGAGTCCTGACAACACAGTGATTAAGCACTTGCCTGGTAACCAGAAGGTTCACAGTTTGAACCCACTACCTGCTGTACAGGAAGGAAATAAGGCAGTCTGCTTCCATAAAAATTGGTGGTGGTGTGCAGTAGAGACGGTTCGAATTCATAGTTACCTTGTACAGGGTTTCTGAAGCTGTAAATCTTTAGAGGAGCAGAAAGCCTCATCTATCTCCCATACAACAGCTGAGAGTTTCAAACTGCTGACCTTGAGGTTAGCAGTCCGATTCATAAACATTACGCTACAGCCTTGGAAATCCTATGGGGCTGTTTTACTCTGCCCAATAGGGTTTCTATGAGGCAAAATTGACTCAGGGGCAATAGGTAATATCCATCAAAGATGGTCTATAAAATATTGCCAAAAGATAGCTCAGTAACACAGCCCTCTCACATCCTGACCCATGTGAGGATGCTCTCTGAGACTCCCACGTTTTAACACTCTTCAATTCACTTAATTTAAAATTTTCACTTTTCATTTTTCATCCTGTATTAAAACAGAAAATAAGCCTCTTAACAATTCTGGGATACATCTGGGTGTTGAGCATAAAATTTAGCCTATCATTTTAAAGAAAATATAGCCTTTATATCATGTGTAGATGTTAGATGGACAAAAGTTAACTAAGCTATATTAAAGAGTAAACAATTATTGGCTTAATTGTGTAAGAACAAACTTCTGTTTTGTTAAAATAAACTATTTATTTGGAATGACCAAATTTCACTCTCCTATTTGAAGACTATCTGGCTAGTTCCCTAAATGTGAACACTCTTCAAAAAGAAGCCTTATGAGGTTCTGGCTTGTCCTTTTTATTGACAGATTCAGATCTCAACTACATCAGGCTATCTCTTAAGTCTCTTTGTTAGGGACCAGCAATAAATTACCTGAGGTCAAGTTCTGTTTATATAGTGGACTGTTCAGAGAGAATTACCTTCTTGACTTAATAGTTTCCTTTCGGGTGACATTTCTCCCTGAAAGAAGACAAATTGTCTAAGGTCAGCCTGCAGATCAGCTCCGAGTGTAGGAGGAAATTGTAGTGGATCAGCTAAATTGCACCAGCTCTGCCAACCAGCATCAGGCAGCATGCCGCCAGTCAGAGCCTGCCCTAAGGGACTCCAGTGAGCCCAGTGGCCTGGGGGCTGCTGCTCCCTGAAACAGGAGAGTTTTCAAATATTTCTCTTTGGTTGCTCTTGAATTTTATTTCCCCCGTAAAGGCACTCTACCAGTAAGTAAATGAACTCTATTGGTTGGTTCAGTGCTGGGTTACGTTGAAAGTTTATTTCCCTTTATCTACTAAGAAAAACATGGGAGTTTGAATGAGAAGAAAGAGGGTGTCAGACTCAGCTTGAAGTTCAGTTAGTCTCTTCTACCGGCCTGGTGTAGTGACCCCCAAACTTCTATCCTTATTAAGAGAAAAACTTTACAAGTTAAAAGTCAAAGCAATGAAAAGGTTTTGGGATACTAAGGAAAAAAAAAAAAAAGTAGCAATTGCTAAAAAGAATTGCCTTTTACAAGAGAAAATGAAAAATAAAACAATCCCATCAGTACACCTTCACCTACAAAGGAAGTGGTGGATTTGCCAAGTAAGTGGGTGTTTTACTCCTACTTTAAAGGGGAAACAGGGAAAGAGAGAAAAACTAGAAATACAAGTCTCTTTTTAATTAAGCATTTTATCCTTTGAAGTTATTCTGATTTTTTTTTTACACTGATGATGTAATTTATGTAAATAATCATCTATCTATGAAAGGAGTGTGTCTGTCAAAAGCTGAAATAAAAAACATCCGTCATTTTGAAGTGATTAACATTCTCCAGATGTTTAAATCATCAGATTTCAGGAGTTTCTCTTTGTTGTGATAATGATATAGTATCCAGAACAAGAATGTTTACTTTTTTGTATGGGTCAAACGCAGATTTTTCACAATCCTATTAAGGCATGCAGTTCATTGTAATTGTATGTGCAGATGAAAGCATATTCAGTTATTATTATTCCCCTTAATTGTAAACTGCTGCTGGTAATTTTACTGTAAAGCTCAAACAAAAGGAGTGTACTTGAAAGGACCACCACTGCCCACTTATGTAATCAATTTATATATGTCAAGTTTGTACTGGGATGGTTATCCCCTTCTGTTACCAGACATGTGACATGCTACCACCCTGCAGTTCGGGGCCATGCACGCATGCGGCTGGCTCCCTTTGCAGGCTGCTTGGAAATACAGTACATGTTGGTGATAATGTTAAATGACAGTTCCAAACTATTTCCCTTAGGCCTGTTTGACCCTTGGGTTCAGGCTAAAACAGGAATGGTTCCGCTTACCTTCAAGGTCTGAGCATCCTCACCACTGGCAGATTTAACTTAGAGGCTTGGAGAAGCTCCCTGGAGGCCCAATTACCCTTATTAGGGGACCTATTGAAACATTAATGACATGTAGGTACTTCATTCATAAAGTTGGGCTCAACTCATGCCTAGCACTATCCCACACAAACCCCTGCCAGCTTCAGATATGAAATGTTTGCAGGGATTTAATAAACCCATTTGACTAGGGCACAAACTGACTACATACTTATTATGGCCTATCTAAATGAAGACAAGGCTGAGAGGGAGATTTCAAATCATTATGTGCCCAGTTCAGTTTTGTAGAACTGTATTAATTAAGAACAAGAGATACAGAACAATTTCTCAAGGATGGTGTATTAGTAATGTTTCTGTTTTTGTTTTCTTTTCTTTTCTTTTTTTGGTCTATTTAACTATTTACACATATGTTTAGGAATTTAATGAGGCCATCAATGGCCACACAATTCTTTATGCTTAAGTATTCCAACAGAGGGAGAAAATGTCTTCCTTTAGTGTTTTATGTGAAATCAAAGCACTACAAGGGTGAGCTGATGGTGAGTCAGATGTAGAATACCTTCTTGCTTACTGCACTGAAGTCTTGGTAATACGCTAATAATTAATAGTTACCATCTGCTATTCCTTGTACCCAAGCTTCGAATCATTCTATATTTGTATTTGAACACACACATTCCTTTTAATCATTCCATGACCATTTAAGTACTATGATAAGTCTTGAGTCCCTAAAATATTCTGAAATCATCCCCATCTGATATAGGCACTTGAGTTAGAACTTTATTAAAAGGAAAGTATGTAGAGTACACACTGGATTGGTAACTGCAAGACCAGCAGTTCAAACCCTCCAGCCCACTCCTCAGAACCCCTAAATGGGGTCTCTATGAGTTGGAACTGAAGCAACAGCTTTTAACAACAAGAACAATGTATGGTAAGTGACAAAGTACTGGAGCATTGTGCTGGGAATGAGGTAACTTGGGCTTTCTTCCTTATTATGTTCAAGTATTAAAGCAGATGCCACTCTATTCAGCTCATTGGCCCTACCTTTTATGGCATCTTCTGTTACATAGAAGTTACGGACTCAACCATTCTCCTTATGTAACCCCCTTAAGAAGAATGCTGGATTAGGGAATATCTGGGGATCTGATAATTTTTCTAAATTAGAGAAAATATTTTCTTGCAGATTTTTATGTAACATCCCAGTTTTTTTCCCCTTTCTTTTACTCAGGGTCCATGTTTTCCTGAGTAAAAGAAAAAAATGTGCAGAGAAATGTGAGTACATAATAACACCATTTTCTCTTCATCACCGCAGTTATTCATCAGTAACCAGATATTGATAGAACTACATTTCTCTCTTTACATCAAACAAAAATGAGTACATCATTTAATTTTTTTTTTTCAAAATGGATTCAGCTAGGTTAAGTGACTTACTTATGTCTTTTATTTGTTCATTCATTGATCACCTACTATTACTGGGCTCTGTGCTTGATGCTGATAATTCAGCAGGAATAAGATAAAATCCTCTATACTGAAAAGGAGCTCTGGTAGCGTAGTGGTTATGAATCGGGCTGCGAACCTTAAGGTCAGCAGTTTGAAACTACCAGCCGCTCCGCGGGAGAAAGATGAGGCTTTCTACTCCCGTAAAGATTTACACCCTCGGAAACCCTGTACAGGGTCGCTATGGGTTGGAATCGACTCGACGGCACTTAACAACAACAACATACTGAAAAGGGAGTAAAACCAATGCTTAGAACCAACGAACAGAAAAAACTGCTCTGCTTCTATTTTCTAATGTTTCTTCATTGTTTTTCATTGTTGTTGTTGTTTCCTCCCCCATTGTTTTTGAGCACAAAAATAATCTTCTGTTGAAATTTGGTTCTATTTTGACAATTAATGCTGGCCACACTTCTGAGAGTAGGATAGGAAATGGTCATGGGGAAGAAACATCACACAATTTAATTTCTCAAATATTTATCCATTTGCATTACATTTTTTTGGTCTGAGATCACAATTAATGTCTTTGCTAACACCAAAAACCAAATCAACTCATGTCAAAAAAGAGTCCTTTTAATAAGTCAAGCATTCCTATTCCAGTTTAACTCTAATTGGGGGCTTGGGGGCAATCTGCTGAACAGACTTAAAAAGGTTAGTACTAAACTTTTTCAACTTGAGCAGTTTTCTCACCAATAAGTTAGTATCATGGTATCATGGACGAGCAATGCTAAAGAACTTGGAAGTTCCTGAGCTTGTGAAGTTGGATAAACAATGGAGAAATGTTGGCAAGATATTTTCAAGACTGGCCAGTCCTCTTGGATCCCTTGCCAGTAGTCTTTCAAGAGACAGAGGCAAGCTTTCTTATTTTTATATGAATGCTAACTACATTTTTAATGAAACCCTTCTTTCCATCTTTCTCTTCTCCCAACCCCTTGTTTTCTTTTGTATATTTGGTCCCTTCTGAACCTATGTTGGATCTAATTGTTTACATTTTCACACCAAGGGCCTTGCAAATACTTCTGAATTATTTGTGTTGAGTCCATTTTTTTCATTATCTGAATAACTGCCAGATTAATCCTCTTCATATTCCATTTTCATTAATAAAGTCTACTTCTTGTTATGTGGCACTGAATCCATTAAGACTCATAGCGACCTTAGGCAGGGTTTGCAGGGCCATAAATCTTTGTGAGAGCACAAAGCCTCATCTTTCTCTCAAGGAGTGACTAGTGGATTTGAACTACTGACCTGGTGGCTAACAGCCCAAGTAACCCACTATGGCACTAGGACTGCCTAACTATTATAGAATCCAAACTCCTTTGCTTGATCTTCACAACATTTTTCATCATCACACCCTCTTAGAACTAATTTCTTCTCAAGTACATTATGTAAGTATATAATGTAACACTTTACTGTTTACAGAAGACCTTTGCATCTGATATCTCATGAGGGTCTCACAAAAATCTTAGTTTTTGATAAATCAGGGTTACTTTATATATGAAGCTCAGATATGAAGTAACTTGCCCAAAGTCTTATAGGTACTAAAAGAGAGCACTTAGACTGGAACCCTGGATTATTGCATCCAAATCCTAAATATCATCTAATGTAGAGATGTCAGCAAATTATGACCATGAATGATGAAGATAAATGGAGACAGGAAGGAATGCAAGGATTAAAGGGTATAGAAGTAAATACTGTAATAAAAATAACCCTGTAACAACAGAGTTCTATGGATAGATACATGGACAAATACATAGGCTGAATTGCTATGGGAAGGAGAATGGAAGTATACCCACAAATATATAAAGGTTTTACAAAAGATATTTGTACATGGGTATTCACCTTTGCTGAGAACACACCAATGAATGTGGTGGAGCATATAGGAGACAAAATGATAAAAACTTCTGAGACATTACCAACAATTTTAAAGCAATGAATGAGTTGCTGGGCCTGGGGTTCAAGACCATAGTTTCAGAGGACACTATGATAATTGGCAAAACATAGTCCACAAAGCCAATGCTCTACATCCTACTTTGGTGAGTAGTGATTGGGATATTAAAAGCTCATGAGTGACCTCCATGGCTTCATAATCAGAACTCGACTAGTTGCTGTCATTAGATTCCATCGAGTCAGTACCAATACATAACGACCTTATGCACAGCAGAACGAAACACTGGCCGATCCTGGGCCAACCTCACTACTGTTGCCACGCTTGAGTACATCGATGCTTCCACCTGGCCAATCCATCTCGTTGGGAGTCTTCCTCTTTTTCTCTGACCCTCTACCTTACCA
>NW_006408520.1:50826634-50828180 GCF_000296735.1 Chrysochloris asiatica
AGACTGAAGGAGTCCTAGATTATGGTCACCCTTCAGGTCTGGAAAGGAACTCATCCTCATGATCCAATTTTTTCCCAAGCAACACATAGGTATATAAAGGAGACAACAATGCTAGTAAGGAATGATTGACATGGAATGGTAAACCATTTAAAATCAAAAGTGCAACATTCACCTAAGGACAAAGTTGATAAAGTCTGTGAAGGAGGGGGAAATGGAAACAAGTACCACAGTGAGAAAGTTTGATAAGTGTTGTTACATGGAGGGAATTACAATCACTGAGATGGAACAATCACTGAGATGATTTGCTAAATGCAAAATTGATCATCTCCACTAACCTTCACTCAATTCACAATAAAAGTTAAAAATATAATCATGGGGAAAGGGTGAACTTCGAATTTTTTATTTTACTCAACAAATGAAGAGGGAAAAAAATTATGGCCAGAAGACCAAATCTAGCTTGTCATTTGCTTTCATAAATCAAATTTTGTTGGAACACAACTATACAATTAGTGCTTGTTATGTAATGGTAGGGAGTCCTGGTTTGGCACTGCAGGTAAATGTGCTGAACTGCAAGGTCACCAAGTCAAGCTCACCAGTTGCTCCTTGGAAACCCTATACAGGGTCACTATGAGTCAGAACTGAATCTACGGCACTTAACAACAACAAGAAACAGTAGAGTTTCATAATTGTGACAGATTCTGTAGGACTTGAAAAGTTGAAATTTATCTTTTCTATTATAGAAAAAGTTTGCTATCGCCTAGTCAAATGTACTAGAATTTGATCTTTAAAAAAATAAACAGCACATTTTTTAAAATTCAAAAACTAATATATGTATATTGTAAGAGGTTATCAAAATATCAAAAGATCCAATACTTTCTCTATTCCTCTTTGTTTTTCATTCCCTGAATAATTGGATCCTAAAGCCCTATATATGGAGCCAATCAAACCTCTGACCTGAGCTGGGAGTCTAAGAAAGATTAGGAGTGTGTCTACTGTACAGAAGGTTTAACCCTTGTGGGATAGCAGACTCTGAGCATGGTAAGGAAGGAATCTTAGTAGAGTACAACCCAATAGGGGATACAGAGTTCCAGTAGGGTGAGGAAGGCTGGGAAGACTTTGGGGGAAGGCCTGCCATAGAGAATTAGATTAAGTTCAGATTTGCCACATAGCAACTGTGTGGGCCCCAAACCTGGATGGGCAAAGAAAGAAACAAAGGGGTATAATGGGAGCATTGAAATTCAAGTGGGTCAGTATCTTAGTGCACAAAGGTGGGTAGAGAATTTAGTGAATTTGTTTTATTTTGTTTTGCGGCTGTATAACAGATCACTAGTGGTTACAAATCGGGCTGCGAACCTTAAGGTTAGCAGTTCGAGACTACCAGCAGCTCCACGGGAGAAAGATGAGGCTTTCTGCTCCCGTAAAGATTTACAGCCTCAGAAACCCTGTACAGGGTCGCTATGGGATGGAACCGACTCGACAGCACTTAAAAACAGCAACAACATCAAGCTTAATGGCTTAAAACAACACATTTTTGAGATTTCTCCCT
>NW_006408520.1:50837790-50839653 GCF_000296735.1 Chrysochloris asiatica
CAGCATCGATGGACTCAAGTGTGGCAACAATAGTGAGGTTTAGCCCAGGATTGTGCAGTGTTTCATTCTGCTGTGCATAAGGTCGCTATGGGTCGGTACTGACTCAATGGCACCCAACAACAACAACAACAACATCAGCAAATTAAGATCCTGACAGCTTTCCTCCATCCACATCATTAAGTTTGACTCTAATTTGAGGAGGCAGCTCTTCCCTAGCTGCATTTTGAGTGCCTTCCAACCTGATGGGCTTATCCTCTGATTCTATTCTGGCAATGTTCTGTTGTTATTAATACAGTTTTCACTGGCCAATATTCATGACCCCAAATAAGAAGAAACAGCTGCAAACATCCATTAATAATCAGAAAATGAAACATACAAAGTATGAATCTAGGAAAATTATGAATAGTCAAAAATGAAATAGCTACTTGAACATTGGTATTGCAGGCAATAGTGAGCTGAAATGCACTGGTACTGGCCATTTTGAATCAGACAATCATATTGTCTACTCTGCCAAGAGTGATAAATTGCAGAGGAAAAGCATCCCATTGCTCCTCAAAAAGAACATCTTGAAATCTGTCCTAAGGACAGTGATGTCAAGGACAGGATAATATCTATATGCCTCTAAGGAAGATCTGTTAATATGACTATTATTTAAATTTATGTACCAACCACTGATGCCAAGATAAACATATTGAAGATTTTTGCCAACTTCTGCAGTCGGCATTGGTCAAACATGCAATTAAGATGCATTAATAATTATTGGTGAGTGATATGTGAAAGTCGGAAATGAAGATGAATCAGTAGTCTTAAAAGATGGCTTTGGTGACAGACAAAATGCTGGAGATTTCAGGATAGAACTCTGCAAGACCAAAGACCTACTTATTGGAAATACTTTTCTTTCAACTACATAAATGGTGACTGTACATGTGGAACTCACCATATGGAATGCACAGGAATCAAACTTACAACAACTGTGGAAACCACAATATAGAGAAACTCACTATCATCAGTAAGAACAAGGGCATGAACCAATTGCAGAATAAACCATCAATTGCTCATATCTAAGTTCAGTATGAAGCTGAAGAAATTTAAATCAAGTCTTTGAGACCAAAATTGTTGTTAAGTACCATCTACTTGGTTCCAACTCATAGTGACCCTGTATAGGGTTTCTGAGGACAAGCTGGTGGGATTGAATTGCCAACTTTGCAGCTCAAACTGACTTTGTGGTCCAGCGCATTATCCTGCAAGATCAAAATAGGACCTTGAATATATCCCACCTAAATGCAGAGACCATCTCAAGAACAGATTTGATGCATGAGACCAAATGCATGACTGAAGACCAAAAGAGTTGTGGGATGACATAAAAAATATCATACATGTTGGGAGCAGCTGAGCCGAAGTTCCCTGACTTGGGGGTAGGTTAACTGAAGGATTGCAACTGAACAGTTGTGGTTCAGAAACTTTGGCTGCTTCCAAGTCAAGGTCCCCCCACCCCGACTGAGGAACTTGCAGAACTGCCTCACAGGTCAGGGAACTTGCAAGGTCTTTCCTTATATTTAGGTATGTCCTTTGGCTCAGCCTGCATAACATTCTAGCCACCCTATTTCTGTTTCCCTAGCAACTACATTCTTCTGATAAAGTCCCACTTACTGCATGCATCAAAACACCAGATGTTATTCTTTTCCCTGTCCCCAAGCATCTCCCCTTGAGCTGTGTATAAAATAAACGTGCTTTCTTGGTCTGTGTCCCAGTATCTCCATCAGAGTGCTGCATCCCACCTGACCCCAACTCAAATGTGTCTTGTATCTTTCTTTTATTTCTAATCTCTTGGTGCCCCTACCTGGGTTTAATCTCTCCATACGG
>NW_006408520.1:50841550-50842729 GCF_000296735.1 Chrysochloris asiatica
CTTCTATAAAGTATTATAATGAAATATGCAAAGAACTATAATTAAAAAGTCAAAAGGGAAGAATACACTTACTATTTCTCAAGCTTTAAGAATGAGAGAAAAATTCAAGTCTTGATTTGAAATATTTGAAGAATTTCTTGGGACAAAATATTCAGTGATGCAGGAATCATCAAAGGAAGATGGAAGAGAGACTCAGTCCCTATACCCAAAATAATTGGTTAATATTCAAATATGTCAGGAGGTGAAATGTGATTAAGAACTGATAGAAATGAATGAAGAAGTCTAACTAAACTGCACTGAAGGCCTGGGTGGAAAATAAGGCTCCAGGAACTTATGAAATACTAGTTGAGTTGTTTCAACATATATATGTAACACTGGAAATACTCACTCATCTGTGCCAAGAAATTTGGAGCATTTCAATTAAAAGTGATCCAACAAAATGAGGAAGTTATTGAACAACATCACTAATATCACACACGAGTAAAATTGTCCTGAATATAATGCAAAAATCATTGTAGCAGTATATAAACAGGGTTGTTGTTGTTGTTGTTAAGTGTCATAGAGTTGACTCTGACTCAGAGTGACCCTGTTTAGAGGTTCCAAGAAGCAGCTGGTGGGTTTAAACTGCCGGCCTTTTGGTTTGTAGTCCAGTGTTGATCCTACAACACCACACCCCAGAAGTGAACAGGGAACTGCCGGCAATTCAAGCAGGATTCTGAATTTTTGGACTGAGGATATCATTACTGATATCAAATGATTCCTGGATGGAAGCAGAAAATATCAGAAACATGTTAACCCATGTTTTATTTGCTATGCAAAGATATTTGACTGTGTTGTTGTTATTGTTAGGTGCCATCGAGTCAGTACCTACTCATAGCGACCTTATTCATAACAGAAGAAAGCACTGCCCTGTCCTGGGCCAACCTCACTACTGTTGCCACGCTTGAGCCTATAGATGCTGCCATTTTGCCAGTGCATCTCGCTGGGGGTCTTCCTCTTTTTCTCTGACCCTTCATCTTACCAAACATGATATCCTTCTCTAGCGACTGGTCCCTTCTGACAATATGTCCGAAGTATGAGAGACGAAGTTTGGCCATCTTGGCCTCCAAGGAGCACTCTGGCTGCACTTCTTCCAACACACTTCTGTTGGTTCTTTTGTAGCTCATAACATATTACCAG
>NW_006408520.1:50844160-50845487 GCF_000296735.1 Chrysochloris asiatica
GTCAGGAACACCTTAGTCCCCAAACTGACATCTTTGTTCTGTAACATTTTGAAGAGGTCTTATGCATCAGATTTGCCTAATACAATACATTGATTTCTTGACTGCTGCTTCTATGAGTGTTGATTGTGCTTCCAAGCAAAATGAAGTCTTTAAGTTCAATCTTTTATCTATTTATCACGATGCTATTTATTGGTCCAGGTGTGAGGATTTTTGTTTTCTTAACATTGAGGTGCAAAGCATACTGAAGACTGTATTCTTGGATCTTCTTCAGTAAGTATTTTAAGTGTTCTTCACTTTCAGTTAGCAAGGTTTTATTGCCATATATCAAAGGTTGTTAATGAATCTTCCTCCAATCCTGATGTCATATTCTTCTTCATATATTCAAGTTTCTTGGGTTATTTGTTAAGCATACAAATTAAGTCTGGTAAAAGGATACAACTCTGGTGCACACCCTTCCTGATTTTAAACCATTCAGTATCTCCTTGTTCTGTTCTAACAATTGCCTCTTGGTCTATATACAGGTTCCTCAATAGCAAAATGAAGTGTTTTTGAATACCCACCCTTCACAATATTACCCCTAATTTGTCATGATACATACAGTTGAAAGTCTTTGCATAGTTTATAAAGCACAAGTAAATGTCTTACTGGTATTCTCTGCTTTCAGCCAAGATCCATCTGGTATCAGCAATGATATCTCTAGTTCCATGCCCTCTTCGGTCTTGAACTTCTGGAAGTTCCCTGTCAATGTACTGTTGCAACTGTTTTTTAATTGTCTTCAACAAAATTTTACTTGCATGTGAGTAATGATATTGTTCAATCATTTTTGCATTCTCCTCGATCACTTCTTTTTGGAATGGACCCCTACCAGTTGGTTGGACAGGAAGCTATGTTCCAAATATCATGGCAAGGTGAGTGAGTGGCTCCAGTTGTTTCATCAGTTTTTTTTTTAAAATAAATCAATTTGTATTCCATCAATTCCTGAAGTCTTATTTTTCACCAATGCCTTTAGTGCCGCTTGAACTTCTTCCTTTAGTGCTAATGGTACTTGATCACATGCTACCTCTTGAAGTGGATAAATATTAATCATTTCTTTTGGGCACAGTGGCTCTATGTATTCCCTTCATCTTCTTTTTATCCTTTCTGCATCATTCAATATTTTTCCCAGTGAGTTGAAAGCATCTGCATAGTCAATAAAGCACAGGTAAACAACTTTATGGTATTCTCTGCTTTCAGCAAAGATCCATGTGATATCAGGAATGATATCCCTTGTTTCACATCCTAGTCTGATTCAGCTTAACCTCTAGCATTTCTCTTTCAATGTACTGTT
>NW_006408520.1:50848707-50849902 GCF_000296735.1 Chrysochloris asiatica
CTCTAACTCAAAGGGATTCTGTATAAAGAGGGTTTCCAAGACAATAAACCTTTCTCCTGTAGAGCAACAGATGGGCTCAAATCGCTGACTGCGTGGTTCATAGTCAAGTGCTTATCCTACAGACCCACCAGGCTCCCAATCCTGCCCATATAGGATGAAATTACATACAATATAAACCACTTAGCATCAACCTTTGTGTCTGCTCCCTACAGGTTGGAAGTGGAGAATGGAAGTGGAAGGGAAAACAAAGTATCTACCACATTTTCTAAATCCTCTATAAAAAAGGGAAAAGATGTTAAATATATGTACCTTTGCATAATAAATTATGATTTAGTCTAATTTTTGTAATCATATTTTAATTTTGAAGAACTTTTCCAAATTTTTAAATGTTCTTCCCCCCTCTTTTTGTAGAATTCTGTATATGTATGTACAATATTATGGATGGCTTATATTCTTTTCTTAGAAATTTTTAATAATGTTTTTTTTTTTTTTCAATATTTCTCCTTCCCTGACTAGCTTTGCATCTTCTAAGTTTTATCTACATTTGTTTTGGTCTCAAATTTTCCTATTAGGTATTGATGGTTGTGGTATAACGCCATTAAATTGGGTCTGACTCATAGTGACCCTGTATAGGATTTCCAAGACTATAAATCTTTACAGGAGCAGAAAACCTCATCTTTCTCCTATGTTCATATTAGGTGTTTGCCTCAAAAGTCTGGTGATGATTCACTATTTGCTTATTTTTAAGAATGTGGAATCAAAAAGTTATGTAGCACTTCTTGGATATGTGTGTGGGCTGTAATAATTAGAGTTTTGTGTCAACTTAAATGGGCACTTTTGTGCTAAATTGACTGGCCAAGATTCTCAGTGGTCTAGTAGTTAAGATGTTGTAATCCCACATGATGAGATCCAATATAATGTAATAACCCCATGAAGTTACGTGATGTGATCACCCCTAATCTGATGCTTTCCAGTTTCCAAAATTGCTGCTTCCACTTCCTCTCCCATTCTCTCAGTGTTTGTGGATTATGTCTATTTAAAAAAAAAAACAGTTTGTCTAGATGGGTCTGGTGAAAAGAGATAGGGATGAAATTCTTATGATTCAATAGCAAGTAATTGTTATCATGACTTTCACAATTGCGACCATCAGAACTGTAAAGGTAGAAGTTCTGTAACAAAAAGAGGGGAGTAGTTA
>NW_006408520.1:50850276-50851276 GCF_000296735.1 Chrysochloris asiatica
GAGAAATTGATATAAATGTGTATTTTCAATTCGCTGTTTTTAATTTGAAAGGATAGCTCACAATTTATATCATTCATTTAATTTAATATCATTTAATATTCTGCTATCTTTCTGATAATTGTGGGTTTCTTTCCTTCTCTATGAGATGACAAGATTTGCACTGGGATATTACTTCTCTCCTCACCTCACTCTCAATCTGAACTTACCACCTAACATGGTCAGAAAAGCCACACTTCTTGGTATTGTATTTTTTTTCCACCCTTAGGGACCTACAATTCTTTCCTTGTCCAACAAAGGGTAATGGAGAGCTGGAACTCCAAATCAGATAGCTCATAAAACAACAGACGGATGGTCCTCTTAAGAATGGTTTAGACACAGATGTACTATGGCAAAAAGGCAAAAACAAAAATAATAATAGTACATTTTTTAGAGTCGCAAAAACTTCCTTGTGTCCTTGTCTCTCACTTACTTGCTATGTGACTGTGGACATGGCACTTAACTTTAGTGGGCCTCATTTTCTCATTTTTAAAAGAGAAATACTACTTAAGTCTCAAGGCTGTTGTAAGGATTTGTGGGGTAAGACATATCCCATGTGGACATCTACCACAGGCAGATTCCTAGTTTTAGATGACTTACTGATAGTGTCTCAGATCAATTTGTTCCTTAAGGGAAAGAAACAAATGAACAAACTGCACAACAAAAATCAGATGAGAAAATGGGCAATAAATCTACAAATCTGGGAGTTTGGGCAGGATTACAGAGTAGGCAGATGCCCTGAGCAGTCCTTCTGCAACAAACAAACAAGTGAAACAGACACCAACGGTGGTCCTGGAACTCTGAACTTCAGAAGATAAGACAGAAAGACACAGAGGTGGACTGAATGCTGACTAGAAGAGGAAGCTGACCAGGAGCAGCAAGAGAGAAGAAAAGTGGGTGGCTTATTAGCTGATGTGCAGTGGCTTGGCCATCTTGAGCTTTTGCAAGTGGCTAAGGAGTCCTG
>NW_006408520.1:50851376-50854403 GCF_000296735.1 Chrysochloris asiatica
GGTTCAAACCCATCAACTGCTTCTTCAAATCTGTACACAGGTTCACTATGCGTCAGAACTGGCTCCACTACACTTAACAACAAAAATCCATACAGTGACTTTTGGATCCAGGTCAGGGCTGAAGGTGGGAGACAAGAGGGTTGCAGTCCTCCCTTGTTCTCTTGCTCTCCTGGTAGCCCGGGAGTAGCCAGTCCCACCATTGCCAATACAGCAACCAGCGGCAAACCAACCCCCCCACCCCCCAGCATAGGGCTCATGAACCTGCCCTGAATTATTTTACACATACAGCAAACTGAGAACTTTGTTTAGATTTCCTTCTAGTCTCTATCACATCCACCAAGAGACCAGTGGTGATTGCCTGAGAACACACTAACATACAATCATTAATTAAATTTAAATACAATGACACCAATATGCTAGATACTTGGGAGAAAACAGACAATTTCAGTTTACACAAAGAAACAAGACAAATTGCCTCACCCAAATGACCAAAATACACAGTCAGAAAACAAAATAACAGAAATGGAATCATGTCTACTTGAGAAGGAATCTAAAAAATGGTATTTAGGTACCTTCAAAGAATTGAGAGAAAGATCAATGAAAGCAAAGGAGAATTCAGAAAAATAATACAAGAACAAACTGACAAAACTGGGAACTGGAAACCAAACAAAAACAGCAATTAGAAAGCCAGAAAATTAATACTAAGACTGCAAAAATAAATAATACATTGAAAGAGCAAAGTAGAATTGAATCAATGGAAAGTCAAATCAGTGAGTTTGAAGAAAAAGATCTCAACACTCATGTTTGAGAGGAACAATCAGAAAAAAGAATTTAAAAAACCTGAAGAAAGCCTAAGATTTATGTGGGACACTATCAAGAAGAATAACTTTTATGTGATTGGAATTCCAGAACAGGAAAAGACAAAATCATAGAGGAAATTATTCAAAAGTTGATAAATTTCCTAACATCAGGAAACATGAGAAGATAGCCATTCAAGAAGTTAAATGAACTCTAAACATTATAGACCCCAAAATAAAATCACCAATACGTATTATAATCAAACTTTTCAAAATCAAAGACAAGTAAAAACTCCTGAGAGCAATGCAGGGAAAATACATTACCTACAAGGAGAACAAAACTAAGCTTTGATTTCTCAGCAGAAATCACACAGGCAGGAAGACAATACGATGACATTTATAAAATTTTGCAAGAAAAAAAATGTCAACCAATTATCATATACCTGTCAAAATTGCTCATAAATATGATGGTGAAATTAGGACCTTTACAGATAAACAGAAATGAAAAGAATTTGCAATAACCAGACCAACCTTACAAAAATACTACAGGTAATCCTTTGGACAGAGAACTAATAGGAGACAATAAACTGAGACTAACATACATGACAATATCACCCAGAACTCAACCCAGATTTGGAAGTACTCAAAGTCCAGTGTCATGGAGTCGATTCTGACTCATAGCAGCCTTGTACAGAGTTTCCAAGGAGCAGCTGCCTGTTTGAACCACGTACCTTATGGTTCACAGTCTGGTGCTAATAATACAGCCCCACACCTAGGAATCCAGGTGGTTCAACTCTAAAAGGCTGAAAATAGAGAACCAGAAATACCAGTTTGCAACAACAGCAACAATATCAAAACATAGGGTTAAAAAAAGGCATACTGTCATTACAGAACTTCCAAATAAAGGGGAAATCAAGTAGATGTCAGAAAAAATTGAAACAAACCGTAACTCTAAACCTAGATCAAGACTCACTCCTAGCCCTAGCCCAACGCATTTCCCTAACATTAACAGTAGTCCAACCCCAACTCTAAGAGTCCTGGTGTGGCACTGCGGGTTAATGCACTGAATTGCTAAATTGGTCTGAACCACAAGATTAGCAGTTCAAGCTTACCAGCTACTCCTAGGAAACCCTATACAGGGTCGCTATGAGTCAGAACAGACTTGACAGCACTTAACAACAACAACCTTAACATTAAATGAAGTTCTAGGCCTTGCTTAACTTAGCCATAGTCCTAAACCTAACTCTTTATCCCTACCCACCATCACCAATCTATCCACCCTAAAAAATTAAAAGAAACAATACAATCCTTGGTTTTCAAAAACACCACCCTCAACTTCCTGATCTGTCCAGAAGCTAGTTTGATAAATCAACAAAAACAAGATGATATCTGAGTTTTTTCTGAAACAGGAATGGCAATATTTCCCCAACTAGGTATATGGATCAAAATAAAAATCATTTTAAAAGATGTCAGAAAGAGCTAATGTCCATAGCCAATCCATCTTGCTGGCGGTCTTCCTTTTTTTCTCTTTCTTTTTTTTCCCTACCAAACATGATATCCTTCTCCAGCAACTGGTCCCTCCTGACAATATGTGCGAAGTATGAGAGACGAAGTCTGCCCATCCTGGCCTCCAAGGAGCACTTTGGCTGCACTTCTTCCAACACAGATCTGTTTGTTCTTTTGACAGTCCATGGTACTTTCAGTATTCTCCTCCAACACCATAACTCAAATAAATCAATAACTTTGAAATCTTCCTTACTCATTGTCTAACTTTCTCATGCATATGAGGTTATTGGAAATACCATGGTTTGGGTCAGGTGCACCTTAGTCCTCAAGCTGACATCTTTGCTCTTCAACACGTTAAAAAGGTCCTGTACAACATAATTCCCTAATGCAATATGCCGTTTGATTTCTTGATTACTTCTTCCATGAGTGTTGATGGTTGATCCAAGAAAAATAAATATTTGACAACTTCAACCTTTTCTCCATTGATAAGAAAGTTGTTTATTGGTCCAGTGGTGAGGATTTTTCTTTTTTTTACATTGAGATGCAATCCATACCAAATGCTGTGCTCTTCGATCTTCATCAGTAAATAACTTAAGTCCTCTTCACTTTCAGCAAGCAAGGTTGTATTATCTGTATATCACGGGTTGTTAATGAATCTTCCTCCAATCCTGATGCCACATTTTCCTTCATATAACCCAGCTTCTTGGATTATATGCTCAGCATA
>NW_006408520.1:50854503-50855025 GCF_000296735.1 Chrysochloris asiatica
TACATAAGACTATAGGTGGAATTCTGAACCCCATCCAGAATCTTCTGAGGTGGAAAATTTCCACTTGAAAGGACAAACAGACCAGCTGGAGTGGCTAGAAGAACAGAAGATACTTCTTGAAATAAAGACCTACAGGAAAAATACAAAACAATAATGGCAGTCCAACTTATTACCACAAGAACAAGCAAGTTGCTCCCCCAGGAGACATCAACGCAAGCAGTCAGGTCCCCCCAGGGTAAACCCCCTTCCAAGGCTAAGACTCAATGGGAATACACGAGCAGACATGAGCTCTGATTAGTGACCACGTTGGTCACCTATAAGGGGAAGTGAGGGAAAACCAGTAATGAATCTGCGAGCTAATCCCTACAACATTCAATAGACTCCTGTGAACCCAGGTGGAGACTTGGTTGGCCAGCAGCGTCCCACTGCTATTTATAAGGTTTTTAGATACTAAATATCCATTAAGTAGTTTGTCTCTCTTTTTCTTGCTAGTCTGTCTTCATCTGGAACCTGAACTGAAAC
>NW_006408520.1:50855125-50855743 GCF_000296735.1 Chrysochloris asiatica
GCTTGTAAGTCCGTCTTCTGCCTATAACTGATTGGAATACCTAAAATGGGACTACAATGTGCCCAGTGAAGGAGGCTTCCTGCAGAGCCTCTGCAACACATAAGACTATAGGTGGAATCCTGAACCCCATCCAGAATCTTCTGAGGTGGAAAATTTCCACTTGAAAGAACAAACAGACCAGCTGGAGTGGCTAGAAGAACAGAAGATACTTCTTGAAATAAAGACCTACAGGAAAAATACAAAACAATAACGGCAGTCCAACTTATTACCACAAGAACAAGCAAGTTGCTCCCCCAGGAGACATCAACGCAAGCGGTCAGGTTCCCCCAGGGTAAACCCCCTTCCAAGGCTAAGGCTCAATGGGAATACACGAGCAGACATGAGCTCTGATTAGTGACCACTTTGGTCACCGGTAAGGGGAAGTGAGGGAAAACCAGTAATGAAGTTGCGAGCTAATCCCTACAACGTTCAATAGACTCCTGTGAACCCAGGTGGAGACTTGGTTGGCCAGCAGTGTCCCACAGCTATTTATAAGGTTTTTAGATACTAAATATCCATTAAGTAGTTTGTCTCTCTTTTTCTTGCTAGTCTGTCTTCATCTGGAACCTGAACTGAAAC
>NW_006408520.1:50857366-50859774 GCF_000296735.1 Chrysochloris asiatica
TTTCTTCAGCTTCAAACTGAATTTACAAATGAGCAATTGATGATCTGTTATACAACCTGCCCCTGGCCTTGTTTTAGCTGATGATATGGAGCTTTTCTACCATCTCTTTCCACAGAGGTAGTCAATTTGATTTCTGTGTATTCCATCTGGTGAGGTCCATGTGCATAGTCACTGCTGTTGCCATGCTTGAGTCCATCGATGCTGCCACCTGGCCAATCCATCTCATTGAGGGTCAGGTAAGGAAGACTAATTAATAACATGCGATATGAAGATGATATAACCTTGGTTACTGAAATTAAAGAGGAATTAAAATATTTACTGATGAAGATCAAAGACATTGCATCTCAATGTAAAGAAAACAAAAATCCTCACCACTGAACAAATAAGCAACACCCATATAAATAGAGAAAAGACTGAAATTTACAAAGACTGAAATTGTGTTCTTACCCATCAACACTCATGAAAACAGCAGTCAAGAAATCAAACGACTTATTGCATTAGGCAAATCTGCTGCACAAGACCTCTTTAAAACGTTGAAGAGCAAAGATGTTAGTTTGAGGACTAAGGTGCACCTGATCCAAGCCATGGTATTTTCAACAACCTCATGCATGTAAAAATTGGACAGTCAATAAGGAAGAAGGATTGATGCATTTGAATTATGATGTTGGAGGAGAATATTAAAAGTACCATGGACTACCTGAAGAACAAACTAATCTGTTGGAAGTACAGCCAGAATGCTCCTTGGAAGCCAGGATAGCCAGACTTTGCCTCTAATATTTAGGACATATTATCAGAAGATACCAGTCCCTAGAGAAGTATATCATGTTTGATAAAGTGGAGGGTCAGTGAAAAAGAGGAAGATTTTCCAATGAGATGGCTTAACACAGTGATGGCAGCAATGGGCTGGGGCTTAGCAATGATTGTGAGGTTGGCGCAAGACCGGACAGTGTTTCGTTCTGTTGTGCATATGGTCGCTGTGAGTTGATTCCTACTCAATGGCATCTAACAAAAACAGCAAGGTTGATTCCAATCTTTAATTAAATAATACTATGGCATGGTATATCCAATTACCTCATATACATGTGAAAGTTGGATGACTAGTAAGGCAGACCATAGAAGCATTGATGCATTTGAATTACGATGATGGAGAAGAATATAATAGTACTGCCAGATAAACAAGCAAATCTATTGTAGAAGAAATACAGTCAGAATGCACCTTAAAAGTGAGGATGGCAAGACTTAGTCTCTAAAACTTTGGATGCACTGTCAGGAGTGACTAGTCACTGGAGAAGGATATTTTACTTGGAAAATGGAGGGTCCTCAAAGAAGAGGAAGACCCCATACCAGGGTCTTACAGTGACAGCAACAATGGGCTCAAGCATAACAACAATTGTGAGGATGGCACAAGATAAGGCAGTGTTTCATTCTGTTGTGCTTAGTGTCACTATGAGTTGGAGCCAAATTGATGACACCTAACAATAACAACATGTGCATGTATGCATTTCATGGGACTCAGTGTGCTTGTCATGAAAGTCTCTTTACTATATTTCTTTGATCCACTGTGGAATACAGTGCATTGGAGATAGCCAGTACCTAGCCGAGCAGTGTGAGGCTTGGGGAGAATATTTGTTTCTGGAAGCAAGTCATGATGGTTCGTGATTGGCACCGTGATGTTTGGTACATGTTATATTTACCAACGGAAACAGCAACAAAGTTCAGTGAAAATACTGACACCACATTCATCTCAGTAGTACAGTGAGTTTGTCAAGACAGTCACTCAACTTGTTAATAAGTTTTTATACATGGTATTTCTGGGGACTCCCAGGAACATAAACATATCCCAGAATCTTACAGGGCTTTAAGATCTTGTATAGCGCGTGGGGGCAAAAAGAAAAAAAGTGAAGCCAGATTTTATATATATATATATGTTAAAACCATTAACATAGTCCAGTTACTAATATAGGCGATGAGGTCTGCTTAAACTCAGATTTTTGATAAATTATAACAGATCTATTTTTCTTCCCAACTCCCATGATGGGAAAACTGGTTTATTTCCTTCCTGTATATAAAGTTGCTCAATTGATATAACAGTCATGTAATATATCAAATAATATTTACCTTGCTTTGGCATAAGTCTTATTGATCCAAATCACAGGTGTTGTTCTGGTACTAATGGTTTCATTAGTTCCTGGGAGAAATTGGCAGTCTTTATCTCTTTCTATTTGGCATTCTTTTCTTTCCAAACAACAACTTATTGTGGAGGGCTATGTCTTTCCAAATAGCCCTGGAGGCACAGTGGTTAAGCATTTGGTTGCTAAATGAGAAAGGTTTACAGTCTGAACCCACCAGCCACTCTCAGAGATAAAAATGTTTCAATCTACTTCTATTAAAAATTACAGTTTTGGAAA
>NW_006408520.1:50867447-50879784 GCF_000296735.1 Chrysochloris asiatica
ATCTGTGTTGGAAGAAGTACAATCAGAATGCTCCTTAGAAGCAAAGATGGTTAGACTTTGTCTCTCATACTTTGGACACATTATCAGGACATCATGCTTGGTAAAGTGGAAGGTCAGTGTAAAAGAGGAAGACTCCCTATGAGATGGATTGGCATAATGGCAGTAGCAAGAGGTTAAAGTGTACAATTGTAAGGATGGCACAGGATCGGGTAGTGCTTCATTTTGTTGTATATAGAGTTGCTATGAGTCATAGCCAATCTGACAGCACTTAATGACAAGAACATGTACTTTTGGTTTGGGGGTAGATAAATTCATAGTGGCTACATGTGGTGCTATGGGTTAATGCTCTGGACTGCAAAGTCGGTTTGAACCACAGGATTGGTGGTTCAAGCTTACCAACTACTCTTTGAAAACTCTATACAGGGTCACGATGGGTTGGAACCAACTTGACAGCACTTAACAACAACTTGAATAAAGCAGTCCTGGTGTGCCACAGTAGGAAAAGCACCAGACTGCTGACCAGAAGCCCAAATTCCTTGGAAACCCTATACAAGGTTACTAGAAATCAGAACTAACGCGACAGCACTTAATAACACCAACTTGTATAAACGAGTCCAGGTGTGGCCCTGTAGGATAAGCACTGGATTACAAGGTTGGTTTGAACCACCATGTTGTCAGTTCAAACTCACCAGTGACTCCTCGGAAACCCTATACAGGGCCACTCTATGGCACCTAAAAACAACACCTTAAAAACAACAATAACAGACTTGCAAAAAGCTAGAAAAGAAATGAGAAGCATGCCGGGAAAATAAAGGGCATTAGAAGTTTATCTTGTTTATGGTGCACAACAAATGTCAGATTAAATTCTGGACTTGAAAAATAAACCTATTAAGAGTTGATTATTTGATTTTCAATAGGATTCCCTGCAGGGTATTTTAAAGTAGCAGGTTCTAGAAATTATTGAAATGCTTGTCACTTTTATTGCTAAAACCAAGACACAAATATCTCTGTTACATTGGAGCTGTACTACAAGCTCACAAGTAGGTCCTTCCTCCTCTCTGCCCTACACTGCACCCAAGGAACAGGTGTGTTTATTGCTGCAGTGCTGGTCCGATTTCTATCAAAATTGTCTGACAAGCTTGGCATTCAGCAGTGGCTATAAAGTTGCCACTGCTATTAATTGCTTTTGTGATTGTACCTGAGAGGAAGGCATTTCACAAATACTGTACTGTGGGCCTGGGAGAAAATACACAAAGTGTTCTGCCTGAGAACAGCTTCCTTGTGTCCTGATTTTTTCTTTAGCCATTTATTGTTACTCAGTGATAGAAGCACTAGAAGTGGAGCTTTGTGGCTTCTGATCCACTTATCTATGTGTGTTATTCTAAGCTATATGTGCCCTGAGCAAGACTGAATTTTTCATTTCTGTTATGTGGTGCTGCAAGATAATGTATTGGACTGCAAGGTGGGTTTGAGCCACAAGATCAGTGGTTTAAACCCACCAACCACTCCTTGGAAACCTTACCCAGGTTCTCTATGAGACAGAAGCTACTGTATGGCACTTAGCAACAACAACAACAGCTACCCAGCTTTAAAAAAAAATTCAAATGACACATACAGAGATAGGAAGGAGTTGGATTTAAAAAACAAAACAAAACAAAACAAAAACTTATTCTCACTGTAAATTTCCAGATTATTATAAAGGAAATTGGGTTAGCAGAGCCATTTCTTACTTATATGAATGGCTGGTTTTGTCTTTAATCTTTTCTTTCTCGCTCTCTCCTTTTCTCTGTTTGCCTCTTTTTTAAAACCATTGAACAGAGAACTGATGAATTGTGTTCCACAAAGAGTTCAATAGTGATTTCCTTTAAAAATTTAAAACTTTTGTACTTCAAAGACATCATCAAGAAAATCCACAGACTGGAAGACATTATTTGCAAATAATATATCTTATAAGGAACTTGGATCCAGAACATATAAAGAACTCTTACAATTCAATAATAAAAAGGCAATGTGATTTAAAATGGGCAAAGAATTTGAATAGGCATATCTCCAAATAAGATATAAAAATTGTTAACAAGCAAGTGAAAAGATGCTCAACATCATTAGCAACTCAGGAAATACAAATCAAAACCATGATAAGATGCCATTTTCACCCAGGAAAATGCCTGTAACAAAAAGATGAACCATAGCAAGTGTTTCTGAATATTGGAACTTCATACATTCCTAGTTGGGATATAAATGGTACAACCACTCTGGAAAACAGTTTGGCAATTTCTTAGAAAGTCAGACATAGACTTACTATGTTATGGTTGTTATTAAGCGTCATCATTATTAAGTGATCCTCACCTTATTATTATACAGTCTTGGACAGTGTGTTAATTAAAATAAGATATTATGTATATATTTCATGGAAGTTATTTGGGCACTTTGGTTTGGGGAGAGATGAGCAGAAGGGGGCAGCTAGTAAGGTAGACTCTTTTATTTTTGCAATATATGTTGAGGAATGACAGCGTCCAAAGAGGTACTCAAAGATAGTCAGTAAATTCTTAAAACTCCTCTTTCTTTGAAGATTCTCTAATGAATTCCGAGAAGTAAAATGTGTTAAAATTAACTCCTAACAAAACTGTCCACAAATGGTTGATGATAAGAATAGTTCTATCTTAAATTAAAGGAGATACTGAGTAACGTTTGTAACTGAGAAAATAAGACTCCAATTTCAAGAGCTTTTAATACTTTCTTCTGACCAATCTTAAATTAGTAAAAAAAAATTATGAAATATCATCCGTTTAAAAAAAAGTAAACTGAAAGAGCCCTTGATTTAACAGCATTTCTCTGAGAACAAAGATTATGCTGAAGCTAAATGTGTCCTCAGATACCTCAGTCTCAGCTTTGCACCTTTACCTTTTTTTCCTGATGGGATAAATAAAATTGAAAAAGGAAAATGTGCCCTATTAAGTAACACGTCTGTCCAAACTTATCCATGAGTGTAGAAGTCCAAGTTCCAACATGATTGTTATTTTGAGTGAAAAACTTCTCTGAAAATAAAATAGATGCATTTAGAAGCCAGTGTGCATTAACTACCTGCTCCCATTCCCACCCTGTATTTTTTTTTTTTTTTTTGCCCCCAAGGATGTGTTCTGCATGATGGAGGCTAAAAGGTGGCAGCTGTGCCAAAGTACTGGACCCTAAATCGCTGAACAAAAATGAGGAGGGGGGGGCGACTGATTGCTCACAGTACAGGAGTGAATATGTGCTCTCAACCACAAATCAAGCAAGCTGGGGGGAAAAAAAAAGGCCCAATCAAGGCAGTAATGGCCTCCACTTCACAATCAGACAAGTGCTTCTTACTTGAAAAATCCTACCATTTATAGCTGATTGCTAACCCTGGCCTCATTTCTAATCTAAAGGGCGAGTAATAATTTGGAAAAGGAATTATAACAACTTCCCAACAATTTAGCAAATTGTTATTATTTCAGGGGGAGGGGAGGAGGTGGAAAGGAGCTGCTTTTGTAACATGTTTCTCTTGTGGACTACCATTTTCAGGACATCAAATCCCATTGCTGCCATGCTGGAGTAGCAACTAACCTATATTGGCAATATGTAAAAAAACAAAACAAAACAAATCTGGAAGGCGATATTGCTTGCCATGACCCATGTTTCGAGATAGTTAAAGAGCAAGGGAGGAAGAATAAGGGTGGAAGAAGAGTTGTAAATTCTTTTGTACACATTTACTTATAGTATTTCCAGATAATTTGGGGTGGGTGTCCTTGAGTATCACTAATTTAGAAAGGATGATGACCTTTCAGAGAATTGGACTTCATAAAAACAAAATAACATCCTGAAGTGCTCCACTGGGTTTTCCCTTCAGTATTGGTGGATCTGGCTGAGGTAAGATTTCTGTTACTAGAAATAGAGTAATATAGAGTTATCTCTTACACTCTTATTTTTGAACTTGTACATTGGAATATATATATATATATATATATATACACACACACACACACATACATGTGTGTTTATATTATATTTACATAGCAACTAAGTACTAATGAAATTAGAACGATGTTGCTTTCTGAAAAACAAAATTAGCTGACGTTAATAGAGGACAGAGGGATGGGTGGAATCACTGACCAAGGGAAGCTAATGGAGCCCCATATTCAGTCATTTATCACTAGAGAAAAGAACAGAGCCCAGAGGGAGGAGTGACTTCCTAAAGGTCAGACAGCCCAGTAAATTGAATTAGAGATTAAATTAAACCTTGGGTGTACTTATTCCCATCACCACATATTTCGCATTATATCCTATTCTTTCAACATCTTCCAACATTGCATGTGTCTTCCAAATGGCTTTATATTATGCATTTCTTAGGAATGTGGCACACTAGCCAAATATAGAATGGAAATCAATGATTTTTGGTAATGGAATACATATAACATTAACATGAATCTTCAGTTCAAATCCACCAGTTGTTCCTTGGAAACCCTATACAGCGTTGCTATGTACTGGAACCAATTTGACGGCACTTACCAACAACAATATGACCAATTATGAATATTCTTTATGCATATTTTACCACTTTCCACTATCCTTATATTAAAACTTTTCTGGAATTTAAAACTTTTGCTTTTGAATTTAAGTCTGAGAATGTTAAAATGTCACCTGTTGAAAATAGATTTCATTCTTTTTTATTTTCCAAATTAAGAGCAGTTACTTAAAATAGAACAGTTACCAGAATCAAAATACATGTGGGTCTTTCATTTCTTTTTTCAGGTTGGCAACCAACAGAATAATGTAGGCAGAATGCAACCACTGTAGCCGTAGGGCAAGTGTCTGAAAAAGCAAGCCATAATTCTAATTTTCAATTAGAAAAAGTAGAATCTCCTATCACTTGCATCAATGTAAGTTCAGTGAAAAGTTTTCAAATTATTAACATTTTAGTAGACAAAATAAATTTCTCTTGGTATTTTCTATATGCCTAGCAAGTATTAAGGGCATACAGTATCTCCATATGATAAGCGCTGGACTGTAAACCACAGGGTCGACAGTTTGAGCCCGCCAGCCACTCTGTGGAAGAAAAATGAGACTTTCAGCTCCTGCAAAGATTTAAAGCCTCAGAAACTTTATAGAGGGTCTTTATGAGTCAGAACCCAGTTGATAGCACTTAACAACAACAACAAATCAAGTACTAGGAATAAATAATACAAATGAGCTTCAAAAAGTTCACAGGAAATGGAATTAAAAGATAATGCATTTTTTCTATGAACTTTTTGAAGTTCCCTCATATATCTAGTTTCTGAATCAAAGGACAAACTTTGATTTTAAGCTGAAAATGTGAAGCATAATATACTATACTTCCTGAAGCACAACAGATTTTAAACAGATCTAAGAAATTGGATTAAGAAAAACAAATATAGATATCTTTATTTATGTGTGCAACTAGAGAAAGAAAGCTAATTTTTTCAGATACTCAAAAATGATTTATAGCTTGCAATTATCTACCCCATTCAATATAAACAGGATCATAATTCACACTACATAATCTATACCTTATTTCAAAATGCATAATGTATTGTGGAAAAAGTACATTTTTCTTATATCATCTCTTATACTCAGTACCACTGTCTTAAAGTGAATTTTTTTAAGAAATAAGAAAGTTATTTTAGTAAGTCCCAGAGAGGGAAAACAGTACTTTAGGAAGCAGTTTGAAATTTCAAAATTTTTCAAGAGTAGGAAATCTTAGATATAATGCAAAATACTCAGCTTCTTATAGGACAAGGAAAGCTCAGTTCTAGTGATTGCATTTGTTACACTTCACAGCAGTCTGAAAACTAGAGAATAATAGGTAAGCCTTTCACATACAAAGGTTTGGGCAAACCAAAAGTTAATGAAATAATAGTAATCACAGGCAAAAATGTGCCATAAAGCATCATGTCCTCAGACTTGTGCCTGAACAGTATATAGTATTAATTATGGCATAATAAAATGAATTTTAAAAATAGAAAGTCAAAGCATACCTTCATTCTATATTTTTTTAAATTAAGCAATATACCACAATCTATTCACAGTTCAACTATGAGGAAAATTTGGAGGTAGAATCCAGAAAAATTAAGTTTCCAAGATAGTACTTTTCTAGGCGATGTCATATTCCTAATATTCTCTTTTATTAAAACTAAATATCTTTCAATAGTACCACAAGCTAAAATGACCCCTAGTGTTAGGAAATAGATTATTTGCAGTGAATCACAGGCACCAAATATTGTTTATAAATACAGTAATGTTAGCACACATATTTTCTTACTGCCCGTAATGCAATTAGTTATTTCAGCCAAGACAAAAAGACACTTTCAAAGTGTATTGTATATATATTTTTTCTTATCCAGCTCATTAAATTACGGAATTAAGATTCACACAGGAAATTTTAAAAATTTTGTCTTGGAGAAAAAGATTTCTCACTTTCATAATGAAACATATATGTTTATAGTCATGAGCTCTAGCAGAAGTAGCTACAAGAAGAAAAAAGACAGGGTTTTATAAAAATTCTGGTAGCATTGTCAAGAACAATGTAGAAGGTTTTCAAGGCAAGCTTCTATATGGGAGATCTTAGTTTTTATGGACTAAATGGAAATCTGTTCAAGTTGTTTTAGCTGTGTAAATCATTAGACACATAGTAAGGATGCTCTAAAACTTATTAATATAGAAAAAAACTCATCATTTAATCTACACAAATAAGTTAATTTTTATACCTCCAAAAGCAAATTTGGGGCAGAGAAGAACTATTAACATAGAAATATTAAGTATCAAAGTAGTACAACTTATTTATTTTGAAGGGATGTTTTTGCTAACAAAAATGTGATTGAAAGAGGATTGTGCTAAGATTCAATAATGAATAACTAAGCTTTACTATGAAATTGTTGTTTTGACAACATATGAAAGAAACTTTCAGTAAGCCCAGGTCAGCATGGTTTAAACAGGCAAGGAGAAATTAGAAAGAAGCAAATCAACAAAAACCTTCACAGATTCTAATTAACAGTAATAATAATAATAAATGAAAATGAAAAAACCAGGCATATGTTTAAGCTGTCTAGGAACTATAAATCATAAATGAGGTAGACACTTTTGTTTAAAATAAAAGATCTTATTGGCATTGTATTATTTGTAAATGAAAATTAGGAAAAGGAAAAGAGCTACTAAAATACAGATATGATACAACTTAAAAAATAAAAATTACTTACCTAACATCCAAGCACACTGTAATTAACTTCCAGAAACAAAGGTATGCATAAAATATTAAAAATATACAAAACCGTTTTCAAATATAGGTTTTGAATTGTGCTCTGAATTTAATTTGAAAGCTTTCCTGGAAGACAACATGAAGCTTCTTTCTGTGTGTGTATTGCCAGTAGAGTAATTATCTAAGAAGAATATGCCATGATGATAAACTTCATTACTCAATAACATTAGTAAACATTATAATATTTAAAGAATACTGTAATGCATTATGGTTTATTCTATTTAAATCTCACAATTACAGCAGTCTTTTCACTTTTTTCTCTCTATGGGATGAATTGCTAGGATTTGATAATCTGTTGCTAATGCAAACTGATATAACAGTCATATGACCTAATTAAACATTAGGATTCATATTTAAAATATATAATTACCAAAGTATCATTTAAAAAATATAATTACTAGGTTCTACTTTAATAACAAAAATTGATGTTCACATCAACAGACTGTGGGAAATTTTCTGGAAAATGTTGTTTTTCTTCTCTGTGTAGTGTAAAAAAAAACAATGAAAATTTTCAGTGTTAAAATCTATTATTAATATTTTTTCACATAATAAATCCCCTTCCCTTTTATCATTGTGGAAATTTCTGCTTCCAAACATCTATTATGTTCTTACTGTCAATTGGAAACCATTTATCTTTCTATATGGAAACAACTTTTAATTTTTGGTATTTGAAAAATCAACACACAGCACTGACTGACGAGCATGACGGGTGAGTGAAACAACAAATTTCTATTATTTTGAAACAAAATAGACTAAAAGATTTAGCGCTTTAGGAAGGAATTTTTCATTTCTGGATTGCACAAAATCATTCATAATTACCTCTTAGTGATTTCAAAAATCACAAATCCCTTCTGATTAGCCCTCTTAAGGAAAAAGAGACAAACCAGCTTTAAAATTGTTTGGCTCTGTTGGAAGCCTTGTCTTAGAGAATGACAGATTATGTAATTAAATTGAGTCGTGTATTTTCCATAGAAAGAAGGCATGATACTGGAACTGATACAAGCTATACGCTCATTTCTATATTTAGACTGCTCAGCATTGACAAGGCAGCAAGCAATCCACTGACCTAGCAACGGAGAGTTAAGGGATCATATGTAGCTTTTCAATTATAAAACACAGAAAGGTCGCTAAAGAAGTGACTATAGAAACTGCTGAACAAATGCAATTTTTTAAAAGAATGATTCTTCACCCCTTGCATGAAAGAATGTCCCCACAAATAGTACTTTCCCATCTAGGTGATTGATTTACTTAGAATGCAGGGTAGAGAAGTCTGGGGAAACTGTTAAATTGAGTTTCGAAAAGGAGATCCAGGGAAGAAAGCAAAAATATAAAGTTCACGGAGGAGTACATGCCAAATATCTCCAGAAGTTTATAAGTGAAAATACAAATGTAATATTTAAGAAAAATGATTCTTTGGTTTTCAGATTAAACTGTAACCTACAGATTACAAGGATAAACCAGATGTTATGGTCACCACTTCTAACACACAATAGCAATAGTACAAAAATGAATTAGTAGCGATTTCGCAGTTATTTGGCTATCTTTGCATTTGTACTAAAGACACTATTTTTTACCAGGACTTTGCCACCAGATTCTCTAAATTTACTTCTACTTCTCTACCAACAGCCAACAATTATAATCCTAGATACCCAGCTGTGCTACATTTTAAAATCATTAGCACAGCGCTGTAAATTAAAAGTTTACTCTTTACATTTAAATATACAAAGAAAATCCAGTATCTCAAAAATCCCTTAATATCAAGAGATTTTTAAAAAACTATTTAAAATTGTGCAGAATACAGAATAAACTCTCATCAGAATCAACGAACATCAGTCATAGGATGATTGTTTTAAAGGAAGAACAATGGATTGAATTAACTAAAACTGGTGATTTCATGTAGATAATTAATTCTTGCAAATACTTGTTATTTAAGCATTGATCATAATACCTGGGTCAGCTTGAGGACTAAGGTGAGCCTGACCCAGGCCATGGTGTTTTCAATAGCCTCATATGGATGCAAAAGCTAGACAGTGAATAAGGAAGATCGTAGAAGAATTGATGCCTTTGAGTTGTGGTGTTGGAGGAGAATACTGAAAGTACCATGGACTGCCAAAAGAACCAATAGATCTGTTTTGGAAGAAGTGTAGTCAGAGTGCTCCTTGGAGGCCAGGATGGCTAAGCTTTGTCTCTCATACTTTGGACATACTGTCCGGAGGAAACAGTCGCTGGAGAAGGATGTCATGCTGGGTAGGGTGGAGGGTCAGAGAAAAAGAGGAAGACCCCTAAAGAGATGGATTGGCCAGGTGGCATCATTGATGGCATCAAGTGTGGCAGTGGTAGTGAGGTTGGCCCAGGATCGGACATTGTTTCGTTCTGCTGTGCATGGGGTCGCTATGAGTCGGTTCCGACTCGATGGCACCTGACAACAACAATTATACTTAACATAATGTGAAAAAAAACTTAAGGAAGCAAGCACATTCTTATAATTCTAAATATATGCAGATTTCAGGAACAAACAAACAAAAACTTTGAAGTAAAACTTGTCCCTAGTATTTCCTTCATTTTATTCTTTAGACTGAATAGAATTTTAATTGCATGCTGTATGTAACAAGTTAGGGAAAAATAGTTGTATACATAGTTTTTGCTATAAAAATATCAAGTGACTAACTCCTGGTATGGCTCTGTAGGATTAGCACTGGACTGCAAACCACAAAGTCGTCAGTTCAAACACACCAGCTACTCTTCGGAAACCCTACACAGGGTCAATATGAGTTGTAACCGACTCCACGGCACTTAACAACAATATAGCATTTGGCATTATATAATTTTACATTTTAGATGAGTAAGTATAAGAGTTCTTTTTCTACTGTTATTTTTGTTTAAAAGAAAAACACGAAAGTATCTACAATTAGTCTTAAAAAGTTAAAAGAAGGAACCAAAACTCACTCATCATCTCAATCTGGAGAGGCTTAAACAGCTCAGCCAAGTCGATCGACTGTGTGTAGTTTACTGCCATCTGGTGGCTAGTTGTGAAAAATTAAGACAATATATTTGGGTATGTTGTTTCTCCTTCTTCACTCTCCCTTATATGTGGCTGTTGTTGTTAAGTGCCATCGAGTCTGTTCCGACTCAGAGCGGCCCTGTATAGGGTTTCTGAGTAGCGGCTGATGGATTTGAACTGCCAGCCTTGAAGTTCAATCCGACATTATGGTCGAGTACTTATCCTACTTGTTGCTGTGAGAAACATTGACTAGTGTATACGACGTCCTCATTTTCTTTGGTCTCCTTTGAAAGCATTGAAAAAAATTAGTCACTAGATTAACAGACGGTTTGAATAAATTCTTGGCAATTACTACGTAGAATGGCATTAGCCAAAATCTCTTGATCTCTGCATAGTTCTTTTCTCCTAAGACTTAAGAACAGTTTAAGTCTTATATCTTGAAATAACAGGTAAGAGTAGGTATTATGTCTTGAAAAAGCCAAGATGCAAAGAAATTAATTAAATGCATATTTTTTGTTGTTGTTAGGTGCCATCGAGTCGGTGCTGACCCATAGAGACCTTATGGACAGCAGAACGAAAGACTGCCCGATCCTGGGCCAACCTCACTACTGTTGCCATGCTTAGTCCATCGATGCTGCCACTTGGCCAATCCATCCTGTTGGATATAATGAAATGGTATTTGAGTATGTTAATATGAACATTCCTGCTGCTATGTCCCAGGGAAATAAACTTAGTAGACAGTTTTATATGTCATTTCTATCAACACATCTTATGGTTGATGTAAACTGCAAGACCCAACACTTGAATAATGATCACCTTACTAATTGATTATTATATACTGATGAATCCGTTCCATAATTATAAACACTTGCTGTTACAAACACACCTACTTCTCAGAACAGATCAGATCCTAAAAACCAATGCTTACTAACAGAAACTGAGGTTCTTTGACTGATTCTAGTGTTGGGACAGAAAATAATCAGACAGTATGAGCCTGGGACATCTTGCTGTGCGAGATAGTGAGGAGATGTCAGAATTGATGGGAGCATGCCAAAATAACACAGAAATTAATTTGAAGGAGCTCCCATTGACCAAATTCGGGATGTAGGATAAGCACTGTACTGTTAACCAAAAGGTCGGTGGTTTGATTCCACTAGCCACTCCTCAGAAACCCTATGCAAGTTCGCTATGAGTCAGAACCCTTGATGGAACTTAACAACAGCAACAACTTGATCATTAAAAATAAAAGATTGTAGCCCATTACATAAAATAAGCACCCACACACAAATATTTTCCTATGCACAGACAGGGTGAAGAGAAAGCTTTCGCTTGAAGGTCCAATGCAACTAATAAATGTACGGGCAAATGGATTTATCAAATCATCAGTTGTAATTATTATAGTCATAATTCATCAAGACAAGAATTGTCAATAGATGCTAAAACTGCTTGAGTAAAATCTATTGAGAAACAGGATATTAACACAGTTTCAAAAATAGAATCTTACAAATACCTTATTATTTACAAAAGGAAAAAAAATTACCTTTAGAGTAGGAAAACTTGGCAAACAGACATCCTTAATCAAGTGATCAAAGTTAGAATCACCAATCATAGGACAGACTAAGTCATATGCATATTTGTTGTTTGTTGTTAAGTGCCATTGAGTCTATTCCAATTCATAGCAACCCTGTATAGGATTTCTGAGGAGCAGCTGGTGAGTTTGAACCGGCGAACTTATGGTTCAATTCAGTGTTGAGGTCGAGTGCTTATTCTATGGCACCACACCAGGACTCCATATTAACAAGAACACAGTATCGCTTATAGAGTATTCTTGCCCAAAATGTATAACCTGAATCTAAACATGAGTAAGTATAATAAAAATACAAATTGGTGGATATTTTACAAAATAACTCTTCCTGTATCTTTCCAGAATATCAGTGCTGTGAAATATAGAACCTTACTAATTATTAATGATTATTAAATGGAGCTAAAGGACATGAAGAAAAACGTGACATCAGGTTTGGAGGAAGACTCATTAACAACCTGCA
>NW_006408520.1:50880444-50881722 GCF_000296735.1 Chrysochloris asiatica
GTGGCAGCGGTAGTGAGGTTGGCCCAGGATCGGACATTGTTTCGTTCTGCTGTGCATGTGGTCATTATGAGTCGGTTCCGACTCGATGGCACCTAACAACAACAAAAGGACAGGAAAACTATGTACAATGCATGTGCCTAAATTGGATCCAAGACCAGAAAAACAAATTGCTAATTTGTTTGGGGGATAATTAATGACATTTGAGTAAGGTTTGTAGATTATATAGCAATATTATATAAATGTTAAATTTACTGGTTTTTAAAATAATTATTCTCAGATTATATAACAGACTGTCTTTTTATAAGGAAATATATGTTGAAGTAGTAATGAATAAAGAGGCATGAGACTTGATATTTGCAACTTGCTCTTAAGTTTATGAGAATAGATGACATCTGAACTAGGCCTTAACTGATGAGTAGAATTTAAATAGCAGAGAGGATCCTGTAAAAATTGTGATGGTGTCCACAGAATTCACGAAGGCTTGAATAATGTTACCATAAGGATAACACTGTCAAGCTTAGCACATTGTCGTATTTCTATGTGACTGGTATGTTTCTATTTGGCTCTCGAATATTTTTCACATAAATAAATAATAAAACTATTCAATTATTTTATACATGTATACCTGACATTGAAATTTGTCAATGAGAACGATTTTACTTTTACTTTTGCACTGGTTTATTTTGGTATGGGAGATATCTTTTCTAGTAATATTTGAAATAGCTGAAGGAAACAGGTCATTAAAGAAAGTAGGTGTTACTAAGATGTTTGAAAAGCTTAAATAGTAATAAAATTGATAGAAATGTTTGGGAAAGAGTATATAAAGGGAAAGAAATTCCCAGAGCCTTTAAAAATCTGTCACCTGATTGAAAATAGAACTTCTAAAAACAATATAGTCTTTGAAATATAAAATTAACTCAGCTTGTTTTTAGGTGGTTCCAACTCATAGCAACCCAATACACAGCAGAATGAAACACTGTCCGATCCTGCACCAACCTCACAATCATTGCTATGCTTGGGCCCATTGCTGCTGCCACGGTGTAAATTCATGTCATTGAGGGTCTTCTTCTTTTTCTCTGATCCTCCACTTTACCAAGAATGCTGTCCTTCTCCAGGGACTGGTCCTTCCTGATAATATATGCAAAGTATGAGATACAAAGTCTGGTCATCCTGGCTTCCAAGGAGCATTCTGGCTATACTCCTTCCAACACGGTTTTGTTTGTATCCTTGGCAGTACTTTTAATATTCTCCTCCAACACCATAACTCACATACATCAA
>NW_006408520.1:50882772-50897686 GCF_000296735.1 Chrysochloris asiatica
ACCCTGTACACAACAAACAAAACACTGCCCAGTCTTGTGCCAACCTCATAATCATTGCTATGCCTGAGCGCATTGTTGCTGTCACTATATCAATCCATCTCATTGGGGTTCTTCCTTTTTCTCTCCAACCCTTCACCTTACCAAACATGATACCCTTCCCCAAAGACTGCTCCCTCCTGATAATATATCCAAAGTATGAGAGACAAAGTCTGGCCATCCTGGCTTCCAAGGAGCACTCTGGCTGTATTTTTTCCAACACATATCTGTTAGTTCTGTTGGCAGTTCATGGTACTTTTAATATTGTCCTCCAACCCCATAATTCAAACGCATCAATTTATTCTATGGTCTTCCTTATTCACTGTCCAACGTTCATATGCATATGAGGTTATTGAAAATACCATGACTTGGGTCAGGCACACCTTAGTCCTCAAACTGATATCTTTGCTCTGCAACACTTTAAAGAAGTCTTGCACAGCAGATTTGCCTAATGCAATAAGTCATTTGATTTCTTGACTGCTGTTTCCATAAGTGTTAATGGTTGCTCCCAGTAAAATGAAATATTTGACAGTTTCAATCTTTTCTCCATTTATATGGAACTTGTTTATTGGTCCAGTGGTGAGGATTTGTGTTTCCTTTACATTGAGATGCAACCCGTAACAAAGGCAATGGTCTTTGATCTTCACAAGTAATTATTTTAAGCCCTCTTGCTTTCAGCAAGCAGGCTCTATCATCTGCATATTGCAGGTTGTTAGTGAATCTTCCTCCAATCCTGATGCCACAATTTTCTTCATATAATATAGCTTCTCAGATTATTTGCTCAGCATACAGATGAAATAAACATGGTGAAAGAATACAAGCCTGATGCACATCTTTTCTAATTTTAAACCATTCAGTGGTTCCTTGTTCTGTTTGAATAACTGCCTCTTGGTCTATGTACAGGTTCCTCATGAGCACAATTAAATGTTCCCAAATACTCATTCTTCATAAAGGTTGTCCATAGCTTGTTATGATCTAAACAATCAAAAGCTTTTGCATAGTCAGTAAAGTGCAGGTAAACATCTTTCTAGTATTCTCTTCTTTCAACCAAGATCCATCTGACGTCAGCTATGATGTCCCTCCTTTCACATCCTCTTCTGAATGCATCTTGAACCTCTGGAAGTTCTCTGTGAATGAACGGTTGCAGCTGGTTTTGTATTATTTTTAATAAAACTTTATTTGCATGGGATATCAAAGATAGTGTCCAATGATTTTCACATTCCCTTGGGTCACCCGTCTTTGGAATGTTAATATGAATCTCTTCCAGTCAGTTGGCCAAACAGTTGTCTTCCAAATTTCTTGGCATAGATGAGTGAGTGCCTCCTGAGCCTCTTTCATCATGGTGTTGAAAGATTTCAATTTGTATTCCATCTAGTCCTGGTGTCTTGTTCTTTGCCAGTGCCTTCAATGCACCTTGGACTTCTTCCTTTATTATTGGCTCTTGATCATATGCTATCTCTTGAAATGGCTGAACATCAACTATTTCTTTTTGGTACAGTGACTCTTTGTATTCCTTCCATTTTCTTTTTATACTTTTTGCATCATTCAATAATTTGCCCAGAGAATCCTTCAATACTACAACTCAATGCTTGAATGTTTTATTCAGTTCCCTTAGTTAGAGAAATGATGAGCATGTTCTTCCCTTTTGATTTTCTAACTCCAAGTGTTTGCACATTTTTTTTTTTTACAATTGTGAACTGAGTGAGAGTTTACAGGGGAGAATATTGGTTTTACACCTTCGTTGCATCGCAATGATTACAATCGCCTCTGTGCATCATCATTCAACAGTATTTGCTTCCATTCCCTCTTTTTTATTGTTTTGTTTTTTTTGGAGGGGGGATGTACTCAAAAATACTCAGGAATATATAATAATTTAAACAACCAAAGGTCACATTCTGCAAGCCTGCTTCCTGGTTTCCAGTACCCAGTCCCTCTCTTTCCATGAGTCTAGAGTCTTCAGCTGCTCTATCTCTTCATCTCTGAATAAGGTCCTGCATTATATTTGTGCTCTTCTCCCTTGATGGCCCTAGGGTCCTCTATTTCTGGACTAAGATGAACTACTTCCCCCTTTTTGTTAAAAAACTTCTACCTTTACAATTGTGACAGTCACAATTAGTCATAATAGTTACTCACTATTGAATCATAAGACGCTTATCCCCATTTCTTTTCACCAGATCCATCTACACAAGATGAAAACTATTCAGTGGGAACTCTATCTTCCCCCGCACACTCTTAAACTAAACTCCCTCTTGAAAACGTATAAGCCAGTCACTTTATGCCTTTATTGCCCCCTCATTTTAGGTGGCCAATGTCTAAGTTGCCTGTCCCTATATATCTACCCTGTATACAGAGGGGATAGGATTGATACACGTATTGCACTGGGCAAATCTGCTGCACAGGAACTTTTTAAAGTATTGAAGAGCAGAGATGTCAGCTTGAGGACTAGGGTGCGCCTGACCCAGGCCATTGTGTTTTCAATAGCCTCATATGGATGCGAAAGCTGGACAGTGAATAAAGAGGATCGTAGAAGAATTGATGCCTTTGAGTTGTGGTGTTGGAGGAGAATACTGAGGGTGCCATGGACTGCCAAAAGAACCAATAGATCTGTTTTGGAAGAAGTGCAGCCAGAGTGCTCCTTGGAGGCCAGGATGGCTAAGCTTCGTCTCTCCTACTTTGGACATGTAGTCCGGAGGAAACAATCGTTGGAGAAGGATGTCATGCTGGGTAGGGTGGAGGGTCAGAGAAAAAGAGGAAGACCTCCAACGAGATGGATCGGCCAGATGGCATCATTGATGGACTCGGGGGTGGCAGCGGTGGTGAGGTTGGCCCAGGATCGAACATTATTTTGTTCTGCTGTGCATGGAGTCGCTATGAGTCGGTTCCGACTCGATGGCACCTGACAACAACAACAGGATTGATACTTGATTCGACTCCTTCCCTCTCAGTTGGTATTTTGAGCTACTATATCCATAAGTATAGGTCAAGTTCATCAAACTTCAGCAATTTACACTTATTTCCTTTATCAAAAACTGTTTTTCATCTTCCGCTGGTCATGTTCCGATTATCAAGTCACTGAGGCTAGGTCAAATGGGTACTATCTGCAAGTTTGGGCATTCTTGTGTGTCTCCCCTCACTTCCTGTCAGCTGGATGCTTCTCTCTCAGCTCTAACCCTCCATGGCTCTGTCCTTGTCCATGGGCCCAGGAGTCCCCAGGTCTCACCACACTTCCGATCAACCAGCCCTTCCTCTTCTTTCTCTCATCTCCAGGTCAACAGGAGTCTATGGAATGTGGTTGAACTCAGCCCACTTCTTCATTGCTGCCTTTCCCCCTCTTCCATTCACCATTAGCAGGTCTTTGTACATTTTGCTATAATATTTAACTTTGTCTTCTTGAGCTGCTCTTTAAAATGTTCTATTTATCTTTTTTACCTCCTCATTTCTTCCATTTGCTTTAGCATCTCTATGCTGGAGAGCAAGTTTCAAATTATCTTCTGACATCATCCATTTTTGTCTTTTCCTTCTTCCTTGTCTTCTTGATGACATTTTGCTTTCTTCCTGTATGATGTTCTTAATGTCATCACGCAACTCTTCTGGTCTTTGGTCTTTAGTGTCTAATGCATCAAATCTGCTCTTCAGATGATCTCTAAATTCAGGTGGGATATGGCTATGGTCATATTTTTGCTCTCGTGGATTTATTTTATCTTTTTTCAGCTTCAACCTGAATTTGTATATGAGAAAATGTCCCTGGCCTTATTTGGGCTGATTATATCAAGCTCTACAACCATTTCTTTTGATAGCTGTATTGACTTTGATTTCTGTATATTCCATGTGGTAAGGTCCCTGTATATAGTCAGCTTTTATGTTGTTTAAAAAAGGTATTTGCAATGAAGAAGTCATTGTTGTTGGTATTATTAAGCACTGTAGAGTTGGTTCTGATTAATGGCAACCCTGTATTGGGTTTCCGAGGAGTGGCTAGTGAGCTTGAACCACCGACCTTTCAGTTCAAACCAACCTTCAGTCCAGTGCATTAACCCACAGTGCTACATCAATCAGAAGTAATTATAAATACATCTTGACTGCATGTTTGATCTGAAGAAGTTGATAGAATTCTTCAATTTCATCATCTGTAATGTGACTTCAGTGGTTGATGCATAAATTTGAATAATAGTGGTATTAGTTTATTTCCTTTATCAAAAACTAAGGATACTTGTAGGTGTACTGATATTATCTTATCACAAACAGCATTGTACTTTAAGACTGATCTTGATATGTTCTTTTTGAAGATGAAAATGACACCATTCCTCCTCAATTTGACATTCTCGGCATAGTAAATCATGTGATTGTCAGATTCAAAATGGCCAATACCAGTCCATTTCAGCTCAGTAATGCCTAGGATATCAATGTTTATGCATTCCATTTCATGTTTGACAATTTCCAATTTTCCTAGATTCATTCTTCATACATTCTATGTTCTGATTATTAATGGATGTTTACAGCTGTTTCTCTTCATTTTGAGTTGTGCCCCATCAGCAAGTGAAGGTCCCAAAGGCTTTACTTCATTTGTGTCATCACTGTCAACTCTACTTTGAGGAGGCATTTCTTCCCCAGTCATATTTGAGTGTCTTCCATCCAGAGTATTTCATTATCTGGCACTTTTTATCTGACACTATTCTGGTGTTCCTCATCATTTTTCAATAGTCAATATTCTGGTGCTATCTGACAGTGTTCCTCTGCTATTCCTAAGATTTTTAGCAACTAAATATTCAGATGTAGTCCAGCTTTCTTTTTTCCTAGTCTGTCTTTGTCCGGAAGCTCATCTGAAATCTGTCCACCATGGTTGACCTTGGTGATATTTAAAATACTGGTGGTGTAGTGTCCAGAATTACATCAACACACAAACCACCACAGTACAACAAACAGACAGACAAATGATGGTTTTACTCCTTAGATCCACCACAATCCTTACCCCTTAGAAACTCATTTCAAAATGGGTCCATAATCACAGGCATAGAGACTAGTATTTACAATCTTTCACTAAAAGGAGGAATTTTGATAGAATGCCTATAATAAATAATCAACTGCCCTGCACAGATCTAAGATGCAAGTAAGTGGATGTGAGATAGCAATGATGAAAATAATGATGGTGATGCTTCTCATATGTTCAACCCTTTACCAAGTTCTTTTATATCACTTTTGATTCTTGGTTCAACCTGTGTAGTTGAGATTCAGAGATATAATGATAAGGAATCCAGCTTTGAGACAACACTTTTAGTTCTTTGTTGCAAGCAGCATTTGATCTGGTGAGCAGTAGAGCTCCAAGAACGTGGTAGCCCAGTGAGAATCTAATCACACTCTGTTATCTTTCTCCCTGGAAGAGAAGAAACTAGTTGTCAGGGTCAAAGCTAACCACTCTTAGTCCCAGATAGGAAGTATATACAAGGGGGTTTCAAATCATTAATGGAAAAATGAAATTAATAGATAATGCAATATTTTCAGGAAGTTTTTGAAGCTCCCTCCTACAAAAGGGTGGAATTTATGAAACCTAAAACTTCATTTTCTTCCTGTACTTTCCCACCCCACTCCCAGGTCTTTGTCATTCCCAACATTACAGATATATCCTCCCACCAGACTTTGCCTCTATGGGAACCTAATCTCCATCATCTAAAACTCCATTTTCATACACTATCGGAATCTGTGTCACTGTAATAAGGTTTACTTTTATTTGAATTTCTTCCTTTTTTCTTAAATTGGACTTCAGGAGATATATGAAATTATGCATATATCTTTGTGTACACATCTCTTTCTAAAGCAATGATTCATCAATTTCTGTCAAGGTAGTGGTTCATGACTTCAAAAATATTATTTTAAACAGTATGAGTAATACATAAGCAAATTCTTGCTGCAAAATTTCTAATTAAGAATCTCTCCTTAAATGAGACTAGAACTTTAATGTGTTTATATTTCCTTCCATTACCCTCTTCCTCATCATGTTCCATGAGAAAAAAAAAAATTTTTTTTTGGTCTCATTTTTTCACATCAAGAAACAATAATTCTTTTGATTTAAGAATATCTTCTCCTGATTTCTTTGATAACCCTGTTATCTGTGGGACTGGAGTCATCCCAGGCTCTGCTATGCTACTCTCTTCAACTCCAGTTGAGCCAGATACCCTTCCAAGGTAGCTATTCCATTTGCTTTAGAAGGTGTGTAGATAAGGGTTGGAGCTGCTATTAATCTAGAGAAATACCAGGGGCTTTAAAAAGTTTGTGGAAAAAAATCCATTATCTTTTAATTCCATGTTTCCATGATTTTTTGAAGCCCCTTAGTATGGTTGGGAGGTAGAAGAAGGGAGGGAAAAGGTTCAAACTGACCCAGTTTTATTATGCTATCTTCTAAAGGATTGTCCAAGCCCCCATCTTGTCTTTGTATTACTTGACTCAGTGTTTGGAATATCTCTGGAAATGTAATTTTCTCTGCCATTTTCTTCTCCTGTATATGACAATTTTCTCTAATCTTGTCTTTTTCTCAACACAATGTCAGTCACTTTCTATCTTCTAGGAATTATATGAAATTTCTGATTGACTTTGGTCCTTTATTTTAATTTACAAGACTGTTGTTAGTGACCATCAAGTCAGCTTCAAGGCATGGTGACCTTATACACAACAGAACAAAGCATTGCCCTGTACTATGCCATTTTCAGCATTGTTAATTATTTGAGTCAATTTTTGTAACTATTGAGAATTACCCTTGTTTTAGCTGGCCCTCTACTAAACAGGATGGCCTTTTCTTTCTTTTTTATTTCTAAAGCTTTTACTGTGAATTAAATGAAGGTTTACAGGGCAGATCATCAATTTTACATTCAACAAACCATTGCAATGATTACAGTCTCTTACATACACATCAGCCAACAGTATTAATCTCTATTACTTTTTTTTTTTTTTTTGGTGTACATAGACCACTATTGATTGGTCTTTCCTGATGACATGTACAAAAGTAGGTTAGTCAAAGTCTTGCCATCCTCACCTCTAAGAAACGTTCTGATTGTGTTTCTTCTAAAACTGATTTATTCATTCTCTTGGCAGTCCAGGGTATGGTCAATATTCTTTACTAACACTACAATTTGAAAACATCCACTCATCTCTCTTTCTTTTGCATGTATTTCTAAATATTTCAATTTTAATGAATTTGGAATTTTTAATCTCCCATTTGATAGAATCCTCTTCCAAATGTCTAATTCTGACAGTGACAATTTAAGGCTAATGGGAAGGAGATTTGGGTTTAGTTGGAATTATTCCTTCTTTTCCAAATTATTTCATGGAATAATGTTCATGGGATATATAACCTGGTGAGTCCCAGCCCATTTCTAACTGCTTTGGAAAATAAAATGATTTGTAATTTATCTGCATAAAGTTAAATGTACTAAAATTAAATCTTAAACTGAACCATTTTAGAGGCAAGGAAAAGGTGTTGGAAATATATTCTTGGCAAAAATAAACGTAGTGCTGTGGGCTAGTGTGTCAGACTGCAAAGTCATTTGAACTGCAAAGTCATTTGAACAGCTCACCAGCTGCTCCTTGAAAACCCTATACAGGGTCGCTATGGGTCAGAACATACTCGAAGACACTGAACATCAATGACTTAGTAAATAGACATTAAGTCAGCGTCATCACATTATTGTTGTTCAGTGCCTTTGAGTCGGTTCTGACCCATAGAGACCCGGTATAGTTTCCAAGGAGTAGTTGCTGGGTTTGAACCACCAACCATGCAGTTCAAACTGATTTTTATGTCCAGCCCATTATCCTGCAGTGTCACAATGTTTGACCAAATATATTAAGCTAATTTTAAATAATTTTGTATAACCTGTGAATGATATTACAAATTTTGGCAGAAAAAAAGGTTCCCTATCCCTGACTTAGACCCTTGCCTCAACTTCTAAAATATCAGCAATGATTGTTCACATGTACCCAAATACCATTCATGGATCTCCCACCTCAGGAGTGCTTTATGTATGCAGACACCAAATCTTGGCACTCAAACAAGTCTGCTGCATCCTTCTCCCTCCCCTGACAAGGAAGAAGACACCCATTCCTTTCTTGAACTCTTGAAGTACCAAATTTCCAGTCCAGGGTTGGTCTCATGGGTTTGCGACCTATCACAAAGGGCTTCACACAGAGAAGTAGTCCACCTTTGATTTCATTCTCTGCTGTTACTGTCTGGTAATTCTTACACATTTAAAAACAAGCGACCCCACATTTTTTTTCATTGTTCACAAGCCTCCAAAGATTATATAGCTGGTCCTGCTCTCATTTCTCATTTATTGCATGATATACTAAACTAATACTATAAGTTAATGCTCCCATAGTTGTAACCGGAGTCCTGGTATGGGACTGTGGGTTAATGTGTTGGACAGCAAGGTCAATTTGAACTGCAAGGTCAGCAGTTCAAACTCACCAATCACTGCTTGGAAACCCTATACAGCATTGCTGTGGGTTGGAACCAACTTGAAGGCACTTAACAACAACAACAAACATAGTTCTAATCAAAGGTTGTCAACTCTGATGTCCACAGGTACTAAGCATTAATTAGAAACAATTAAAACAATGAGAGCCATGGAGCCCGGAGGGACTGCTGCTACTGTCATTACAGGAAAACACAAGCTTTGTCCAAGTGGATCAGTCACTACTTGGTTCAGGATCAGGGGTGACTGTTGTCTTGTAGGAATGTGGGCCCAGTGTAGCTAGATCATCAAATTTTTAAAGAAATGCACTTTTAAATGTGAAATCATCAAGGATTTGAGATAAAGGAATGAAGAGGTATTTTCTCTGCCCCCAATACTCATCCTTATGTACTCAGTTTACAGAATTTTTGGAATATATATTTAAAAACACACATAACTGGATGAGTCAATAATGTGCTCTGGATATGTTTATAGGCATGAATTAGAGTGTCTATACATTTTCTTCCCCTTTAAAAAAATTAATGTATATTACCCAGCAAGTTAATACTTTCATCAAAGCCCTCTGAAGAGAATCACCTAGGGGAAGATGTGGTATTTTTCTCAATTGTATTCCAGTTTTATGAGAAATTATCAGTTTTTTTTTCATTCAAAGGGGTGATATCCAGATTAAACCTTCTCTGGAAGCACAAATATTGCCATCTTTTGTTGGGTGTGCCTATCTCTACACACTATGGAGTCCTGCTGTGGTGCTGTGCGTTAATGCGCTGGACTGCAAGGTTAGTTTGAACTGCAAGGTGGAGGTTCATACTTCACAATGGCTCAATGGCTACTTGAAACCCTATACTAAGTTGGAACAGACTCAGGAGCACTTAATTACAGCAACAAACAGCTATACTCACTTATGAAGTAACCAATAGTAATCAGAACGTTTCAATTTCCATAGAATCTATACAAAAATTTAGTTTTTCTGATTTCTTGTGTAACATTTGCATTTGTGTTTATTTTAGGGTATCTGCCTTTTGTTGTGATAATTTCCCATAGAGCTTCCTCATAATACACATGCCATATATAATATGTGCTGTCAATTTCAACTAGAGAAATCGTTTTCTTGACAATTATGTAATTTTTCCAAATTCTAGTTGCCATATCTGTTTTGGTTTTCTTTTTCTTTGTTATATAAAACTCTTTTCCCTATGGAAAAAAAAAAAAAAAGAATTGGTTTAAATGGTGAAGAAAAGTCAGTGGATTAGGAGCCCTTTAAGGATCTTTTAAAACAGCAGCATACATATACATTTCACCAATACTGCCATTTTTTCTCTATAATTCTTATGTATTTCATGCTTATTTTTTGTTTCTCATCTCTTTCCATTTATCTGTCTAGCAAGTATATCTATATTTATTAAGTTAAAAAAAGTGAGCTAGACTTTTGGCTCTCTGAGCAGCACCATGGCGATCGGCAAGAACAAACACCTTACAAAAGGTGGCAAAAAAGGAACCAAGAAGAAAGTGGTTGGTCCATTTTCTAAGAAAGATTGGTATGATGTGAAGGCACCAGCTATGTTCAATATAAGAAATATTGGGAAAACACTAGTCACAAGGACTCAAGGAAACAAAATTGCATCTGATGGACTCAAGGGTCGTGTTTTTGAAGTGAGTCTTGCTGATCTGCAGAACAATGAAGTTTCATTTAGAAAATTCAAGCTAATTACTGAGGATGTTCAGGGCAAAAACTGCTTGACCCACTTCCATGGCATGGATCTTACCCGTGAAAAAATGTGCTCCATGGTTAAAAAAAAAAAGGCAGACCATGATTGAAGCTCACGCTGATGTCAAGACTACAGATGGTTATTTGCTTTGCCTGTTCTGTGTTGGTTTTACTAAAAAAACAAGATTCGGAAGACATCTTATGCTCAGCACCAACAGGTCCATCAAATCCAGGAGAAAATGATGAAAATCATGATCCAAGAGGTGCAGACAAATGATTTGAAAAAAGTGGTCAGTGAACGGATTCCAGACAGCATTGGAAAGGACATAGAGAAGGCGTGCCAGTCTATTTACCTTATCCATGACGTGTTGGTTAGCAAAGTAAACATGCTGAAGAAGCCCAAGTTTGAGTTGGGAAAACTCATGTAGCTTCATGGTGAAGGCAGTAGTTCTGGAAAAGCTACTGAAGATGAGACAGGTGCTAAAGGTGAACGAGCTGATGGCTATGAGCCACCAGTTCAAGAATCCATTTAAAATTCAGCCTGTTAATGATGACAAATAAAAGATCTTATTTGTGAAAAGAAGAAGTGAGGTATATTCATTAAATTAGAAGAAGGATTCCAGCAGTGTAAGTTTCCTTTCTTGTCCAATTCTTCTTTGGCAGGACTACTGTCTATGTGAGTATATTGGAATGTGCACTGCACAACTTCCAGAGATGACCTATTACCATCTATGGGAATGTACCTGCCTGTAATTGTGCAGAATTCAGCTTACACAATTGTACAATGGTTACTGTTGCTGTTATTAGGTGCCACTGAGTTGATTCTGATCCGAAGTGACCCTGTATAGGGTTTCCAAGGAGCAGTTGGTGAGCTTGAACCACCCACCTTGCAGTTCAAACAACTTTGCAGTCTGATGCATTAGCCCACAGAGCCACACCAGGACAATGGTAGTAAGTCAAAAATTACAAGGAAGCTTCCAAAAGTTTACGAAAATGGAATTAAAAGATAATGGAATTTTTCCATAAACTTTTTGAAGCCACTTCTTAATACTACAAAATCGAATAAAACATTATTAAACAAAAATATCAAAATATGAATTTATTGTTTCTTGACATATCTTCTAATATTGCATATGCCATGTTCATATGCATATACTCAAGCCTTAGTATTTTTAATCACCTCATATACGTGTTCTGAACAATGAATAAGGAAGATAGGAGAAGACTTGATGCATTTGAACTATGGTGTTGATGAAGATAATTAAAAATACCATGAACTGCCAGGAGAACAAACAAATCTATCTTGGGAGAAGTACAGCCAGAATGCTTCTAAGCAGTGAGGATAACAACAGTTAGTCTCTCACACTTGGACATGAGAAGGGAACAGTCCCTGAAAAGAGACATCGTGCTTGGTAAAACAGACAGTCAAAGAAAAAGAGGAAGACCCCTAAGGAGATGGATTAACACAGTGGCTATAGCAATGGGCTTAAACATTGTGAGGATGGTATAGGATTGTTGTTGTTATGTCCCGTGGAGTTGGTTCCGAATCATAGCGACCCTGTACAGGGTTTCTGAGGCTGTAAATCTTCATGGGAGCAGAAAGCCTCATCTTTCTCCCATGGAACAGCTAGTAGTTTCGAACTGCTGACCGTGAGATTAGCAGCCTGATTGTTGTGCATGGGATCACTATGAGTCAGAACTAATTTGTCGGTACCTAACAACAACACATCTTAACAACAATAACATGTCTTTGGTTCTTTGATTGCATTACATATTCCCTCTGTCTACAAGATTTTCTGTCAGGCAAATTTATACATTGTCCTTTAAGAAATAAGTGAAATGGTGTCTCCTTGAAATGGGCTTCTGCTACCATCATGTAGAATCAATTGTTCCTGCCTCTAGGTTCCTATTACAGTATGCATTATAGAAATTATTCTTAAAATTATTAGTTATATGTCCCCCGAAAGAGTCTTTAAAACTAAGTATTTATCATAAATTTAGTTTGCAACGTAAGTTTAAATCACTACCAGTAATATAACTTGTAGGATAAATAAATATTAACTGTTTAAAATAAATCTGGCATTGCTTTTTCAAATCTATCCAAAATAATATAAATGACTGTCTTAAATCATGTTTTTGCAAAAGCAGACACCATCATAATGCAATGATATATTTAGCAGGTGTTCCCTCGAGAAACCAGTAAGGGAGTTGGGAAAAAGAGATAGGATTACAGGTGAAGACCCAGCCTCTGCCTGATCCTGCTGGGAGCTTAGATGTCAATTGCATGTCCAAGTGTATCCCATCTCTGGACAAAGGGTTTGTCTTTTGTAGCTCTGCACCAGTCATTATTGGTTATGAGGTTTGGAGAAAGGAGGGCTGGAAACATACATTCAGACTCTTTCTTCTCTCTTTCAGTGTGGAAAGACTTGGTAGCCTAAAATATTAGCAGCAAAATATAAATGCTGGATGGGCAATAATGTGCCAATTATTTGATAGTATCAATAACTTTAAAAATACATTAGATTTCTAATTCTAGGGAGATGGAGTAAACAGACTTTTATTTATTCCTTCCACTAAGTGCAACTAAAGACCCTGGACATCGTATATGTAGAAAGCAAACATAAGAAGACCCTGGAGAGAAGACTGACTGGCTAAGGATCTCAGCACCTGTACATCACAGTGGTGACTTTCCGGGACTTTCTTCCTATTACACATACTCCAAATGAGATACTGGAAAAGCTGACAACTCAAATACACCAATGGGCTCAGACCAAAAACAAATTAACAACAATTCTGACAAAACTTGCTCTCTCTAGACAAATGACCAGGAAAAAGGAGTCTAAGGAGAGGGGAAACTGAAACTAAAGAGCAGTTTATGGGATGGTCCAGCAGTTAGCTGCAGCTTTGGAGATAGGTCAAGACATGAGTTAGGAGTTACTGTCTTCTGGGCTAAAGGTACTGGAATGTATGAGATGACTTGGTGAAAAAAGGAATAAAATGAGAGCTGAATTGGTTTCCTAAAGCTGCTGCCACAAATTAGCACAGATTGAATGGTTTATAAGAATGAAAATCTACTTTAGTTCACAGTTCTGGAGGCTAGGAGTCTGAAAGCAGTTTCAATTTTATTCATTCTGAGACCCCTCAGTAAGAATTTGTTTCATGCCGTTTTCTTAGTTTCTAGTGGCTTCTTGGTCAGCAGTTTGAAACTACCAGTTGTTCCAGAGGAGAAAGATGAGGCTTTCTGCTCCCATAAAGATTGACAGCCTCGGAAACCTTGTACGGGGTCGCTATGAGTCAGAACCAACTCCACGGCACATCACCACCACCACCACCAGTGTTTCCTTGTGTGATGCGGTAGGATAAACACTGACTGTTAACTGAAAGGTTAGTGGTTCAAAACCAATGCCCACTCCTCAGAAGCACTATACATGGACGGCATGAGTTAGAACTGACTCAATTGCACTTAACAACAATAGTGGCTCCTGACAATCCTTGGTTTATAGCTCTGCCTCCTAAAATTTCTGCCTCTAGATATCTTCACATGATCCCCATTGCTGTGTCTCTTACTCTTTTATAAGGATATAAGTCATACCTTACTCCAGTATGACCTCATGTTAACTGATAATATCTTAAAGGATCCTACTGCCAAACAAGGTCATGCTCACAAATACCAGCAGTTAGGACTTCAACATATCTTACTGGAATATACAGCATAATCCATAATAAGTGTCAGAGAGAAATTTGGGAATGGCAGTAGTACTTACTATCAGTCAGAATGACTAGAGCTCTTTTAAAATGCACACATACCTAGAAGTTCTCCCTGAATATTCTTGATGATTTCTGTACTTTGTCAAGTTCTTGAAAAAGATAAATGTTGAAGATAAAAATATATATAGAAAACTGATAAGCGTTGGAGAAAAGAAAAAAAAAAGTTTTGTCCTAACCAGTGAAATGGTTAAGAAGCATCTAGAAAGCCTATGAAAAGGCAGCTTGGCGGATGCAAGACTGGACACCAAGGACCAAATGCTGCAGAGTGGCCAGGAGACTGAGAACTCAAAGATTCATTTTCAAACAATAAAATAGAGGATTATTCAAAACTTACTAAGTGTGAGAATATCAAAGAAATTAGGCCAATCAATATTAGGCTAGTATTTTATAAGAGAATAGAGCTGTTCAGAGCAATGATAGAACATCCTTTTAAATAAACAGATTTGCTTGCATACCATCTGATATTTTTATAAGAAAACAGATGTCTAAATAATCAACATATTTTTTTAAATGAGAGTATAAAATTATAACTATCAAAAGTTAAGCTTCTGGGATACAAATCTAAATATATAATTTATTTCATTTCATTTATTTTTAAGCTATTATGAATAGAATGAAGGATTGCAGAGCTGATCATCAGCTTTACATTCAATAAATCATACACTTCATCCTATCTCAGTTATTACAATCTCCTCAATGTAACATCACCTATCTCATTTCCTCCCTGCTTTTCCCATTTTAAGTCCTTCTTTTTTCCCAGTCCTTCTGAATTTTGGCCTTAGGTAAATGCTGCACTTTTGACCTCATAGTGTTGGCCATACTTCATTAGTGTTGTTGTCCTCCCTATAGACCTACCTATTTCTTGGCTGAAAATTGAAACACAGAGGTGTAAAAACATAATTTACGTATATGATTTAGATAAATTAAGAAATGTTGTTTTTTCAAGGTA
>NW_006408520.1:50900461-50901465 GCF_000296735.1 Chrysochloris asiatica
CATTGTTTCTATCACCAAGGCCATATTTTCCAACACATGATCCTGCCTTTATTTCCAACCTTTGCATTCCAATTACCAGTAATAATCAATACATCTTGATTCCATGTTTGATCAATTTCAGACTGAAGAAGTTGGTAGAACTCTTCAATTTCATCATCACTGGCTTTAGTGGTTGGTGTGCAAATTTGGGAATAATTGTATTAACTGGTCTTCCTTGTGTTGTTGTTGTTGTTAAGTGCCATTGAGTCAGTTCCAACCCATAGCGACCCTGTACAGGGTTTCTAAGGTTGTAATCTTTAAGGGAGCAGAAAGCCTCATCTTTCTCCCACGAAGTGGCTGGTAGTTTCAAACTGCTGATCTTAAGGTTCGCAGCCCGATTCGTAACCACTGTAGGTGTATGAATATTTTCCTGTCACAGAGTTGTACTTCAAAGTAGATCTTGAAATGTTCTTTTTGATGATAATCTGACATCATTCCTTTCTGATGACAAATAACAGTGAAACAGCGTTTCACTTGTTGTCATTCCAGCATAGTAAACCATGTGATTGTCAGATTTAAAATGGTCAATACTAGTCCATGTAAGCTCACTAATACCTAGGATATTGATTCTTATGTGTTCCCTTTCATTATTGGCAACTTTCAATTTTCCTGTGTTCATACTTTATACATTTCATTTTAAAATTATATATGAATGGATTTTACAGCTGGCTGTTCTCCTCGTTTTGAGTTGTGCCCCATTAGCAAATGAAGATCCTGAAAGCTTAATTCTATTTGTGTCATCATAGTTAACTCTGAAAAGGCAGCTCTTCCACAGTCGTATCTTGAATACTTTCCAACCTGAGAAGCTCATCTTCTGTCAATTATGTGACAGTTTTCTGGTGCTATCCTTCATGCTTCAATAGTCAATAGTCTGTTGCTATCTGACAGTGTTTCACTGTTATTCCTAAGGTTTTTAGTGACTAAATATTCAGATGTAGTCCGTCTCTCCTTCTTCCTAGCCTGTC
>NW_006408520.1:50903165-50903699 GCF_000296735.1 Chrysochloris asiatica
TGTTTAAACCAGCTTGACAGCACCTAACAACAACTTGACTATTTAGTAACTTCCCTTTAAATAGGTACTTTTTATGATTGGGTATATTCTGAAAATACAGCTTAGAAAGTATCTTTTTCTGATGAATATGAATAGAAAAATAAATAGTAATGCATATGCATGATAATGCAGTTTAGGAAACAATCTTTATATTTTTATTTAACTAGATCCTGTCAACACTACTATGGGATAATTAGACTAGGCATTAGAATTACCATTATGCAGAAGAGGAAATGGAAGCACTTAGATATTAAAGTGATTTGTTCAAGGACCTCCAACCTGTGTAACAGTCTTCTGATTCCTTGAATTTTCCATTGCATATTTGTTCCATTAGCATTCATGTGTTATAGTTGTCATTTCTGATCAGACTTAGTGAAAGTCTATGACCACCTGTTTGACAGAAACTGTACCAATGGCAAGCCCTGGTTAGTAAGAAATAATAGAGGAAGAGGGTTTAGGTGTTTTATCTTGAACAAAGAGCTTAGTTGTTTTTTT
>NW_006408520.1:50904889-50923034 GCF_000296735.1 Chrysochloris asiatica
AAAAATGAAGTCTTTGGCAATGCAAAACGAATAACACCAATCATTCTTCCCATTGCATACTCTAGTTCTCATCTGGGTTCAATGATTCATTGCAATGGCCACACAGAACTCAGGCACCTACTCACAGTTATGAGTTTATTAGGGCGGTTAACAGATTACACGTAAGGATCAGAAATGCTCGGGGAACAGCTAATCCAGTCAGGAAATTATCTCTTCAGTCATGGCTATAGGCAGGCCTCTCTCTGCCTCTCCAACGTTACAAAGGTCTTGTAGGACTACTGATAAATGCCCACAGGACACATCACTATAAGCCTCAGCCTGAAGGCTTTCGTCTTTATCACTGTGGGTCAGCAAATCTAGCTCACACACTTAAATACCTCGAGGCTCCTTATTCTACAAGCAAGCCTCCTGCCCAAAGCCATTCAGCTTCACTTGCTCTGTGGTCTGTGTTTGCCTTGTGCTGATTCTTGGTTCTGTTGCTGTTGTTCCTCTGCCACTCCTCAGATGTTATAGCTTTCCATTCCTGAGTCAAAGAGGTTTAATGTGCAGGAATCTTGGGTCTAAAGGATCCACTTATCTCATGTTCTTTCTCTTTGATGGTAGTAAGGGGAACCCCTCTTCCTTCTAAGATGGTTTATTTTATACCCATGTTAGCGTTTCAAGTTTTTACAGTTATAATTGTGGCACTGTGGGTTAATGTGCTGTACTGCAAAGTCAATTTTAACTGCAAGGTTGGCAGTTCAAGCTCACCAGCTGCTCCTCAGAAACCCTATACAGGGTCGCTGTGGGTTGGAATGACTCGATGACACTTAACAACATCCACTGCTGAATCATGCCACCCTATCAGTATTTTTTCTCACCTTCTCTTACCCAGACCCATCAAGTAAAATGTTGCTTGGTTGAAGTTACAAAGACATAACCTGCAGTCCTTTATCTTCATGTGTATTTCAAGTCCTCTTCCCGTCACAAGCAAAGTTGCATCATCTGTTCTTAATGAGTCTTTCTCAAATCCTAATGTCAGGTTTTCCCTCATAAAATCCACTTTCTTGTATATTTTGCTCACTATCCTGGTGTGGCACTGTGGGTTAATGAGCCAGACTGCAAAGCCAATTGAACTACAAGGTCGGCGTTCAAGCTCATCAGCTGCTCCTTTGAAACCCTATACAGGGTCACTATGAGTAGGAATCGACTTGACGGCACTTAACAACAACAACAATACAGACTGAATAAGTACGGTGAAAGTATACAAACCTGGCACACACCTTTTCTGATTTTAAACCATTCAGTGTCACTTTGTTCTGTTTATAATAAATACCTCTTGGTCTATGTATAGTTTATTCACTTGCACAATTAAGTCTTCTGGAATACTCATTCTTCACAATGTTATCCCAAATCTGTTATACACAGTCGAATGCCTTTGCATAGTCAATAAAGCACAAGTAAATTTCATCCGACTTCAGCAAGGATGTCCTTTATTTCACATCTTCTCCTGAACCCAGATTGAGTTTCTGGCAGCTCCCTTTCCATGTACTTCTGTAACTGTTTTTAAGTGATCTTGAGCAAAATTTTACTTCCATGTTATATTAAAGATATTGTTCCATGTTTTCCTCATTCCATTGGGTCACCTTTCTTTGGAATGGCCACAAATATGACACTTTTCAATCAGTTGGCCAGGTAGTTGTCCTCCAAATTTCTTGGCATAGACAGGTGAATACCTCCAGTGCTGCAGAATTTGTTGAAAGACTTCAATTTGTCTTCCATCAATTCCTGGAGCCTTGGTTTTCAACAATGCTTCCAGTGAATCTTGGATGTCTTCCTTCAATACCATCTATTTTTAATTGTATGCTACCTCTTGAAATGATTGAACATTAACCAATTCTTTTTAGTGCAGTGACTCTGTGAATTCCTTTCATCTTTTTTTTTTTTTTTTTGATGCTTCCTGCATCACTCAATATTTTCTTCATAGAATCCATCAATAATGCAAGTTGAGGTTTAGGTCTGATTTTTTTCTTCAGTTTTTTTAGCATAAGAAATACTAAGCATGTTCTTCGCTTTTGGTTTTCTAACTCCAGGTCTTTGCACATTTCTTTAACTTTATGTACTTTGTCTTCTTGAGATGCTCTTTGAAATTTTGCTCTGCTCTTTTACTTCTTCATTTCTTCCCTGTACTTTAGCATCTCTATACTGGAGAGCAAGTTTCAGAGTTTCTTGTGACATCCATTTTGGTCTTCTCTCTTTTTTCCTTGACATTTTAAATGGCATTTTGGTTTCTTCCTGTATGATGTCCTTGATGTCATCCCACAACTCTCCTGGTCTTCAATCATTAGTGTCTAATGCATCAAATCTATTCTTGAGATGGTCTCTAAATCCAGATGGGATATACTCAAGGTCATATGTTGGCTCTCATGGACTTGTTTTAATTTTCTTCAGCATCACCCTGAACTTGCATCTGAGAGACACTGATGGTCTGTTCCACAATCTACCCCGGCCTCACTTTTGCTAATATTGAGCTTCTCCTCCATTGTCTCTTCTCAAAGATGCTGTCAATTTGACTATTGTGTATTCCAACTGGTAAGGTTCATGTGTATAGCTGCCTTTTATGTTTGTGAAAAGGGTATTTGCACTGAAGTCATTGGTCTTGCAAAATTCTATCATGTGATCTCCAGCATCATTTCTAACACAAAGGCCAAAATTTCCAATTACTGATCCTTCCTCTTCGTTTCCAACTTTTGCATTTCAATCACCAGTAATTATCAATGCATTTTGATTGTATGTTTCATCAATTTCAGACCGACAAAGTTGGTAGAATTCTTCAGTTCATTTATCACTGGCTTTAGTGGTTAGTGTGTAAATTTGAAAAATAGTGGCATTAACTGGTTTTCCTTTTGTTGTTGTTGCTAAGTGTCGTTGAGTGGGTTCTGACTCATAGTGACCCTGTATAGGATTTCCAAAGAGTGGCTGGAGAGCTTGAACCACCGACCTAGAAGTACAATGCAACACAGAGCCTTTTAGGCATATGATTATCCTATCAAAGCCAGCACTGACTTATAGATCTTGAAATGCTCTTTTCTAACAATGAACACAATTATTGCTCTTGAATTTGTAATTCCCACCACAGAAAACCATGATTTCCCAGTTCAAAATGGTCAGTACTAGTCTATTTCAGATCACAAATGGTTAAAACATCAATCTTTATGCATTCTATTACATTTCTAGATGCTAGGCTGCTAAGTGCCACCGAGCTGGTTCTGACTCATAGCAAGCCTGTATAGGGTTTCCAGGAAGCAGTTGGTTGGTCTGTAATTAGTAGTTCAGTGCACACCATACAGTGCCACACTAAGATACTATGCCACTCCATCCTCAGCCATCACATGTCACTACAACATCTCAAATGCATACACTCGCATACTGTGACAAAAATGGCTCACACAGTTGAAGAGTCTGGAGATTCCTAAGTCCTTAGTTTAGCTCTCATTCTCGAGGAATTTTACTCATCCATATGATTTCAGGGACTGAGGAACCCAAATGGGCAGGTCGGAGGACAGGCTGTTGATTCACAAAGCTGTGGAAAATCATGAATCAAGTCAGGCAATAGGCTGCAAGTCCCAAGAAATGGAGAGCAGATGGAGATGAGCTGGATGCACAGCAAGAGAGTGAAGTTTTCTAAAGCATTCCTGTCTTAGCTGATATAACAGAAATACTACAAGTAGATGACTTCAACAAGAAGCCATTTATTCTTTCAGTTGAGGCTAGAAGGTTGAATTCAGAATGTTATCTCTCAAGAAAGACCTTTGTTTTCTGTCAGCATCTGTACGCCCAGCATTCCTTGGAGAGCTCCTTGAGTCTTAGCATCCATCTTTCCCTGGATCTGAGTTTCACAGCAGACCCCAGGTCCAAAGGATGTACTACAAGCCCACCTTTCTTGGTAGTAGTAGGCACTCTAAAGCTGTGCTATCTTGTTTAATCTTTTATATCTCAAAAGATTGACTCATGATACAATCTAATCCTGAAGATTGCATCTGGCCTTATTAATATTATTGTTGTTGTTAAATTAATATTATTATTGTTGTTGAAACTGTTGAGTCAGTTCCAACTCAATGACCCTGTATAGGGTTTTCAAGGCTGCAAATCTTTACTGGAGCAGAAAGCTCCATCTTTCTCCTGTGTAACAGCTGGTGGGGTTGAACTGCCAACCTTGTAGTTAGCAATCCAGTGTCTATCCTACAGAGCCACAAAGCGCCTTCATTAACATTACAGAAATGATGATTTGTAACAAATAGGATGATTACATCAGTTCAGGGCTGATCATATCAGATTGTTGCTGTCAAGTGCTGTTGAGTCAGTTTAGACTCGTAGCAACCTTGTATAGGGTTTCTGAGGCTATAAATCTTTGCAGGAGCAGAAAGCCTCTTGCTTCTCCAAAAGAGCATCTGGTGGGCTCTAACCCCAACCTTGTTTGCAGTCCAGTGCTTATGCTGCAAGGCTACTGCACTCCCTTCTGTGTAGTAATGATTCCTTCTTGTATGTCTTTGACAACAGAAATCTTGAAATTTCTGACCCTAAAATAATCAGATCGTGAGGGATGTGATTACAATATATCATTTCATCATGGGGGATTAATGCATCCTAACTCCCAAACCACTGAGAATCCAGGGCCAGCCGGGTTGACACAAAACCTTAACTACCACAGTTCCTAAGTGATGGACAGAGACCATACTTGCAAGGAAACTAAGGTTAGTGACTTAAGTCATACCCTCTAGTGAGGTTACGACTCAAGATGCATCTCACTTTAACGGTGCCTCATTAACATAACAGACAAGTCACTTCAAAACAGAATTATAACCACAGGTGTAGATGCTAAGATTTACAGTACAGCACAAAATGAAGGAGTACTCCAAGAAGGGCCATATAAGTATGCTACAGCTACAGCACCACCAGTGCTAAGGAACATCACAGTGATGAGGGTTTACAACACACAGGATAATTGGTTACATCAGGCTGGTCACTAAAGCACTGCATTGACCCTCCTTTAGAGGCTAGAGATCTCAAAGTTACAAATAAGTAAAATATTACCATGACAGTTTAATTAAATAATCTCTGATATTAAGGGTATCTTGAAAGGATATTATACATTTAGTTTTCCTGTTTCAAAGAAATAATAATTTATTTTTTAAAAAGAGACATTTAAAAATCATAATTTTATTTTTTAATAAACCTCCATATGACTCAAAAGTGTTATAATGAACAAACAGTATGCAAAGCTATTTAAAAAATATATATGTTTAAAAGATGGATTTCTCTACACACAGAGTGAAATTATGTATTGTTTCATCAAGTTGATTCTAGGCTATGGTGCTCTCATGTGTGAAGAACAGAACTTCACAGGGTTTACAGGGCTGTAACCATTCTAGGCAGGTCACCAGACATGTCTTCCAAGGTGCCTCTGGCTGTGTTCAAACTCCCAAACTTTTGGCTCGTATTGTAGGGCTTAACAATTTGTGTCACCCAAGTATTCTTATGAATGACTGATAAAGTCAGTAAACTAAAATACTCTTACAAAGAGCAACTTCATAATATCTATTAAAAACATTATCCAAAGATACTTCAGAAGCAAATCTTAATATTCTTCAGGGAAAATATTAATATTGAATCCTGGATCATCGTCATATTCCGGTTCTTCATCATTTTGTTCAGTTATATGTTTGCCATGTGCTTTCTCTGGGTTTCTTTTTTTCTTATGAAGATATACTGGATTCTTTTTCTGTTTGATCTTGGGATGTGAGCTGGTATCAGTTTCACTTTCCAAAGCACGTTGTAGACAGTTGTAAAATCTGTAAAGATATAAGTACTATTACATCTGTGTGTTTTGAAACTGAATAACTGAAGTACACCTGTTGTTGTTATTAAGTGCCATTGAGTCTATTCTGACCCATAGGGACTCTGTATAGGGTTTCCCTGCGGTTCAAACTTACCTTGCAGTCCAGTGCATTAACCCACAGCGCCACACCAGGACTAACCCACAGCTCCACACTTAGCACTAATAAAATATGTAAAAAATTATAAAAAATGTTTAAATATATAATAAATCAAACAAATACTATGTTTCTTGCTATTACGAGATATTTTAAACAGAAGGAAAAAAATGTTTCCAGTTCTTTAAACAGTTCTGAAAATTGGGATGGAACTGCTTTGTGACAACCTTTACTAAGTACCTGTGATGTACCTTTATTGTTCAACATGTCTGGGATACAGCAGAACACAAGATACACAGGGTCCTAGTCCAACTTCCAGCCCAGATGTAGGGGCCAAAGAAGGAAGGGAAAAAAGAATAAAATTATTATTTATTTTTAAAAGATCATAAATGTAATAGAAGCTCATTTTCGAGAATCTGAAAAACAAATTTTGTTACAAATATGGAGCACCTATGCATAACTACTTAGAAAAAAAGCACTCCTGATATTTTTCTTTCCGGTCTTTGAGTCATTCTGAATTGGACCAGCACATGCATATGCCTATTATTATTTATATATTGGACTATGACATATACAAGTTGCTAGCAATCGGAACTGCCTTCACAGCAGTTCTGGCCCACTGCGACCCCGTTTCTGAGGAGCGCCTGGTAGAGCTGAACTGCTGACCTTGCAGAACAGCTCATTATCCTGCAGTGCAACACAGGGAACATTTTCAATATCATCAAATAAACTGCAAAACAACATTTTGTATAATCATATCATAAATATCATATAAACTGACAATTCAGTTGTGTAGCACATTATTTTCAAATGTTCCCTAATACACACAATACTGTAGCAAACATTTTTGAAAATAGCGTACGCCGAGTTTCTTTCTAGGCTAAACACATAGAAATATAATCAGGAGGTTAAAGGGAATACACATTTAAAGTTCTTAATAAAGATTGCCTGTGTTTAAGAAAGGACGTTTAAAATAATGGCTCTGTAGAATAAGCACTGGACTGTGAAACACAAGGTCGGCAGTTTGAACCCAACAACTGCTCCTTGGGAGAAAGATGAGGCTTTCTGCTCCTGTTAAGATTTACAGCCTCAGAAACCTGATACAGGGATGCTATGAGTTGGAACCAACTCAACAGCACTTAACAACAACAAAAAACAATAATATCAGCACATGATAGAGCTCACATCATTGAATAAAAATATACTTTGTTATATAGTATCAAAAATATACTTTGAAAAGTAAAAATTGGATCTCATTTTAATTTTCTTTTTTTATTGTGAATTGAGTGAAAGTTTACAGGTTAGATCATCAGGTTTACATTCAACAAATCATATATTTTGTTGTACTACTACAATTATTATAATCCCTTCCATGTACCATCAGTTAACAGTATTACAGTATTTCTCTTTATTCATTTTAGCTTTTTTTTTTTTTTTTTAAACACTCAGGCATATATAATTTACACCACCAAAGGACACATTATGCAAGTCTGCTTCCTGGCTGCCAACTCTCAGTCCCTCTCTTCCCATGAAACTAGAGTCCTCAGCTGCATCCTCTTTCCATGTCCCCATCTCTGCCTCCATCTCTGATGTGGCTGCTTCTCTGAATAAGGTCCCACATTCTGCTTGTGCTCTTCTCCCTTGATGGTCCTAGAGTCCTCTGTTTCTGGAATGTATTCTCATTTTAATTTTTCTTTCTTTTTTTTTTTAATATATGTCTTTCACATGTTTATAAATTATTTGAATTTTTAAAAATATAACTCATTCTTTACTTGTATCTACTTTTCTGTTAGTGCTTTTTCGTGTTAACTTAGTGATGCAACAAACTGTACATGCCCTGACAATTTGACTGCATTTCTTTTCTATTCCTGTGTTAACACCTGCCTTAACACTCTGCTTGGCATAATGGATTTCAGCATATTCAGGGAGGCAGCAAAGTCAAAAGGCAGCAAAGCTGAGATCAGCTGTTTCCAATGAACCTCACTAATTGCTGATTTCCTCTCTGTAAAACTGGGCATTATCCTATACTTAGCAGGGCTGTCAAGGAGCTCTGGTAGCATAGTAGTTATGAGTCAGGCTGTTAATCTCAAGGTCCACGAGTAACAGTTGAAGCTTTCTGCTCCTGTACAGATTAACAGCCTTGGAAACCCTATAAAGGACCACTATGAGTCGGAACTGACTCCACAGCACACCACCATCACCAACATGACTGTCAGAGGTTTATAGGTGATATATGTATAGTTAATTTATTGGCTGGCCCCGAGTAAGTTGTTTTTATAGAACATAAATTCCATAGGACCACAGACCCTGTGTATCTTGTGTTCTGCTATACCCCAAACATGTTGAACAATACTGACACAGACTAGGCACTTAGGAAGAATACACTAAAGAAATTAATGAAGAAATACAGAGTAAAATTATTTAGTATATCTGCATCAACCTAAATCCAACAGATTAGAATGATCTGGATATTGCAGGATCCCTTGCCATTGTAAGGATCCTGTCTTATATTCTACTAGAAAAGGAGGCTATATATATATTTTAAATCATTTACCTGTTTTTATTTAAAAATCACAGGTTTGTGCTTCTATATAAAGTTTGTACATCCAGCAATGTAAAATACTGACACATTAAAAAAAAACAAAAATGAATTAAAAACAAAGTCTTTTTGATTCGATGCTCTTGTCTTTTCAAAGAGGGAAAAATAAATAATGCTCAAGACTCAGGGAGTGGTTGGTGTGCCTCTTTTCATTTTACTTTTTGACTGGTTGCCTGTATGCTGCTACTGATGTAGCTGGGCTGTTGGTGCTGCTGCCGCCGCCATAGACATTTGATGCTGCAAGAATCGCAATTGTTTTATCTGTTGCTGCTGCTGTTGAAAGGCAGAGGAGAGCTGGAATCTCTGAGGAAGGGTTTGCTCACGTCTTTTCTCGGCAGAGCTAAACTGAGACAACACAGCTGCTTGGGATTGCATAAAATTCCCTACTCCTGTAAGATTAATAACAGCAGCTTGCTGAGCAGACAAGACCTGTTCTTGACTGGTTGAATCTTGTTCAGAACCCTGTTCCCCTGGTTGCCGAGGACTAGAAGTTGTGGGCTGTGGAGGTTGTTGTGGAGGAAACTGAGAGAGCTGCTGCTGCTACACAGTATTAAAAATGAGTGAGCCACCGGGAAGCTGGAGCAGATTTAAGGGTCCGAGACTTGAAGTATTTTTTAAACCAAGTGGGACACCTGCTTGGGAAGCTGGCAGTGCACTTGGCAACACATTTGGTAGGAGACCTCCTGAAGGAAGAAGGCCACTAAGATTAATTCCAGCAGTAGTTAGGGCACCAGTGTTACAGCCCAGCATGGGGTTCGAACCACTCATCAAAGCCTGGGCTCCACAAACAGAGTTCACTACACTGATGAAGTTAAGTCCAGCAGAGTTTGCCATGACTTGGGTGGCTGTGATTCTTTGCGATGAGCTGGCAGGTGACAAGGCAGCTGGAGAAAGCATGCTAACTTGACCAAGAAACACAGACAACTTCCGAGACAGACTTGGTGGCTTAGAAGCAGGAGAAGTTGGAGATTTAAGAAAGCTGCTTGTCTGCTGCGGAGTAAAATTACCTGAGGAACTATTTCCTGAGCTTGAGGGAAGTTTGATAGGTGGAGGCCGATGCCTTACTTCCTTACCCAATACTGAAGACTGGACTGACATGGTCTCAGGCTGTTCTGTTAATTTCCCTGGAGAACGCTGACTCAGATTGATGGAGCCACTGGAACTGTGTGACATCTTAACAGGGCATTTGGCTTCATTCTGGACCAATTCCTGGTACTGATTGACTACCCTCTGAGCATCAGTCTTTGATCCAATAATGAACCAATCTGAATGATCATCTGTGGAGGAGTTGGATGGAGACAACTGGCTATTGGATTCTTCATCTTCTTTACAAAGCTGTATTTTACCATAGTAAAGGGGATCACTGAGTGACTGCACAATGGTCAATTTTGTTTTCTGATACTGATTACCAGCTTCACATTCAAATACATAATCATCTTTTACCTCATGGGCTGGCCAGAATAATGTTGGTTGTGAGTCATCAGATTTGATAGACTTTTCTACTTTCGCATATTTCTCTACATCTACTTCAGAAGGTATGGTCAAATTACATGGATTCTGTTTCCACATATCAATGCAATTTCCTGCTTTAGAGATTCTGAGGTCATAATGCTGACCTGCTTTTCTTTCTTTCCTGTAAGAAATCAAGTAATTTTAGCTGAGGAGGAAGTAGACAATGAGACAGATCTTGCTGTTGATTCAGTGAGGACCTAGAATATCTCTTGAAACACCGTTTCATTGGTCTAGTGTTCATTTTCTGTTTGTTATAGTCTGCAGTGCATGCTACTGCTACAGAAGGGTCAAGACACAGTGGCTCAGCAGTGGCTAAGATCAACTGGCTCTCAAGCAAAAGTTTGTCTTCCTGGGTCCATTTATGGTTATCACTTGCTATTGAATGTACATCACAGATTAAAATCTGCATTGTTGGACGTAAAAGACTATGCCTACTTTGGTAACCAGGAATTTTCATATTACTTGACTGTCTGTAGTCACGTATTTCTGCCATGACACATCCGCAATGAAAAATATTAACTTGAGATTTTTCCAGGAGATCAATCAAAATAGGAGTAAATTTTTCTGCATCTAGGTATTCAAGCAATTCCCCTTCTTCATAAGGCAATCAAATGGTCTTAGAATCTGATCCATTTTTTCTCCCTGAGCATCAGAGAATATCCCTCATTTCCTAGATACAGACTGACCACTAGACATGACAAAGTCTCTTGCATAAGAAGCTTCTCTAACAAGTTCACATTTCTTCTTAATTCTTAACCTGAGGCCCTCCTACTTGCTGCCACTCACTCCTCGATAGAATATTTTTGACATCTATAGAATAAGTTGCTATTTTTGATCCATTTTCTTGAATTTAATGAACAGACTAAATTCTAAGCAAAAGCTCTAAGATTGCTTTAAAAAAACCAACAACATACCCAACTATTTCTAGCTACACTATACAACTCTAACATATGATTAATACATATCCTGCTCATATTTCAGGAACTCCCAAGTACTCGCCACTATATACCCTGGTATCCACCACGCCTAGAACATTGGGACTGAATACATTTTCTTAAATGAATAAATCTTACAGAGGAGAATACAGAAAAAGGAAAAAAGGTTGTAAGAATCATCAACTGACACGTAACTTTTAGACTGTTGTATGGTAAATTCTGTAACAACATGTTTTCATTGAATGTTCCTTTCATATCCTTGCTCAACTAAAGTCTGGATCCTCCCAAAGAAGTCATTTCCCTGCATTTTCCTCAAGTGGAGAAACCTTATTCTTATAATATCAAGTGGAGATAGGTCATATGTCTCCCATATCATACAGCTTGGACATGAGGTCAGAACTCAACTAGCTCACCAATGCTTTGTCACACTAAATTCTTATATGATCCTCTCGTGTCATGTACCATGTCCTCTTCCTTGCCTTCATGAAAATGTGAACACTTAGATCTTTCTCCTGGTGTTGTCACGACTGGTTCTCTTCTCATCTTCCATACTGTCTCTGAAATGACTTATTTTATCTAAAACATAAATTCAAGCATGCCCCAATATAGTGTGAATCTTCCTTATCCAATCAGAAGAGGCTACCCATGATATGTAACCTCATCTACTATTTTCTTCTTTGAAGTTTAGGTTTAAGAAAGCAGGTCCTTTTTCCTTGATTGTATTTTATTCCTAGAAAATGAAATATAAAATTAAATTGCTCTTTTATGACCACAGAGAATTAAGGCCTTGTATAAAATGCCCTGTCAATTACATATAAAATCGTAACTAAAGAGGAACAGGTGTCTTACTTTAATCTTCCATTAGAGAACTTAAGAATTCAAACTACATCATTGGGGTACCATAAAGAAACTGGCAGAATAGAACAAAGATCCTTTTTTGCTGAAAGTCAAGAATAAAAACTTCAAATACTAGTTTTGCTTTCTTTCTTTTTTCTTTTTTTTTCTATTTTAGAGAACTTAAAAAGAGTCCTTTGAGAAACTATCTTACTCAATATGTTAGGAATCTGTTTTGTGATATGTTCTCCCATCATACTATGACCCTTACCACAGAATTCTAAAGCCCAATTCTTAAAGTGTAATTGTCTCAGATCTCACAAGCAACAAAAAGAAAGAACTTTGAGTATGAAAAGAAATGTATGATCAGGAAACTGTCCCCCACAAACTCTTCAGCTTTTCCACCTCTGTAGTCAAGATGATCATTCCATAGGGAAATTTATACTTAGTTTTTAATGAGAGAGAACTTTTCAGGTCAGCTCTGAATTAACGAATTCTTGTTTATAAGGTCAGAGGACTACTTGCAACAAAAAGCTAACATTGTACTGACTTTTGAGGAAAGAACATAAAATTGAGGAAATCTATACTCAACTTCACAAAATATCAAAAAAGGTTATTCTCATAATCACATATTTGGATTTTAACCAATATCTCATAATCACATATTTGGATTTTAACAGGACATGGTTCGTACAAGATGCTGGCAATTGAGTTAAAAGATGTGGTCTGTAACCTCAAGGAGTTCACGGTTTTACAGCGATGCAGAGCTATTAAAGCCGCATTCAACATAGAGTCAAAACAGGTAAGAAAAAGCGACAGTATATAACGGGGAACTTTGCCTCAATTAACATCATGAAATGCTTGTGAAAAAAACTGAAGTCTAGGCTGAACCTCAAGGTTGGATGGAAAGACGGCTAGATAACAGACGAGAAATCAGTGAAGGATGAAAAAGAGGGGTGGTATCTAAGAAGTCACTTATTAGAAAACAAAGTAAGAATGTTTTCACTTTATGTTATTTACATCTTTGATCTTAAGTATATGTGTAATGTGTAAATTCTGTTATCCTTGACTCCTCCTTCTCTGACATTTCTAAACACTCTCTTTTAACTTGTTATCCAGGGTCTGGCTACTTCTTTCTTGCCTGGGGTATGAAGCAAGAACCTACTTCTGCTCTCCCTATTTCTATTCCATGTTACATGGGTTCCAGAATAGTCACCCTAAGGCTTTGAAGCCTTAGGAGTAGCACTACTTATAAAAGAAGTCAAAATACAATAAGGGGCCTGTACACACAATAATGACCAAGGTAATGGAAGACACAGGAAGGTACTTAACAGTTAAAGACAACCAAGATAAATACTATCACAGTCACCAAACAAAATGTGTATCAATTATTAAATGGAAAAGCAATTTGCTTTGTAAACTTTCACCCAAATCACAATAAAAAGTTAAAAAAAATGTAATGCTATTATATACACAATTCTGCAATAATAGCAATAACAATAATCTACAAACAGATACATAATAAACATGCAAGCAGAACAGATGTGAGAAAGTGAATGGGACACACTCATGAATATATATAGGTTTGGCACTGGCTATGTCTATATATGTATTTGCATGTGCTGTAAAATACATTCATGTTTATAGAACATACAGGGGGCAAAGTTATGAAAAATTCTTAGGAAATGAGACACTAGGCTAAAGCACTTAGGACCATAGTCTCTGGAGACATCTAAATCAACTGGAATAACAATCTACAAAAGACAATGTTCTACATCCTACTTTGGTTAGTAACAACTGGGTTTTTAAAAGCCAGGGAGCAGCCACCTAAGATGCAACTATTGGTCTGTCCCCATCTGGAGCAAAACAGACTGGAGGAAATCAAAGACTCAAGAAAACAATAAGTTCAAAGGTCTAATGGAACTCACAAACCACAGTCTCTATAACAGAGAAACCAAAACTTGATGAAGCCTGGCTACCAGTATTGACTGCTCTGAAAGGGATCACAATAGAAGGTCCTGGATAGACTGGTGGATCAGCTGTGACTGTTCATAAGGAAGGCTGCTACTTGCAGGTCTGGTTTTGCTCCAAACAAGAAAACAACAGGAGCCTGGCCTGAAGTGATGCTGAGAAGTGTTCTCTCCTAAGAAGTGGGCTTTAGAATTGTTTTTCATCAACAATGCTGTTGTAGATTGATTTGTGTGCCCCCAACTACGTACTGAAGTCTTAACTCTTGTACCTGTAAATATGATCCTACTCGAATATAAGGATTTTCTTTTGTTACGTTAGTAAGACTAAACCTAGTCACTTCTAAATGGCATCTTGTAAAAAGAGCATTATAGACACAGAAGCACACATGGGGGTGAGGGTGGGGAGACAGATGCCATATTAGGATTATCTACCAGCAAAGAAACAACATGGATTGTTGGCAGTCACCAGGAACTAGGAGAGAAGAACTGACAAGGTCAAGATCTTGTAAAAACCCACATTTTCATATTTACAGTTAGCCACTTGTGGTATTCTTGTATGGCAGCACTAGTAAACCAAGACATAAGGCTTTTCTTCTTTTAAAAATAGTTCACCTCTTAACGTTAATTTTCACATTTCCGATTAAAATATGTGCTGCTGAAATGTTAATTTACTCCTTAGGATTTTGACTTTTTAAAATTCTTTTTAGATATTTGAATTGTGAAACTTTGGCCCTACAACAAACCAATTTAGTACTAAATATATGATTGCAGAACTCATCACCTCTAATGTTTCATTACTTTTTCTCTTTTTCAAAACAGAAGAGCAATTCTTTCTCTGTACTTGGTTGAATGTGCAGCTGCTCTGCAAGGAGCTCCTTAATTTGTCCACAATTTCTGAATTCACATGTAATCTTCTAATCAGTATCTTAAGACACTTTTACTCTTCTTTAATTTTTCCCTGATTTTATATGATGAGTATGGCTTTTTTGATAGCAGCATGCAGAGTATAATCTCAAAACATATTTTTGACTCAATGGAATTAAAGCATAATTTGATTTTATAGTTGGTGAATGTGGTTTAATTAACTTCACCAGGTGTATAGTTTAGTTCATCTTGGGCTATATTTATAATCTTGTTGAAATTCAAGTAAGGAAAGAGAGAAAACGGATTTGCTTCCTTCTATATTTTAGCAAACAGTCTCACTGAATTAGTATCTAACAAATGAAGTAAACTCCCGGAATGGTACCGTAAGTACCTACATACAGTTTAAACTCTGTGGTTTGTAGTATGGCTGGGTGCTCTTCTGTTGCTTACTTGAAATACCTTTAGAATGTTTTCTCTGCAGCCAGGTAACCTCTTAGCTGTTTTTTAAGTCAGTGTTCTATTAGAGAATTAAGTCCTAATGCTCACTCCATATGAGTTAACGTCCTCCAATGTCATTGGAAGAATTGAGAAAACAGTCACTTGAATAATTTTGCACATTCTGTGGCTCAAATGGGGAGGCCCAACAGTGAAAGGCTGAATGGTGGTACTGGTGTGGTGGTGGTGGTTATGTGCTGTGGAGTCGGTTCCGACTCATAGTGACCCTGCACAGGGTTTCCAAGGCTGTAAATCTTTACAAGAGCAGAAAGCCTCATCTTTCTCCCACGGAACAGCTGGTAGTTTGAAACTGCTGACCCAAAGGTTAGCAGCCCAATTCACAACCACTGCACTATAGTTATAGGTTATTCTCCATATGAGTCAACGAAGGAGGAAGGCTACTTACTCTAAACTGAAAGTTCAAGACACATCAGGGTCATATGCTATCAAATATATACTAATATTATTCAATAAATGAGTATTCGTATTCTCTCAAGTTAGAGATGAGGAAAATGAAGCCAAGAGAGTAACTTGTGGTAGAACCAGGATTTGAGCTCAGTTATTCACTTGGAAAGGAGCTCCGGTAGCACAGTGGTTACAAATCGGGCTGCGAACCGCAAGGTCAGCAGTTCGAAACTACCAGCTGCTCTGCGGGAGAAAGATGAGGCTTTGTGCTCCCACAAAGATTTACAGCCTCAGAAACCATGCTCAGGGTCGCTATGGGTCGGAACCAACTTGACGGAACTTAACAACAACAACAACATTCACTTGGATTCCAGTGCTACCTCTTTTTAATCCAAAAGCAGATGCCTTATCCATTAGGTTATGTGGACTTTCCCTGTTATTACAATGTTACACTGCTGTAAGTTGCATTTTTGGCCTTACTTCTTCAAAAAAATGTATTTAAAAAATTTTAAGTAGGCAATTGAGGCAATAGGATTTCTTTGCATTTTGTAAATATAATTCTGAAGTGATCTGGAGAATAGCTGAGCAGTGAGACACACTCGCAGCTCTACCATGAGAACAGCTGTGGTGCAGTGATTTACTGGATATGGTTCTTCTAGCCATAGTTTCTGTAACTCTCACCAAATGACCGGGCAAGATCATGCACATTGGCTATATTTCCTCATTTCCTAATGGGTATGGGTAAGAGAAGCTGGGGAAAGACGCTGACAGGATTATATGATTCACTTGTGAATTATTGTTAACAGGGTTAATTGTGATTGCAAAAATTTGAAACCCTAGTAAGAGGACTAGGATTACAGTAACTCTGTAGCATAAGCACTGAACTGAGACCCACAAGGTCGGAAGTTTGAGCCCACCAGTCACTCTGTGTCTTGATTGGAGGATATAGAACTGAGTGCCTTCGAGCTGAGGCTTATGGTAGGGGCATGCCCTCTGGGCATCAGCAGTGTTAAAAGACTTTCAGAACATTGCCTGAGCAGAGCAGAGGCCAAAGACCAAAGAGAGGCCTTCTGGAAGCAGGGCTGGGAAGAGGCTGTCCTGATTGTATAACTACATCCTAAGCATTTCTAGACTTCCGTTAAGATGGCGGACCAGAATGGAGTAAAGCTCGTGGGAGAAAAGCCCGTGGTACCTTCATTTGCTTATGGGGCACAACTCAAAATGAAGAGAAACAGCTGTAAACATCCACTGAAAATCGAACCATGGAATGTACGAAGTATGAATCTGGGAAAATTAGAAGTTGTCAAAAATGAAATGGAATGCATAAACATCGATATCTAAGGCTTCAGTGAAGTGAAATGGACTGGTATTGACCATTTCGAACCTGACAACCACATGGTTTAATAAGCCAGGAATGACAAACTAAAGATGAATGGTGTTGCATTCATCGTCAAAAAGAACATATCCAGATCAGTCATGATGTACAATGCTGTGATAGGAAAATATCTATGCACCTACAGGGAACCCCAGTTAATACCATTATTATTCAAATTTACACACCAAATACTAAAGCAAGTGAGGATGAAATAGAATTCTAACTTCTTCAATCTGAAATTGATCAAACATGCAATCAAGATGTACTGATCATTACTGGTGATTGGAATGCAAAGGTTGGGAGCAAAGAGAAAGGATCAGTAGTTGGAAAATATGGCCTTTTGGTGATAGAAATGATGGTGGAGAATGCATGATAGAATTCTGCAAAACCAATGATTTGTTCATTTCAAATACCTTCTTTAGACCGCATAAGAGATATTCATGGACCTCACCAGATGGAATATATAGAAATCAAATTGACTACATCTACTGAAAGAGAAGATGGAAAAGCTCCATATCATCAGTAAAAACAAGGCCAGGGGCAGACGGTGGAACAGACCATCAGTTACTCATATGCTAATTCAAACTAGAGCTGAAGAAAATGAAAACAAGTCCACGAGTGCCAAAACATGACCTTGACTATATCTCACCTGAATTTAGACATCATCTGAAGAACAGATTTGATACATTAAACACTAAAGACCAAAGACCAAAGACCAGAAGAGTTGTGGGATGACATCAAGAACATCATACATGAAGAAAGCAAAGTCATTGATAAGAAAAGAAAGAAGGAAATGGTCAAAATGGATGTCAGAAGAGACACTGAAACTTGCTTTCTAGCATAGAGATGCTAAAGTAAATGGAAGAAATGAGGTACAAGATCTGAACAGAATATTTCAAAGATCATCTCGAAAAGATAAAGCCAAATATTACAACAAAATGTGTGAAGATCTGGAATCAGAAAACCAAAAAGGAAGAACACACTCAGCATTTCTCAAGCTGGGGGAACTAAAGGAAAAATTCAAGCCTCGACTTTCGTTATTGAAAGATTATTTGGGTAATTTATTGAATGATGCAGAAAGCATCAAGAGGAGATGGAAGGAATACACAGAGTCACTGTACCAAAAGGAAATGGTTAACGTTCAACCGTTTCAAGAGCTAGTATATGATCAAGAGCCAATGATA
>NW_006408520.1:50924281-50925493 GCF_000296735.1 Chrysochloris asiatica
TTGGAAGAAGTGCAGCCAGAGAGCTTCTTGGAGGCCAAGATGGCCAAGCTTCGTCTCTCATAATTTGGACATATTGTCAGGAAGGACCAGTCACTGGAGAAGGATATCATGTTTGGTAAGGTGGAGGGTCAGAGAAAAAGAGGAAACCCCCAATGAGATGGACTGGCCAAATGGCAGCATTAATGGTCTCAAGTGTGGCAACAGTAGTGAGGTTGGCCCAGGATTGGGCAGTGTTTCGTTCTGCTGTCCATAAGGTCACTATGGGTTGGTACCTACTCGATGGTACCTAACAGCAACAACAACAACAACAAGCATTTCTGATCCTGAATTGTAAGCTGTTAACTTCCTTGATAAACCTCATAATTGTGAGTACTGTCTGAATTCTGTGTGGCCATTATAATGGATTATTGAACCCATCAGGGAAGTAGAGAGTGATGGCTATCAGAATTAGTAAGAGGATTAGAGGGTGGAGGCATGTCTGACATCTGCATCACAGGAATCAGCCTTGGGTGGACAAGTTTGATTCTCCTTCCTCCTAGAGAAGTAAAAGGAGGTCAGATGATACCTCCACATCACGATCACACCAGCTCAGCTAATAAAGCTACTGCAATGGTCACAAGTGAAGGAAGTATTAGACAGGATGGAGACAGAAGAATGCCATAAAAAGACTTAAGCAGTGATTGCCTGAGTGTGATATAGTCAATGGGTGAGGCGATAGGAAAGAGGAAATAATAAATGGCATCAAATTGGTGGTTACTTCTTGACTCACTAAGAAATGTACATCCTATTCAGTAATACCATCTTCATGTAAGAAGGGCAGCAGCACACTATTCATTTTAAAATCAAATCTCTATTTTTAAGAAAAAGTTAGAAAAGAAAGTAAACCAGGCGGTTAAAATTAAGAAGTTGTTGTTGTTAAGCACCATCAAGTCAGTTCCAACTCATGGTGACCCTGTAAAGGGTTTCTGTTGCGGACCGTGTAAGACTAGTCAGAGGTTCGAGGCCCTCTAGGGCCAAGTGTAACAAACGAGGCCATTGGCAGTTAATAGCAAATTGTCTTTCATCTTAATATTCAGTTATATGTATTAATTTAATACACGGAGCCTTTGACAATCCACAGATAAATGTGATATTTTCCTAAAGCGGAGACTAAAGGTTGCAAGGTTAAGCCTTTCTCCAAAGGATTAACTAAAAATATCTTAGCTACTTCTC
>NW_006408520.1:50925930-50929372 GCF_000296735.1 Chrysochloris asiatica
CTGTTTAGCTAAAATGTTCACTATGCAGGATATTACGGCCTTCGTGGCTGAGATGTTTGCAATGCAGGATCTGCCTGATGCCAGTCCAGCATTCAGTCTGGTTTCGGAGTGTCTCTTTGTCTCTCTCTTTGTCTCCTTCTGTGTATTCTTGATATATATGAATCGCAGTCAGGTATCTCCTCCCCGTGAACCGAACCCCTATGTCGAGGCAGGTCCCCGACAGGTTTCTGAGGAGGGGATGGTGGGTATGAATTGCCAACCTTGTAGTTAGCAGTCCAATGCTTTCCTACAGTGCCACCCCAGAACTTTAAAATTAAGAAGTAGAGAAATATAAAAATGTTAATTGATAGCCACAATCCTTCCTAGAGGACAAAATGGCAATTCTAGATCGAATCCATGACAGGTTATGAGTCCTAAACTAGTCAGAGATGTAAAACATTTGTCAGACTAAATTTAATCAGGTTGTTGTCCTCAAAAGGGGATTACAGGTAGCCACTGATGGATCACACATCCAAGGTTGTGTGCATTTTGGTCCTAGGTGCCTTCAAGTTGATCAGTTATATGGCTTGTGGGCACCTATCTGTAGGATTACAATCCTCTCTTTGATGCTAGTTGCTAGTAGTTATGTGTCCCACCATTCTCCCAAGCCCCCACATGATGCTCCATTTACAGTCTATTATAGCATGACCTACGTTCACCTATTACTTTGATCTTCTTATTGTTCCAGAGAAGCTAGAAATAGATACGCATATAAACAGAAGAAGGTGTGCGTAATTATTTTCAAGGGTAACCTAGAAATATAAGAATAACATGTAAATAGCCAATCAAAATACCTTTCAATTCGCCTCTTGTTTTCTTCCATTTTTTGATTTGCTATATTTAACAGGAAGTCGATATATTCCTCTGTCACCATCAGTTTTCCCTTGCGGCTTAATGGAACTTCTAAACTATGTGTACTCCGGACAGCCTACAAAGAAAAAACAGTTTAGACATGAAGACTTATATACTAAAGTCACCAAAGGCAACTAAAGAAAAGTTCCACTTAGGGCTGTGCTTGAACACAGTTTAGCTCCATTATAGCATTCATGTTTGTGCTTTGACATAATTTAGCTGAACATAGTTGAATCAAAGGAGATTAAATAGATTTTCCCATCATATAAAGTCATTGCTAAAAAAAGGCACATTACCTTTCTACACATTGCCTATCAGAGAAGTAGATAAAATCAAAGAACTCAATAACTTTAACAGCTTCAATCTTAGTGTGACTTAAAAAGCTTTAATGCACAACTTAAAGTGAAGAAATAAATGACATCTCAACAGAAGTCACAATGGAAAATCAAACTGACAAAGAATCTCTTAGTGCTGCAAGAGGGCTACAAGCTTTACAACAATAAACCACACCTCCCTAGTGCCTGCATCCTGGATACTTTAGGGGTGTCAAACTTTGATGTAACAGCTAACATGTTCCAAGTAGATCTAAATACTGGATAAAGGTTAACAACAACAAAAACTACTTAACTTTGCAAATATCAGACAAATTTTAAACAAATGGTGGGCTGGATTTAGTCCTATAGTAAATGGTCTGCTGATATACCTAAAGAAATTCAGGCACTGAAGAACTAAGGGACATATCCCAGTACACAATATAGTTGTGATCTAGCGTACCAGAGTAGAAGTCTTTCAACTCCCTCCCTGTCTTACCATTTTATCACAGGGTCTGGACTGGGCTGTGACTACTTAGGTGAAGGAGGAGGACACAGCAGAGAATGAGGCAGATACACTCAAGAGCTAGCATTTAGGATCAGTCAGGTTAAAAGTGGAGGGAGTACTGTGCAATAAGATCTCAAGTATAAATCTAACAGCCCTGAACCTTGCCCTGTAAGAAAGACTAAGTCACTGAGAGTTTTGAGCAAAGGAATGGCAAGAAGATTTGAGTAGTGAGTCAGAAAAGGCTAAAAGCGGAGTCTGGTTAGAAGTCTCATTTGGAAGTTATTCTAATCTGGATTTTTGCCAAAAGGTTCCTTACCAACATTGTCTTTCCTTTCCTTCCCACCGTTATGCCAGAGTTCCTGAAACCAGAATCTATTGCTGCTGAATGCTGTAAGAAAAGAAAACTTGTTAAATTCTGATAGTCTGGCTAGTCAGATAATCTATTTAGCTCCACAAAGTGCAGAAACAGAACTCTAAAACTTAGTTGTATATTTCTACTAATATACACTGTGCATAAACAGTACTTTAAATATGTATTCCTTCTGGAAACAGTACAACTATAATGCAAGAAAATGCAGAGATCTGCCTAATAATTGTTTCTATAATGCAGAAAGTCACCATATAATCATCACTCCTGAAACAGTACTGCTTGTATGAAGAAAAACCAAAAAAGAACAAAATATACAAAAAGCCACCACTTAAAGAGAGTGAAATGTCCTTCTGTAAAAGTGAATCCTGACTCATAGTAGGCCTTAGTTTTACAATAGTAATAGTAAGCAGGCACACGAGGGTGCAGCGGTTCAACAATGCTTAAATACATGCTACCCAATTCTTATTCTTCAACTTGTATCTCTTTAAATTTTATCTCCTCAAAGAGGCCTCCGCTATACACCCTTTTAAAATGTTCCCCTTTTCCTTCCTCTCTAAAATAGTGTCTTCTTATCTACTCCATTGCACTTATTATGTGAGAAACATTGGTTTTCCAACTTATTGTTAGTTTCTCTCATGTAGAATACAAGGGGTCTTCAAATAGTTCATGGAAAGCTCTATTATCTTTTTAAAAAAATGTTTTATTATGAATTATGTGATCGTTTACACGGAGAACATTAGTTTTACATTCATCCTATTGTATATCGTTTCATTGCCATGGTTACAATTCCCTCCATGCATCATCAACCAACCAAAGGTTATACCCTGTAAGCCTGTCCCCCCTGCCCGGTCATCAGCACACAGCCCCTCTCCCTCTCTGTGTCTAAAGTCCCCAGCTGCTCCATCTCTCCACATCACGTCTCTGCCTCCATCTCTGGCATCACTGCTTCTCTGGTTAGGGTCCCGCTCTCCGCTCTTCTCCCTTGATGGTCCCAGGGACCTCTGCTCCTAGACTGCAAAGTTAATCACTCCCCTCCTAACTACAAAACGTCTGCCTTTACATTTCCAACCCTCACAATCAGTCCTGATAACAATTATTCTATTGTATCACAAGAGACCTATCCTCATTTCCTTTCATCAGCCCCACCTAGACAGATTGGATACTACTAGTGGAGATTCTACCTTGCTCCATGCCCTCTGAATCTAGGTTCCTTCTTGAAAGCTTGTAAGCCCAGCATGACATCCTTCTCCAGCGACTGTTCTCTCCGGACAATGTGTCCAAAGTATGACAGACGAAGCCTAGCCATCTTGGCCTCCAAGAAGCACTCTTATTGCACTTCTTCCAAAACAGATCTATTGGTTC
>NW_006408520.1:50931485-50959385 GCF_000296735.1 Chrysochloris asiatica
AAGTTGGTAGAATTCTTCTATTTCATCTTCACTGGCTTTAGTGGTTGGTGCATAAATTTGAATAATAGTGGTATTAACTGGGCTTTCCTGTAGGCGCATGGACATTATCCTATCACTTATAGCGTTGTACTTCATGACTGATCTGGATATGTTCTTTTTGACAATGAATGCAACACAATCTGTCCTCAATTTGTCATTCCCTGCATAGTAAACCATGTGGTTGTCAGACTCAAAATGGCCAATACCAGTACATTTCAGCTCACTAATGCCTAAGATATCGATGTTGATGTGTTCCATTTCATTTTTGACAACTTCCAATTTTCCCAGATTCATACTTTGTACATTCATAATTCGTACATTTGTGGCTAATGGACCACAAATCAAACTGAAGAGAAACAGCTGTAAACATTCATTGAAAATCAGAACATGGAATGTACGAAATATGAATCTTGCCTTTGTAGCCACCCCATTTTGGGTAGCCAATGTCCAAGTTGCCCATCCCTGTCTACTCTGTGTATGGAGGGGGTGGGGATGATCCTTGCTGTAAAGATTTGTTTCCTCTTTTGAGCTACTGCATCCATAGGTGTAGGTCAAGTTCACCAAATTGTATCAGATTACTCTTTTTTCCCCTCTTCTTTCTTCTTCTAGTTGAGTTCTGATCATTCAGTCATTGAAGCCAGGTTAAATGGGTGTTATCTGCAAGTGTGGATGTTCTTGTGCATATGCGCTCTTTTCTTATCAGCTAGATGCTTCACTCTCCATTGTAGTCCTCTGTGGCTATGTTTCTGACTCTGGTCCCAAGAGTCCCCAGGTCTTGTCACATTGCTGGCCAATCAGGTCTATACCTGGGTTCACAGGAGTCTACTGAACGTTGTAAGGCTTAGCTTGCAGCTTCATTGCTGTTTTTCCCTTACTTCCCCTTATCGGTGACGAACGTGGTCACCAATCACAGTGTGTATTTCCATCGACGCTTAGTCTTAGAAGTCTTTTAATTTAATTTTTCCACAAATATTTTAAAGCCCTCTTGTATAAATACTAGTTACTGTGGGGCAGGGTCTTATTGTTTTCTGTTTCCCTAGTATCCAGAAGATTGTCTGGCATACCATCAAGAAGCAGCTATGAATGGATGAAACTGAATCTTTCCAATTCCAGTGCAACTATTGCTGCTAAGTGCCGTTGTGTGTGTTCTGACTCATAGCAAACCTGATAGGATTTCCGAGGAGCAGCTGGTGAGTTTGAACCACCAAGCCTGTGGGTTAAATTGACTTTTTGGTCCAAGAGCTTATCCTACAATGTGACATCAGGACTCCCAAATGTTAGATTTCCACTGAGGCTTTGGTGCAGAAGAACTGGGCTGAATCAATTCAAGATGAGCACTCGAAATAGGACATGGGTATGGAAAGAGGAGAGTTAAAGGTTTGAACAGCAATAGTGATGTGTTCTAGTAAAATTAGCGATTAAAATAAAGTTAGATCGAAGTTCAGGGGTTAAGCAGAGACTGAGGGCATTAGCAAGGAAATTCTTGAACTACTTTGGTGTCTACCTTTACATGCTGGTGTTCCTCAGGACCCTTTCTCCTTTCCCCTTTGACCACTCTCTCCACAGATTTTATTTAGTCTCGTGGTTTTAAATATAACCTATGTATTGACGACTCCCCATTCTGGATTTTCAGTCCAAACTGCTTCTCTGAATTCCAGATTTCTATCCAACTGTCGACTTGAAATTTTCATTGAGATGTCTTATAGAAAGTTCTTGCTTAACACGTGACTCAGACTTTGATTTTCACCACTTCCTCCTCCAGCACTCTCCATTTCAAAAGGGATACTACCTTATATATAGGTGTACAAATCGAAACTCAATTCATCCTCTATTCCTTTGTCCCTGCCCCCTGTCTTCCTTGTCCCAAGTAGCCTCATAAAGTCTGGTGATTCAAGCTCTAATATATTTTAAATCTACTACCTCCTCACCTTCATCAGTATTATCATACCAACCAGCCATATTTCTCACATAGGTAACTGAAACTAAATCTAAGACAATCTCCCTCCACTTAGAATATTGAAGTAAAATTTATAAATCAAAAGTTAAGGAAGCATACATGAGACACAATTTGGATGTTATATTTTGCTAGTGATTGTTTTTGTTGTTAAGTGCAATTGAGTTGGTTCCGACTCATAGCGACCTTGAATAGGGATTCTGAAGACAAGCTGGTGAACTTGAACTGCCAACCTTGTGCTTCAAACCAACCTCGTAGTCCAGTGCATTAACCCACAGCACCACACCAGGACTCTATTTCCAAAATCGAGTTGAATGACTAATGTCACATTAATTGTCTGAATACCCACTGCCAACCAGCAGTGATCCTATAATAAAGAGTAGAACTACTCCAAAGCTCTGTAGGGTTTCCAAAACTATACATTTTTACGGGAGTAGACAGCCTCATCTTTCTCTCATGCAATAATTTGAACAGTCAACCTTGTAGTTAGCAGGACATTGCTAACCTACAGCATGTCACGGGGCTCCGTGATTTTTTAAGATTTCAGGCTTACATCTACCCACCTCCTTATATGTGCAAATGAAATTACAGAATTTTACCAGAAGCTGGGCATCTTGCAACTGTCGACACTGCACATGAAGAACAAATGGTTCAAATTTCAAAATGGCATCACCACTGGCTTTCTTCAGAGCTACAATCTGAATAAATGAAAAAATTTCAACGTCAAACAAAACTGTATATTCTGTTCTTCATTGACTCTTTACAGCACACAAGGTCAGCCTTTCTGAAACAGTCAGGCCAACTCAGCAGAGCTTTTCTGCAGTAACTTTTCACTCTGCTCTCTTGGTCCTCTTTTTATAAAAACTTTATCCTCTGTTTTTCTAAAAAGACCTGATTAATGTAATTTCTGTATCATTCTTCTCAAACATCTCTGTACCTTGAAAAAGGAAACGAAATATATTTAATTCTACAATAGATTTTTAATAAAGGAATGCTGCCGTGTTGTTAAGCACCATCAAGTTGGTTCCAACATATAACAACTCTAAATAGGGTTTCCAAGAAACGTCTGGTAGGCTTGAACCACTACCATTGAGGTAAGAGTCAGTGCCACACCAATACATCTGTATTACCATGTCAGAGCTAGAATACATACAAGACAGTTGTTATTTCTGTCTGTGGAGCATTCTGGAGCAGCTCCCTTACAGCATCCTCTGTCTTTCACACTATTTGATTCTGGAGAGATTGTCAACGCCAACTCTGTCACTTACTAGTCTTCCACCGTATTACACTACAAGAAGACGGCAAGTGATCTATCACTGTGAATACTATCCCAATCCACTGACAAAAAGAAGTGATCTAAGGAGGAGAAAAACCTATTCCCAAAAGACTATGAATCCTAAGGGATTTTATTTATTTTTTAAACTGAAGTGGTTACCAGTTATCCTTATTGCCACAAAGTAGATCACCTCTAACAGAAGAGAATTCAAGGCAAACAGAAAGAATCAGTAGCCAAAGAAGAAGCTGGAATGAGTCCTCTGAGAGAACATCTCAGTACCTGACTCAGTAATGCTTGACATCAGTATGTTTTTTCCAGTTAAATAATAAGTGATCCTTTTCTTGTTGCTGTTCTTAAGTGCCACTGAGTTAGCGCCAACTCACAGTGACTCTGTTTAAGGTTTCTGATAAGCAGCTGATGGGTTTGAACTGCCAACCTTGTTATTCGCAATACAGTGCTTATCCTACATGCGCACCACATGAGGATTTTTTCTTCTCATTTTGTATAAGACAGTTAAAATTGGATTTCTAGATTCACTTGGAATTTAAAGTGGCTGACTAGTTTAAAGAGGAGGACCCCCAATGAGATGGATTGGCACAGTAGCAGCAGCATTGGACTTAACACGTAACAACAATTGTGAGGAAGGCACAGGACTAGGCAGTGTTTTGTTCGATTGTGCATAAGGTCCCTATGAGTCAGAACCTAACAACAAATATTTTAATTTAGGAAACTGAATAGCCTGACACAGATTAGAAGGTTTTGAGATATGCTAGGTAAGTAATACATAATTTATTTACAACAGTGACAGTAATAAAGCACAGATAGTGCTCATCTCTTCTCCCTGTCCCACTGCTCACTTTCTTTCTATGGTCTATCCAAGGTTAGTTACAAAGAGGCAGAACTTGAAACTCAAATTAGGATGTAATAAGTTTCCAATATCTATGGAATTTCTCCACCACTTGTCTGTTAGTTTGTTGTACGGCGGTGGCTTGCATGTTGCTGTGATTCTGGAAGCTATGCCACAGGTATTTTAAATACCAGCACGGTCACCCATGGTGGACAGGTTTCAGATGAGCTTCCAGATGAAGACAGACTAGGAAAAAGGAGAGCTGGACTATTTACGAATATTTAGTCACTGAAAATCTTATAAATAGCAGTGGAACACTGTCAGCACCAGAATATTGAATACTGAAACATGATGAAGAGCAGTAGAATATTATCAAATATAGTGCCAGCAGATAAGCCCCTCAGGTTGGAAGACACTCATAATACAACTAGGGAAGAGCTGCCTCCTGAAAGCAGAGTTTACCGTGATGAGACAAATGGAGTAAAGCCCTCTGGACCTTCATTAGCTGATGGGGCACAACTCAAAATGAAGACAAACAGATGTAAACATCCATTAATAATTGGAACATGGAATGTACTAACTATGAATCTAAGAAAATTGGAAATTGTCAAAAATTATATGTAAGACCAAACATTAAAATCCTAGGCATTAATTAGTGAGATGAAATGGACTGGTACTGGCCATTGTGAATCTGACAATCACACGATTTACTATGCTGGAAATGACAAATTGAAGGGAAATAGCATCACATTCATCATTAAAAACAATGTCTTGAAGTACAACAACTCTGTGATAGGATAGCCATACGCCTACAAGGAACCAATTAATACCACTATCATTCATATTTTTGTACCACTGACTAAAGTTGGTAATAATGAAACTGAAGAACTGTTATCAACGTCTTCAGTCTGAAATTGGTCAAATATGCAATCAAGATAATTACTGGCGACTGAACACAGAGGTTGGAAACAAAGAAGAAGGATCAGTAGTTGGAAAATATGGTCATTGTGATAGAAAAATGGTGGTCACATAATAAACTTTTACAAGACCAATGACATCTTTACTGCAAATACATTTTTTAAACAACATAAAACACGACTATACACATAGACCTCACCAGATGGAATACACAGAAATCAAACTGACTACATCTGTGGAAAGAGATGGTAGAAAAGCTCTGTATCATCAGTCAAAACAAGGACAGGGCAGACTGTGGAACAGACCATTAATTGCTCACACGCAAGTTCAGGCTGAAGCTGAACAAATTTTAAAAAGTCCACAAGAATCAAAATTTGATCTTGAAAACATTCCACCTGAATTTAGAGATCAGATTTAATGCATTAGACACTAAAAACCGAAGACTTGATGTCTTGGGATGCTATCATGAACATCATACAGGAATAAAGCAAAAAGTCATAAAGAAGACAAGAAATACAGAAAAAACCAAAATGGATGTCAGAAGACACACTGAAACTTGCTCTCCAGCATAGAGATGCTAAAGCAAATGGAAGAAATGGGGAGGGAAAAAGAGGTGAATAGAAAATTTCAAAGGTCAGCTTGAGGAGACAAAGTCAAAAAAAAAAAAAAAAAGTTCAAAGACCTGGAAATAGAAAACCAAAAGGAAAGAACACATTCAGCATTTCTCAAGCTGATGGAATTGAAGAAAAAAATTCAAGCCTTGACTTGCAATATTGAAGGATACTATGGGCAAAATACTGAATGATGCAGAAAGCATGAAAAGAATATGGAATGATTACACAGAGTTACTGTACCAAAAAGAAATGGTCGATGTTCAACTATTTCAAGAGGCATCATATGATCAAGAGCCAACGATCCTGAAGGAAGAAGTCCAAGGTGCATAGAAGGCACTGGAAAAGAACAAGGCACCAGGAACTGATGGAATGCAACTTGAAATCTTTCAACAAAGTGAGGCAGCACTTTCAACAAATCTTTCAACAAAGTGAGGAGGCACTCACTCATCTATGCCAAGAAATTTGGAAGACAACTAACTACCTGGCCAACTCATTGGATGAGATCCATATTTGTGCCCATTCCAAAAAGTGGTGACCCAAAGGAATGTGGAAATCATCTAACAATATTATTAATATCACATGCAAGTATAATTTGCCAAAAATAATATACAAAGGGCTGTAACCATACATTGACAGAGAACTTCCAGAGGTTCAAGGTGGATTCAGAAGAGGACATGGAATGACAGATATCATTGCTGATGTCAGATGGATCTTTGCTGAAAGCAGAGAATACCAGAAAGATGTCTACCTGTGCTTTATTTACTACACAAAAACTTTTGATTATGTGGATCATGACAAGCTATGGACAACATTGCAAAGAATAAGTATCTGGAGGAACCTGTATGTATACCAACAAGCCCTGTTTAAAAGAACAAGAGAACACCGAATGGTTTCAAATTAGGAAAGGTGGGTCCCAGGATTGTATTCTTTCACCATACATTTTAAATATGTATTCTGAGCAAATAATTCAAGAAGCTGGAGTATATAAAGTAAAACATGGCATCAGGATTGGAGGAAGACTCATTAGCAATCTGTGATATATAGATGATACAACCTTGCTTGCTAAAAGTGAAAAAGACTTAAGACCATAGCCTTCAGTATGGGTTGCACCTCAATGTAAAGAAAACAATTCTTACCTCTGGGCCAATAAACAACAACCATAAAAATGGAGAAAAAATTAAAGTTGTCAAAGACTTCATTTTGCTTGAATCAACCATCAGTGCTCATGGGAGCAGCAGTAAGAAACCAAAGAATGGATTGCATTTGGAAAATCTGCTGCAAAAGACCTCTTTAGCATGTTCAAGAGCAAAGATGTCAGTCTGAGGACGAAGGTGCTCTTGACCCAAGCCATGGTATTTTCAATAACCTCATATGCATGTGAAAGTTGGACAGAGAATAGAGAAGACTGTAGAAGAACTGATGCATATAAATTATGGTGTTGGAAGAAAATATTAAAAGTGGACTGCCAAAAGAACAAACCAATCTATGTTAGAAGAAATACAGCCAGAGTGCTCCTTTAAGCCAGGATGGCCAGACTTCATCTCTCATACTTCGGACATATTATCAGAAGGGGCCAGTCTCCAGAGAAGGATATGTTTGATAAAGTGGGGGGTCAGAGAAAAAAAGGAAACCCTTCAATGAGATGGACTGGCATAGTGGCAACAACAATAGGGTCAAGGGTAGCCAATGATTGCGAAGTTGGCGCATGACTGACTTGACGGCACCTAACAACAACAACAATCACCTTTCTGTTGTGTGCACAAGAATGTGTTTTGGTAAGCATAAGCAAATAATGCTTGGATACATATATGTTGTTGTTGTTATGTGCCATGGAGTTGGTTCCAACTCACAGCGACCCTGTACAGGGTTTGCCAGGCTGTAAATCTTTCCGGGAACAGAAAGCCTCATCTTTCTCCCATGGAACACCTGGTAGTTTTGAACTGCTGACCTTGAGGTTTGCAGCCCAATTCGTAACTACTACACTACCAGAGGCTTCAAAAAGTTTGTGGAAATATTCCATTACCTTTTAATTCCATTTTCTTCCCCAAAGTTTTTGAAGCTACCACATATATTTACACGTGTTGTTTCCTATCATCCAAAAGTGTCTTGTACTTTGGACATGCTGTCAAGAGGGACCTGGAGTACATATCTGCTTGGTAAAGTGGAAAGTCAGTGAAAAAAGAGGGAGACCCCCAAACAGATGGAGCAACAACAGTGGCAGCAGCAATGGACTCAAGCATAGCAATGATTGTGAGGTTGACTCAGGACAGGGCAGTGTTTCGTTCTGTTGTGCCTAAGGACACCATGGGTTGGAATCGACTTGACAGCACCTAACGATAGCATAATCCAAAAAAGCCACTGTAATGAATATTTTTGAGGTTTTATAATCTTAAAATTATAAGTATGCACATAAATCACCTTGGATTTTCCATCTTTTCATATATAAAGAAACTGTGAATTGAAAAGTTTATTTCTGAATTTATGTATACAACTTACCACATCATCTTTTACACAAGGTTTATGTGTCACCAGTAGCCAACAACAGTTTTTTTTCTGAACTTCAAAACCATTTACACCCTAAAACAACAAATGATATGTTAACTTAAATAAATGAGCACAGTGCACAGCATATTGTTGTTGTTACTGTTGTATCACCATAGATTAAAGAACTGGACTGCAAAGTCAGTTTGAATTGCAAGCTTGGCAGTACAAGCTCACCAGCTGCTCCTCGGAAAACCCATACAGGGTCGCTGTGGGTTGGAACTGACTTGACAGAACTTAACAACAACAACATAGGGTTTCTGGGAGTCCTGGTATGACACTGTGGGTTAACATGATGGACTGCAAAGTCGCTTGAACTGCAGTTAACGGTTCAGGCTCATGAGATGCTCCTTGGAAACCCTATACTGACTATGGGTTGGAAACAACTCAACAACACTAACAACAACAACATAGGGTTTCTGAGGAGTAGCTGGTGGGTTTGAACCATTGACCTAGTGATTACCAGTCTAGTGCTTATCCTACAGCATCACACCAATACTTCTAGCATACTATGGTTGGTGGTGGTTATGTGCCGTGGAGTCAACAGTTCCAACTGGTGATTTTAAGTATTAATGAGAACAATTCAATAGGTTTTGGGGTAGAGTTAATCCAAAGCAAAAATGAACTCAAATGAGAGAAAGAAAAATTAATTTGCTTAGTAAGGTAAAGGCAGTTCATATATAGCCATGACTCTGTCAGGAGAAGAGATTACTACAAGCAGTTATACACTAGCAACCCTGAGGTGTACTGTAGCTATTTTATTTGGCTAGCGTAGTATTTAAAAGAGCACAAGAGAGAGAGAGAGAGAAAATAAAGAATTTGCATTTCTGTTGTAGGATAGCATGGTCCCCATCTTACATGGGCCTTGTCACTTTTTCCTGACACTCATGCTGCTCACATCTGGTCTCACAAAGCCTGAGTTTATGAGTACTGAATTAGACTCAGGGCAGAGCTGAGACTGTAAGAAGGTCAAAATTTATTAATTGGGCAAATGTTTATTTATTAAGTTCTGTTAGGTACTTTAGAGTCCTGATGTGGCACTGCAGGATAATGTGCTGAACTACAAGGTCAGTTTGAATCTCAAGGTCAGCAGTTCAAATCCACCAGCCACTCCTTGGAAACCCTAGACAGGGTCTCTATGAGTCAGGACCAATTCCATGGAACTTAACAATAACAACAACTTGGTACTTTAAGGTACTCTAGTAGCATAGTGGATTATGAGCTGAGCAGTTAACCATAAGGTCTGCAGTTCGAATCTACCAGCCACTCCTCAGGAGAAAGATGAGACTTTCTGATCCCATAGATTTACAGCCTTGGAAACCCTATGCAGGGACGCTATGAGCTGGAACCGACTTCATGGCACAAAACTACCACCACCATTAAATACTTTGGAGTCTTTGTGGGATGCAGTTATTGTGAAAGTGACCTTGAACTTTCACAATAACTGCACAACCAGCAGGTTTACAGGATCTAATGGCATGCTTTGGGAACTAATGCCATTGCTGCCTTCATTTTACATATATCATATATTCTCTTTATCCACTTTGTTTTTTTTTGTTTTTTGGTTTTTTTCCCCATGTATTGTCTTTTTATAAGGAGCTCTGGTAGCTTAGTGATTCCAAGTCAGGCTGCCAAACTCATGGTCACCAGCTCAAAACTACTAGCAGTTCCATGGGCGAAAGATGAGGCTTTCTGCTCCCATAAAGACTTATAGCCTCAGAAACTCTATGCAGGGTCACTATGAGTCAGAACCAACTCCACGACATATAACCACCACCACCACCACCACCACCATTATCTTGTTGTTTTGTTGTTGTTGCTGTTAAGTGCCACTGAGTCGGAACCAACTTATAGCGACCCCATGCACAGCAGAACGAAACAATGTCTGATCCTGGGCCAACCTCACTACCGCTGCCACACTTGAGTCCATCAATGCTGCCACCTGGCCAATCCATCTCATTGGGGGTCTTCCTCTTTTCCTCTGACCCTCCATCTTGTTGTCTATCTTGTTGTAAGCTGCTCTAAATCCTTCCTGATATAAGAGAGAATAAAACGAAGTAAATATAAGGCAAAAAAACAAGCGGTTTTTACTTCCAAGTAGGTAAGAGTTTTCAGCATAGATAAGTGACATGCAGAGTTGTACTTTATAGTAAAGTGAATCTGTGAACAGTGTGGGGACATAGTTTGTAGGAGAAAGACTGGTAGTCCAGTGACCTCTTAGAAAATCAATACAAACCCCAGTTGAGATGGAAAGGAGAGCGGTGACAGAATGAGAAAGCCTGAGTAACAGGGCCTGCTAATGTGGGGGATCAAACCACCCAAACACATGGCTATCCAGTGGATTCCGACTAAGAAAGAGCCTATATAGCACAGAGTAGAACTGACCCAGAGATTTCCAAGGCTGTGAATGTTTTTCAGAAGCTGACCGCCTCATCTTTCTCCCATAGAGCAGCTGGTGGGTTTGAACAATCAACCTTTTGGTTAGTAGCTAAGTGCTTTAACCAATGTGCCTCCAGGCCTCCTTCCTAGATCAGGAGTCTAAATAATGACTCTATGAATATGCTATCTTCTATGCTCTCAATTAAATACTAGAACTAAAGTTAATTCACTGTCAGCTTTTATAGGGCATTTAATATTTTTTCCATACAATATTTCTAAGAGGCAAATACTCTTTATTATCCTCAGTTCATGCAACAGAAAGTCACAGAGCCAATAATTCCCATAAGTGGTGTGGAACCTACGCAGTCTCTTTCCAAAGCCTGAGAGCTTGGTAACTATCTCCAAGACTACACTTTCTATTTGTTTCACATTTGCCTTCAGTTGATTCAGCTCAGGTGACCCCAATGTGTGGGCTACATGGGATTTTCATCGGGTAAGTTTTCAGAAGGAAATTGTGCCTTTGGGTGGACTTGAACCTCCAATGTTTTTATTAGCAGTCAGGCTGATTAAAAAGCATGTTAGCAAATTGTACCACCTGGGCTTCTTCTTGTTGCTTTGTGTTTTTAGTTGCTTTCCAGTCAGTTAAGATTTATGACAACTCCCTGTGTGGTTGCTTAGTTCAACAGAAAAACTACCAGAACTGTGATAACAGAGTAAGATACTAGGAAGCAGTGAACTTTTAACTGTGGAGATGTTCAAGGAAGCAGCACCAAAAATTTGGCAGAGCAGTTGAAGAGAGGACTCCAGCTAACATCTTTCACTATGCTTGTTGTTGTTAAGCGCCATGGAGTCGTTTCCTCCCAGCAACCCCATATAGGGTTTCTGATGAGCAGCTACGAGTTTGAGGTTCAAACCAACCTTGAGGTTCAAACCAACCTTGCAGTCCAGTGCTTATCCTACAGGCCCACACCAAGACTTCTGCATTAGGCTACAGTCTTTTAAATTTCCTTACTGCTCAGACAGGAACCCGGATGGTGTTAAGTGAGTTAAGTAAGTGGAACTCCGCTGCTAACTAAACTGCTGCTAACACCAGTTTGATCCACCAGAGAAAGACGTGGCAGTCTGCTTTGGTAAAGATTACAGCCTTGTAAAGGGTGTTGGTGACTGTGTGCCACCAAGCTGATTCAACTCATAGTGACCCTGTACACGGTTTCCAAGGCTGCATATCTTTACAGGACCAGGAAAGTCTCATTTTTCTCCAGCAGAGCGACTGGTAGATTCGAACTACAGACCTTGAGGTTAGCAGCCCAGCGCTCAGGACTCCTTTGATGCTGTTAAGAGCCATTGAGTAGGTTCCTACATAGGGTTTCCCAAGAAACATCTGGTGGGTTTGAACTGCCAACCTTGTGGTTCACAGTCGAGTACTGATCCTATATGGCCACACCAGGAGTGGGTAGACATAGAAACAAGCGGGAAGTTGACAGAAGAATGATGAAGACAAATGAAGACCCAGGGAGGAATGCAAGAGTTAAGGGAAACAGAAGTAAATGCTATTATATACACAACCCTGTAACAACAGTGTTCTACGGATATAGATATATGGACAGATATATAGACTGAAAAGCTATAGGAGGGACAATGGGTGTATACCCACAAATATAAAAAGGTTTGACAAAGAAAAAAAATTCGACTTAGAAATCTATGGGGTAGAGTTCTACTCTGTCCAGCAGGGTCATTAGGTTGGAATTGAATTACCAGCAGTTGAGTTTGTGTTTTTCAGTTTATTGTGGTTTCGTGCCAGAGTCAATTCTGATTCACAGCAACTCTGTATAGCAGTCCAGTGTTTATCCTATTGAGCCACACCTGGACTCCTTTGTTGTTTTTGTAAAGTGCCGTCGAGTTTCGATTCCGACTTATACTGACCCTGTATAGGGCTTCCAAAGGAGCTCTGGTCTTAGTGGTTACAAGTCGGGCTGCTAACCTTAAGGTCAGCAGTTCAAAACTACCAGCCGTTCCGTGGGAGAAAGAAGAGGCTTTCTGCTCCGGTGAAGACGTACAGCCTCGAAACCCTGTACAGGGTCGCTATGAGTCGAAACCGTATCCACAGCACACCACCGCCACAAGGTTTCCAGGAGCGGCTGGTGAGTTTGAACCGCCGACCTTGGGGTCCAGTGCTTCTCCTACAGTGCCACGCCAGGACTCAGAAAATCAAATTGTCTCATTTTTACTAGTCAAGAGGTCAGCAGTTTGGGAATTATTTGATGCTCGTTACAAATGCAGAATCCCGGGCTCCACTCTAGACATACAAAATGAAAATCTGTATTTTAAAAGGTCCCTACAATTAACCCACATCTGGGTTAGGGCGTTGCACTAGGTGGCATCAGGCTTCTCGAGTGGCAGACAAGTGCACAAAGGGACTTCTCACCCCGTCTAGGAGGAGGATGCGGCCAGCGCAGGAACTGGTGGTGAAAAATTGATCTTGCGTGTTCAGCAGTTGCACAAGCTCTACCACGTCGTCGTCCACACTGCCCTTCCGACTGAGGTCCGCTTTGCCGAGACACTGCGCTTTCGACCTTTTGAACTCTTCGCTGCGATCCATGAGGTTAGGAATTCGGGGTCTGAACGCTCCACGTTCACGTTACCCTCTCGCAGCTTGGGGGCCGCCATATTAAAGAGACCGGTCCCGAGAAGGTCCAAGCTTCCTTGTCATTTTGAACAGTGTAGAATCGCTTGTTCTTTCTCTTCAAGGGGCGGGGAGAGGCGGGCCGGAGGGAGGAGCTTGCGAACATTGGAGCCAGTCTGGCCCGCCTCCTCTATCGTTGGAGTCTGTCTGAGGCGTCTCCGTAGATTTTGGTTCCCATTCTAGAGTCCGGTAAGTGGTTTTTAAAAATGTCCCCTTAGTTGTCCAGGCAGTGATCTCCCCGTTGCTCGTCGAAATAAAATCGAGCTTGATTTTGGATGTGGTCCGTTCCTGCCTACTGCCCTCTAGTTTCTTATTTGTAAATCATCTGGGGTTTTATCTGCTGGTTCTGGGCTCTTTTCCTGAAGGAGCTGTGTTTCGGTTACCACAGGAGGCCCGTTTGTACTTCTTCTCACCTCGTAATTTCCTTTGCCCTGCTGCTAGTGCCCTTGGATTAGGGGTCCCCGCAGCATTTCGTGCGGGTCTCCTGAGTCCCCTTGCCCACAGCCGGCTGTAGGAAGGATTTTTTCTCTCTTTTCAGGTTTCCCAGAGCTTTTTTCTCCCGACCTTTCTCTAGCTTTGTGACCAGAGTTACACTCTTACATTTGGAGAGAATTGTGTCGCTTTAATTACCTTTTCCTCCTGGGGTCCCCACGTAGAATTATCTTCAAAGGAAAAGAAAATTGCAAAACTCCCAGTTAACACGTTTTGAATGCTTACATAGTTGCTCTAAAGACTCATCTCAGTGAAAAGGGAAAGTTTGTTAATGATTTAAGGACTCCTGGTGCGGCGCTGTAGGATCAGTCCTGGACTGCGAACCACAAGGTCAGCAGTTCAAACCCTATACAGGGTCGCTAAACAACAAGCCACCCAAAGGCCAAAGAAACCCTGATGGCACAATGGTTAAGGCTTCAGCAAAAAGTTGATGGTTTGATTTGAACCCACAGAGGCACTGCTGGAGAAAAGACCAGGTGATCTGCTCCATCTTTTCTATGGGCCTGTTCTACCTTGTTTTATAGGGTCCCTGTGAGTCCCTGTGACTGCTCTTGACAACTAGACACAAAGTATGGACTGCTTACCCCCAGCTAGTGAGAAAAGGCAGTGCAATTCCCTTTGACGCCACTGTGAGGCTCTGTTGTGTGTTCGATATCACACTTGCAAATTTTAGCTGCAAATCGCATGGAGCTTTGCTTACCAAGTACTGTGTGGCCTGTACCATGGAGATCTTACCATCAAAGAACCGCCTCCTCTCTTATTCGGAGGTGGATACTGAGGCCCAGACATGCGAAATAGCTTGGCAAGGTCAGACAGCCAGGACAAGACACTTTAAACTTGTTTCTTTGCTGTTACATTTTTGGGTTAGCAATTATAAGTAATATGCATTTATGAGTCCTTTTTGATCAGCAATTACACTTTCGTAATGATTGATTCTATTGACTTCCACGTTTTGTTTCTGTTTTTGTTTTGCCAGAGATTCTTTTTTAATTTTGCTTCTGATCTTGTCTCAAAATGTTCCTTTGTTCAGGCTTTGTGAATCGATTTACTTATTCTATGCTGAAATGTATTTCTAACAGTTTTTTATTTATTTATTTTTAAATCTATACTAAATGGGTTTGGAGCAAAAAATACTACTTGAAGAAGAATTTTAAATTTCACATTTTCTGGATTTGCAAAGTATGGTTGGCAACCTTTCAGAAGTAAAAAAGATAATAGGAAAATTAAAAAAGGGACTGGAAATAAATTTTTTTAAGTTTATATTTGATAAATAGAAGAAGTCATTCAAAGTACAGTGTGACAGACCTGCTTTCACAACTGATTTTATCTGAATAACAGATTCTTATTAAAAACTCCCTGTTACTGAGGACCTGCTGCAAGTTGTGAATGAAGCACTTTCCTTGTGCTGTTGTAGTTACATACTTCATAAGAACCCTGTGCTAAGGAGTAGTATCCCCAGTTGTTGTTGTTAGGTGCCATCGAGTGAGTACCAACTCAGAGCAACCTTATGCACAGCAGAATGAAACACTGCCTGATTCTGGGCCAACACCAACCTCACCACTGTTGCCACACTTGAGTCTATCAATGCTGCCACTTGGCATCCATCTCGTTGGGGGTCTTCCTCTTTTTCCCTGACCCTCCACCCTACCAAACATGGTAGCCTTCTCCAGTGACTGGTTCCTTACTGATAATATGTCTGAAGTATGAGAGACGAAGTTTGGCCATCTTGGCCTCCAAGGAGCACTATGGCTGCACGTCTTCTAACACAGATCTATTGGTTCTTTTGGCAGCCCATGGTACTTTCAATATTCTCCTCCAAAACCACAACTCAAAAGCATTAATTCTTCTGTGGTCTTCCTTATTCACTGTCCAGCTTTCGCATGCATATGAGGTTATCAAAAATACCATGGCTTGGGTCAGGTGTACCTTAGTCCTCAAGCTGACATCTTTGCTCTTCAACACTTTCAAAAGGTCTTGTGCAGCAGATTTGCCTAATGCAATATGTTTGATTTCTTGACGGATGCTTCTGTGAGTGTTGATAGTTGATCCAAGAAGAATGAAGTCCTTGACAACTTTAATCTTTTCTCCATTGATAAGAATGTTGTTTATTGGTCCAGTGATGAGGAATTTTGTTTTCTTGACATTGAGATGTAATCTGTACTGAAGGCTTTGATCTTCATCAATAAATGTTTTAAGGCCCCTCCCCCCATTTTGGGTTGCCAATGTCCAAGTTGCCCATCCCTGTCTACTCTGTGTATGGAGGGGGTGGGAATGATCCTAGCTGTAAAGAGTTGTTCCCTCTTTTGAGATACTGCATCCATAGGTGTAGGTCAGGTTCATCAAATTGTATTAGATTACACTTTCTTTCCTCTTCTTTCTTCTTCTAGTTGAGCTCTGATCATACAGTCACTGAAGCCAGGTCAAGTGGGTATTACTGCAAGTGTAGGTGTTCTTATGCATATGCCCTCTCTTATCAGCTGGACGCTTCACTCTCCACTCTAGTCCTCTGTGGCTATGTCACTGACTCTGGGCCCAAGAGTCCCCAGATCTTGCCACACTGTAGGCCAACCAGGTCTCCACCGGGGTTCACAGGAGTCTATTGAACATTGTAGAGGTTAGCTCACAACTTCATTGTTGTTTTTCCATCACTTCCCCTTATTGGTGAGGAATGTAATCACCAATCAGAGGCATGTCTGCTCGTGTATTCTCATTGAGTTTTAGTCTTGGAAGGGGGTTTGCTCTGAGGGGACCTTGCCACTTGCCTTGATGTTTCCTGGGGGAGCAACTTGTTTGTTCTTGTAGTAATCACTTGGACTACCGTTATTGTTTTGTGTTTTTCCTGTTGGTCTGTCTTTCAAGAAGTATCTTCTGTTCTTCTAGCTGCTCCAGGCTGGTCTGCTTGTCCTTTCAAGTGGAAATTTCCCATCTCAGAAGATTCTGGATGGAGTTCAGAATTCCACCTATAGTCTTATGTAATGCAGAGACTCTGCAAGGAGCCTCCTTCACTGGGCATATTGTAGCCACATTTTAGGTATTCCAATCAGTTACAGGCAGAAGATGGACTTACAAGCTTTCTATGGTGATATTTCTGGCTATTCCTTTCTCTCCCCCTCAAGTGTCTATTTTATAATGGTATTCCAGGGAAACCAAGATTCAAAAGACAGCCAAGCATCTTAACATTATTTCCCCCCTTTTCCCCATTCCAACCATGTCACATTCCTTGTATCCCTGAGCCCTGTTGTTCCAAGGTTGTGCATACATAGTTATTTACCTTTGTCCCACTTAGCCCATGCAAACCTGCCTAATTATTTTCCCATTCGCCTTGTTCTTCCATTCCCCTCCCCCTTCTTGTGTATTGCCCCTCTCCCCAGCCCTCAAACTATCCTGTGCCTATTCCCTACCCTGTGCTCCACCTTCCCCTTCCTCCTCTCACCCCAATCCCCACACACTGCTAACCAGCAAAAAATTATTTTTCTGTCTTTTACAGTAGTGGTTCTATGAAGTATTTCTCCTTTGGTGACTGACTCATTTCACTCACAGTGTAAACCTTTGAAGCACTGGACTGTTAACCAAAAAGTTGATATTTGAAACCACCCAGAAGTGCCATGGGAGAAAGACCTGGCAATCTGCTTCTGCAAACCCTATGGAGCAGTTCTACTCTGCAACACATGTCATGTGTAGCTAGCAGTTTGTCAGGCAGATACTGAAAATGGGAAAAGAGGGAAGCACTCAGCATGGTGTATGTGAGTGAGAATGAGAGAGAACATAAGCAATAAAAGTTAATGGTGGGGGTGGGGACAACTCTTTTCGTTCTTTGTGTTCTCTGGGTTTAGCACAGTGCCTCGGGTACAGTTGATGTTTAAAAATTCTCGTTGAATGAATAACATCCAAAGCTTGACATTAATGTTGTGTTTAAATGATTATCTAACTGTGACCTCTGAGAATAAGGGCTTGTTTTCACAACCAGGTTCTGTACATATTGTCAATTAAATTTCAGATGATTATAGCAGTTCAAGCCCACCGGTTGCTCTTGGAAACCCTACATTTTATTAACTGAGTCATGGTGTGGTGCTGTAGGATAAGCAATGAACTACTAACTATAAGATCAGTGGTTCAAATCCACCCACTTCTCCTCACAAACCCTCTACAGGGTTGCTATGAATTGGAATCCATACAAAAGCACTTAACAACAGCACTTTTATTTATAAAGAGATGGAAAGAAGAAAATAGATGGGAAAGGAATACTGATAGTTACTATTTACAGAAGCAAATATTTGCCAAATTATTGAGCTTGGTGCTTTCCATGTCTCCAGAATTGTAACCTTGAGTGGCTGCCCAGTTTTCAGATGAGAAAACTGGGGCCCAAAAAGGTCATGTGGCTAGTAAGTGATAGACCTGTTGGATTTCAAAGTCCTCCTTTTCTATGCTAAAGACAGAAAAAAGTGTGGGTAAGGGAGATAATATGACCTTGTTTCCAAGATGGAAAAATCTGCTCTGGGCAACTTTTCCTTTTTCTATTTTATCTTTTTACTTTCTTGTCTAAGAACTTCATAACTTAGGAGAAGACTCAGATAGCAGGACAGCACAGCAGTCAGATTGCTAGGTCAGTGATACAGTAGACTGTCTTTCTCTAGTCCTTTCTCTCTGACACAGGTTTCTCAGTTCAGTGACTGCTGAGCTGATCGCTATGATGCAGCTCAGTTTATGTCCTCTACCTGATTTGGTCCCTTTCTATTCTAGGGCTACCCTCAACCTTTGCAAAATTCACTTTCTTTTTTTTTGTTAGGCAAAATTGGAGAGACCTGGTTTAGCACTATATTCTTTATATCTTTTATATATTTGAAATATTTAATAATTTGACAAAAGAGATCTTTTTGGCTAATATTAATACAACTTGTATTAGCTCTTGCTGTGGTCACTATGGGTCACGACTGACTTGATGACACTTAACAACAAGAACATATTAGCTCCTAAAATTTCTAAGGTATTATAGCTGAGGCTTGCACAAAGGATACCTAAGATATAGTATGTCTGTCCCCATGTTTTTGTTTGCATGTTTGATTGATTCCGTTGTTGAAGGCACTAAATCCCTATAGGACTAGTATGAAGTATTTTGCTTTGTAGCTAAAGGATTTGTAAGATGAAAGGTCCTCAAACATGAAATGAGATCAGTAGTAGGCTCATGATTTAAATTGTTGTTTGAAATATTATTTGATCTATCTCCTCCAGGGGAAAAGGCATAGTGATACCCTAGATACAATATAATAATACATTGATTTTTTTTTTTTTTTTCTGTTAGTATCTAGATTTCCATGGCAACTGGACAGAAGTTGATGAGAGCTATTAGAGTTTTTGAATTTGGTGGACCAGAAGTGCTGAAACTCCAGTCAGATGTTGCACAACCAATTCCAAAAGACCATCAGGTGGAAATCACTACTTTAAAACAGGCGATAATTACACTGTGAATCTTTAGCACATGTTTCAATTTGAGTAAAAGCAGACTCCATTTTTAAAGACCTTGAATGGGGAAAAAGTTTGTGCTGTTTATATGTGTCAATTCTGAGAAAGTTAACACACTTCTAAAAATTAGTAACAGAAGTGTGAATACCTTTGACTATGTAAGAAAAATTATGAAGTCAAGAATCATCTGTACAATGCAATAATTAGATGCTTTTTGAATGCAGTCATATCATAAGTTGTTTTGAACAAGTTATTCTATTATAGACTTACAACATTTTATGCACAGCAGGGAAACAAATTTTCATTTGTACACAAACTGTTTTTATATATGATTTAATAGACTGTAAATGTAGAGTTTAATCATATGTAATGACTTAAAAAATTTTTTTTAAATTCAAAATTATGCATTTTTTATTACTGTGCCTTCCATAGTTCCCAAATCTGATTTCCTTAGCAAGCCTTATGAGAGTGTTTACAGGTTTGCCATGGGCTGTCTTTGCAGATTTGTCAACATTTCCTATCAGTAGTGGTACTGTAACACAGTTTGATCTGGCATCCCAAAGAGCCTTTTCAGCTTTTCCACATACTCTCTTTTGCCTGCAGTGTCCTTTTCCTCCCATTCCTAGAGAATTTTAACTCATCCTTTGAGCCTTAGCTTAAATACTGCTTCTTTTATGAGACTTTCTTCATTTTGATTACAAAGATAATCCATCTGTGTTAATTATGGCAAAATCAACTATTATAATAGAAGTAGCTTCAAAATTTCAGTGATTCAACCATAGATTATTTCTCACTCACTAAAGCAAAATGTTTCTATGCTATTCATAAGGTTTTCAGTGACTAAATATTTGGAAATAGTTCGTCACTCCTTCTTCCTAGTCTTTCTTCATCTAGAAGCCCATCTGAAACCTTTCCACCATGGGTGACCCAGCTGGTATTTAAAATACCGGTGGCATAGCTTTCAGAATCACAGAAATTCACAAGCCACCACAGTACAACAAACTGACAGACGAGTAGTGGCTGACAGACGATATCCCAAGCAAGTAAAATTTTACTAAAGATAATACAGAAACGGCTGCAAGCATACATTGACAGAGAACTTCCAGAGGTTCAAGCCAGATTCAGAAGAGGTCGTGGAACTAGGGATATCATTGCTGATGTCCGATGGATCTTGGCTGAAAGCAGAGAATATCAGAAAGATGTTTACCTGTGCTTTATTGACTACACAAAGGCCTTCGATTGTGTGGATCATGACAAGCTATGGACAACATTGTGAAATATGAGTATTCCTGAACACTTAATTGTGCTCATGAGGAATCTGTACCTGGACCAAGAAGCAGTTGTTCAAACAGAGCATGGAAACACTGAATGGTTTAAAATTGAGAAAGGTGTGCGACAAGGTTGTATTCTTTAACCATACTTATTCAACCTGTATGCTGAGCAAATAATATGAGAAGCTGGGTTCTATGAAGAAAAACGTGGCATCAGGTTTGGAGGAAGACTCATTAACAACCTGCGATATGCAGATAATACAACCTTGCTTGCTGAAAGTGAAGAGGACTTAAAACATTTACTCATGAAGATTAAAGAGCACAGCCTTTGGTATGGATTACATCTCAATGTAAAGAAAACAAAAATCCTCACCACTGGACCAATAAACAACATTCTTATCAAGGGAGAAAAGATTGAAGTTGTCAAGGACTTCATTCTTCTTGGATCAACTATCAACACTCATGGAAGCAGTAGTCAAGAAACCAAACGACGTATTGCATGAAGCAAATCTGCTGCACAGGACCTTTTTAAAGAGTTGAAAAGCACATATGTCAGTTTGAGGACTAAGTCATGCTATTTTCAATAACGTTATATGTATGTGAAAGTTGAGATATGAATAAGGAAGACTAAAGAACTGATGCTTTTGAGCAATGGTATTGGAGGAGAATATTGAAAGTGCCATGTGCTACCAAAAGAACCAATAGATCCGTTTTGGAAGAAGTGTAGCCAGATTGCTCCTTGGAGGCCAAGATGGCCAAACTTTGTCTCTCATAGTTCGTATATATTGTCAGGAGGGAGCAGTCACTGGAGAAAGATATCATGTTTGGTAAGGTGGAGGGTCAGAGAAAGAGGAAGACCCCCAACATGATGGATTGGCCAAGTGGCAGCATCGATGGACTCAAGAGTGGCAACAGTAGTGAGGTTGGCCCAGGATTGGGCAGTGTTTTGTTCTGCTGTGCATAAGGTCGCTATGAGTCGGTACCCACTTGATGGAACCTAACAAAAACAACAACAAAAGTAAAATGTTGGTGAGTAGCTCTGCTCCAACAAGGATTTAGGGTCCTAGACTTCTTCCATCATGTGGCTTCTCAGGTCACATTAGAAGAGGAAGGCACACTAGGCACTGCCTTCGGAGGTTCTTATGGACCGGCACTGAAAGTGATTCTCATCCCTCCTCCTCCTATTCCATTGGCTAGCACTCAACTTTGGGCTACTTGTAACTTGTGAAAAGAGTCCAGAAAGTAAAATTCTTCTCTACTCGGGAAGGAGAGGAAATAGGTTTTGTTATACATACAGGTCTCTACTGCACCTCCCCTAAGATATTTCATACACTGTATTACCAAAGTGTTTTTAATTTAAAAGCCATTCTGTCTTATATTTTATTTACATGTTTGTTTACATAATTGGAATGTGACCTTGTGGAAGGCAAGGGCCTGGGTTTTGTTTGTATTTCATTTTTATAGATCCCATAATTGGCACAGTCCTAGCACAAAGTTGAATGAATGTCTGAATGCTCTGTATGAACTAAAATGCATTGTCTTTGCAGGTTCTAATCAAAGTCCATGCATGTGGTGTAAACCCAGTGGAGACATATATTCGTTCTGGCACTTATAGTAGAAAACCAAGCCTGCCCTATACTCCTGGCTCAGATGTGGCAGGGGTAATAGAAGCTGTTGGAAATAATGTATCTACTTTCAAGGTATTACATTTTTCAGTAATTTCTATTTTGACTCAAAATATAGCTTTAAAACATGTGTGTATTTAAGGTATTAAAAGGCCCCATTACAGAGATTCTGCCACTTGGGGGAATCCTCTAGTCAAAAAATAAATTTCTTTTTATTCAGATGCCTTATTTGTTTTCATTGTTCAGGATAAACTAGGTAATTTCTGTATCTTCATCCACATCCCCACAGCCTTGAACTTTGAGCCTTTTGATTTAACAGAAATTCGCAAGAAAAGAAAATGTACAAGAAAATTATACTATCTCCAAACCTTGATAATATGCATGCCAGCATCATTTTTAACTCTTTCTATAGATTTAATTTATAGAATAAAGGGAAGTTAAATTCTTTTGTGGAATAAGTAAAACATGAGAAAATGCAAGGTCACCATACATTTTTAGAGCTTTGACTCAGGCAAAGGTGATTGAATCAATGAAAGGGTTAGGAGCATGGCTTTTGTTATTTATATTCCAAAAGACATATAAAACATAGGTAGTATATATGTATTCTAGCACCCTTGCTCATAATTACTTGACCTTATCAACTCTGGCAGCACATTGACCAGAATTGGACTGAGGCAGAGAAGATTAACATGGCCCCTTCACAGGATGATGGGAAAATTTATATAGCATACTGGCTTCTGCCCTCATTGCTCCACTGAAATGATTCTTGCTAATGGCAGCTATATTGCTGAAGTTAATGGGCCCTTTTATGTCATTATCTTTCTTGACTTTTTCTCTGTGACATTTGACACTCCCAGGAACTCATTTTTCTAACAAAAATTTTTCTTCAGCCTCCGTAACATCATTCTCTCCTGTTCTCCCCGCTTCCTCTTTGGGTATCCTTTTTCAGGTGCCTTATTCCTTTAACTATTAGAGTTTTAGAGTTTTCCCCGTTCTCTGCTCCTACTTTGACCTCTGCTTTTTGTATTCTGTACCCACTTCATGGGTTTTCACATCCATTCCCAAAGTTTTCACTTTCATGTGATATATTTAGCTTAGAAATTTTCTACTAAGCTCTAGACCTGTACTGTCCTATACTGTAACTAATAACCATATATGGCAGTTTACAATTCAATCAACTAAAATAAAAAATTCAATTCCTCATTTACATTAACACCATTTCAAATGCTCACTAGCCACATGTGTTTAGTGGTAACTGTATGGGACAGTGCAGATGTGGAACATTTCCATCACCACAGGAAGTTTTGATGGAGAACACTGAACCCACATGGTCAACCTCCAGGACCTCTAACTCAAAACTGAATGTCTTAGTTATCTAATGATGCTATAACAGAAATTTATTCTCTCACAGTTGAGGATGATAGAAATCCAAATTCATCACCCGCTTCTGGGGAAAGCTTTCTCTTTGTTGGCTTTGTGTAAAAGTCCTTGTCTCCTTTCAGCATCTGTGGACCCAGTATTCCTTGTAGATCTCCATATATCTTGGCATCAATCTTCTTCTGGATCTAGGAGATTCACAGTACAGGCAACTAGGGCTAAAGAATGCACTTCACTCATGGCTCTTCTATCTTGGTGATAGGATGGATGTTCCTCTTTCTCTGCTTAAGCTTCTTTCTTTTGATCTTTTGTAGGATAAAAGATGTTGCATGCCACATCCTTCGGAATCTCCCGAAAATAAAATCATGGTGGTTGTGGGATTAAGGATGGTATAAACTCTTAATTCTCGTATTGGTTTCTCACATCAAATTACATCATGGGGGATTGTTGTTGTTAGGTACCATTGAGTCAGTTTTGAATCATAATAACCCTATGCACAACAAAATGAAACACTGCCCGGCCATGCTTATCCTCATAATTGTGATGATTGAGCCCATTGCTGATGCCACTGTGCCAATCCATCTCGTTAAAGGTCTTCCTCTTTTTCCATGACCCTCCACTATACCAACCATGATGTCTTTTTCCAGAGACTGGTTTCTCCGATAATATGTCCAGAGAATATGAGATGAAGCTTGGCATCCTGGCTTCTAAGGAGTATTCTGGACGTACTTCTTCAAACACAAATTTGTTTATTCTTCTGGCAGTCGATGATACATTCAATATTCTTCTCCAACACCAAAAGTCAAATTCATCAATTCTTCTATGATCATCCTTATTCATTGTCCAACTTTCACATGCATATGAGGTTCTTGAAAATACCATGGCTTGAGTCGTGCACATCTTAGTCCTCAAACTGACATCTTTGCTCTTGAACATTTTAAAAAGTTCTTATGCAGCAGATTTGCCTATTGCAATATGTCATTTTACTTCCTGACTGCTTGTTCCATGGGTGTTGATTGCGGATCCATGTAAAATTAAGTCTGACAACTTCAATCTGTTCTCCATTATCATGATGTTATTTATTGGTTCAGTGATGAGGATTTTTGTTTTGTTTACATTGAGGTGCAGTCCATGCTGAGGGCTGTAATGATCTTTATCAGTAAATATTTTAAGTTCTCTTCACTTTCAGCAAGCAAGGTTGTATCATCTGCATACTGCATGTTGTTAATGAGTTTCCTCCAATCCTGATATCATGCTGTTCTCTGGAATCCAGCTTTTTGGATCATTTGCTCAGCATACAGATTGAATACGTAGGGTATAAGAATACAACCTTGGCATACACCTTTCCTGGTTTTAAACCATTCAGTAGCCCCTTGTTCTTTTCTAACTGTTTCTTGGTCAATGTACAGGTTCCTCATGAGCACAATTAATTGTTCTGGAGTACCCATTATTTGCAATGTTATCCATAATTTGTCATGATCCACACAGTCGAAAGGCTATGATAGTCCATAAAGCACAAATAAACATCTTTCTGTTACTCTTTGCTTTCAGCCAAGAATCATCTAATGTCAGTAATGATATCCATAGTTCCATATCCTCTTCTCAATCTGGCTTGAATTTCTGGCAGCTCCCTTTCAATGTATTATTGTAACCATTTTTTAATTACCTTCAACAAAATTTTACTTGCATGTTGTATTAATAATATTGTTCAATGATTTCCTCTCATTGGGTCACTTCTCTTTACAATGGGCACAAATATGGATCTCTTCAATCAGTTGGTCAAGAAACTGCCTGTCGTATTTTTTGACATAGATAACTGAGCACCTCTAGTACTACATCAGTGTGCTGAAAGATTTCAATTTGTATTCCATCAGCTCCTGGAGCCTTGTTTTTTGCCAATGCCTCCCACGCTGCTTGGACTTCTTCTTTCAATACCATTGGTTCTTGATCATATGCTACCTCTTGGAATGTATCAAAAATACCATTTCTTTTTGATACAGTGATTCACTGTGTTCCTTCCATCTTCTTTTGATGCTTTCTTCATCATTTAATATTTTGCAAATAAAATCCTTCAAGATTGTGTGTCAAGGCTTGAACTTCAATTCTTTCAGCTTGAGAAATGCTGAGCATATTCATGTGTGATGTTGTTGTTTAGTGCCGTCGAGTCAGTTCTGACCCATAGCAACTCTGTGTAGGGTTTCCGATGTGCTGCTAGTGAGCTTGAACCACCAACCTTGCAGTTCAAACAGCTTTACAGTCTGGCTCATTAACCTATAGTGCCACACCAGGACTGATAGCTACATATTAACCCTCCCTCACTCATCTCTCACTTCTTATAGAAGCTTTTTGTCACTTGCCTACAGTTTCTGCTACGTGTTGGTTGGTTCAATAGGTAAAATAACCTGAAATGTGTGTGTCTTAGTTATATTGTGCTGCTATAACAGAAATACCATAAGTGGATTATTTTAACACATAGAAATGTATTTCCTTACAGTTCCGGAAGCCAGAAGTCCAAATTTCAAATTTAGAGTTCTGGTTCTAGGTAACGACTTTCTCCCTCTATAGGTTCTGGGGAAAGGCCCTTATCTACTTTTAACATCTTTGGGCCCAACATTCCTTGAAGATCTCCATGTATCTTAGCAGCAGCAATCTTCCCCTGGGTCTAGGAGTTTCTCAGTATAGGAACCTCAGGTCCAAAGGACACGCTACACTCCAGGCTCTTCGTTATTGGTAGTGATAGGTCTCCCTGGTTTTTATTAGGTTTCTCTGATCTGTGTTAGGTCTCTCTGGTCTTTGTTAGCTTCTTTTTCCTTTTATTTGTTATAAGATAAAAACAGTTGCATATCTGGTCAGGGAAACTTCCCTTACATAATTAGGACTGCTTTGGGATTAAGGATGTTGCATCCCATCCTTAGTCCTTTTATTAACTTTTCATGTCAGAAAACATCTTGGGGGATCATTAGATAACTGCCACATTGCATCATTAAAAAACTGCCAAACTAGGGAATCATTGTCCACCTAAATTGTACATGTTTTTTGGAACACAGTTCAATCCATGACAACACGTGTTATCTGAAATTTAATATTAGTTACTTAACTATTCTCCATTCTTCCTCTGCAGACCTGTCCTTATTTTAAGAGTAATTTTTCCAAAGTGAAATTCTGATTGTGTTGTTGTTGTTGTTGTTAAGTGCCGTCGAGTCGGTTCCGACCCATAGCGACCCTGTACAGGGTTTCCGAGGGTGTAAATCTTTACGGGAGTAGAAAGCCTCATCTTTCTCCCGCGGAGCGGCTGGTAGTTTCGAACCGTTGACCTTAAGGTTCGCAGTCCGATTCGTAGCCACTACGCTACCAGAGCTCCTGATTGGGTTACACCTCCACAATTAAAGAATTAATTCTTGCTTTAATTCTGTGTAGATTTCAAGGTATTGTTGAAACTCCTTGTGCTGTGAAATAACACTTCTTCATGCTCTCTTCCACTTATCTTTGCACTCTCATTTCTTACCCCTTCACCCTGTAGTTTATGTTTAAGTAATGAGCTACTTTTATTTTCTGCATGTCCTGTGCTTTGTTTTTTCATCTGTCCTTGTCTTCTCTCTCCTCTAAGAGTTTAGGATGCTTGAGATTCTTGTTGTTTGTGGCTGTTAATCAGCTCTGATTCATGGTGACCTTATATATAATAGAATGAAATGCTGCCCGGTCCTGTACCATCTTCACACTCATTGGTATATTTGAGTTCGTTGTTGCGGCTATTGTGTCAATACATATTATTGAGGATTTCCATCAGTTTCTCTGACCCTCAGCTTTTCTAAGGAGTCCTGATGTGGCACTGTAGGATAAGCATTGGACCTCAAGGTCCATTTGAATCGCAAGGTTAGCAGTTCAAACCCACCAGCCATTCTTTGAAAACCCTATGCAGGGTTGCTATGAGTCAGGACTGACTTGGTGGCACTTAACAACTACTTTACTAAACAAGGAGCTCTGGTAGCATAGTGGTTACGAGTCGGGCTGCTAATCTCAAGGTCAGCAGTTCAAAACTATCAGCTGTTCTACAGGAGAAAGATGAGGCTTTCTGCTCCCGTAAAGATTTACAGCCTCGGAAACCCTGTGCTGGGTTGCTGTGAGTTGAAACTGACTCCACAGCACACAGTCACCACCATCCCTTACTAAACATGATATCCTTTACTAGCTATTAACATTTCCAGATACCATGTCCGAAGTAAGTGAACTGGCATCTCTCTTATTAGCAAGTGTTGTTGTTGTTAGGTGTCATAGAGTCGCTACCGACTCATAGCTACCATATGCACAGCAGAACAAAACACTGCCCGATTCTGGGCCAACCTCACTATCCTTCCCACGCTTGAGCCCATTGATGTTGCCACTTGGCCAATCCATCTCATTGGGGGTCTTCCTCTCTTTCTCTG
>NW_006408520.1:50959815-51010496 GCF_000296735.1 Chrysochloris asiatica
TCTCCATTGATAAGAATGATGTTTATTGGTCCAGTGGTGAGGATTTTTGTTTTCTTTACATTGAGATGCAATCCATACTAAAGGCTGTGCTCTTTGATCTTCATCAGTAAATGTTTTAAGTCCTCTTCACTTTCAGCAAGCAAGTATTCTGGTTATATTTCCTCTAAGACTGATATGCTCATTCTCTGGCAATCTGCAATGTAGTCAGTATTTTTTGCCAACACCATAGTTTGAACACATCAGTTCTTCTGTCTGTCTTTCTTTTTTTTATTATCCAACTTACATATGCATATGAGGTGATTAGAAAGATCATGGTTTGGGTTAGGTACATCATTGTCATCAAAGTGACATATTTGATTTTTAAAACTTTAAAGAGGGTTTTTAAGCAGATTTTCTCAATACACTATACGTCTTAATTTCTTGACTGTTGTTTCCATAGTCATTGATTGTTAGTTTAATAGATGAAATCTTTGATGAATTCAATTTCTTCTCTATTTATCATGAGGTTGTTTATCAGTCCAGTTGTGAGGATTTTTGTGTTTTTTATAGTCAAGTATAATCCATTCTGAAGACTGTAGTCTTTGACTACATGTTGAATTGATTTCAATATAACTCATTTATTAAAAATCCACTACATGGAAAGCATTACATTGCATTATATAAGGGAAAGTCAAGTAAGGAGCTCTGGTAGTGTTGTGGTTACGAATCAGGCTGCAAACCACAAGGTCAGCAGTTTGAAACTACTAGCTGTTCCGCAGGAGAAAGATGAGGCTTTCTGCTCCTGTAAAGATTTATAGCCTCGGAAACCCTGTACAGGGTCGCTATGAGTAGGAACCGACTCTATGGCACACAACAACAACAACTAGCAAGTAGGGTCTATCTGGGTCAGAACTGACTTGATGGTACTTAACAACAACTAGCAATGCTCTGCATCTGTGCTCAAGCATGAAAACCCAGTATTTGAGATTGGGGACACCGAATTGCCTGTAGTAGTCCTAATAGAACTCAAAGTAATGCTTAACTATAGTAGATTCTTAGTAAATCTTTAAATTGAATTGAATTGAAATCAATTCAACATGTCTTTTAAGCTGTAAAAACTATACTAATCTTGTTGTAGTCACACTTGACCCTTTGCAAGCAACACTGTTAAGCTGGTGATGCTTGTCTTTGATTCCCAGATACCTTTCAGAATCCTTTTTACCCTACTGTACCAGCATTGTTACTTTTTCATATCTTTTCACTACAGGATAAATAAAAGCATACTAAAAAATTATTGTCTTAATATTCTGCCTATTGCATGTGGAATCTTTATAGTTTTTTAATTTTTCAAGAAAGAGGAGTTAGGGGAGGTTTGTAGTGGGCAGGCTAATTTCCCCCAGTGTTCAAATCCTATGTTATGCCTGTATTGTGCCTTCCCTTTTGCTCAGCCATACATCTGCTTTTCAATAATAATGACTCAGTAAACTTTTATTGAGAGTTTGCTCTGTTTCTGATGCTGTCACAAGGGAAGAAGCCTGGCCTGGCCTGTTAACAGGATCCCAGCTATGTCTTGCTTTTTGGTGCAAGCACAAGAAGTGGTGGGCATGCAGAAGTGAAGAAATCCATGGAAAGGATTTAGAACAGGTGTTTGGTTTGTAGAAGAGACTTTACATTTTATGTTTCTGCTCCCCAGTATTTTTCACAGTTAATAATGGTTCATATTGACTGATATTTACTAACTACCTGATTTTGAGCAAATTGCTGAACTGCTTTATTCCTCAAATTCCTCATCAGTTTAAAGGGATTGGAGTCCTTTTTGTAGTGCTATAGGATAAGCTGTGGACCACAGGTTGATCTGAACCACAACAAACCTAGACAAGGTTGCTATGAGTCAGAACTCGACAGCACTTAACAACAACATTAATGGGATTAATCTAAATTGGAGATAATAAAAGTGCCCAACTCATGGGTTGTTGTGAATCTCAAATTAGATACTACAAATAAGTTACTTTATGTAGTGTACTTAGCACAGTAAAATTATCAATAAAGGTTAGCTATCCTAATCATCATTGTGCCATTCTGAGTATTTTCCTTTAACTTTTCTTGTTTCCTTAATCTTTCTTCTCACTGTTTCCTATTAATAAAACATTACAACTGTTTCAATATTTGTAAAGTATTGTTATGAGATTCTAAGATGTAGAAAACCAAAAGGTTTTATTATGAAGACTGTACCTGTTTTGACTTCACTTTTCATCTCTGATGCATTTCTTCATTTCTCTCTTCCCCTAGAAAGGTGACCGAGTGTTCACTACCAGCACAATCTCTGGCGGCTACGCCGAGTATGCTGTTGCAGCAGATCACATGGTTTACTCCCTGCCAGAAAAACTGGACTTTAAGCAAGGAGCAGCCATTGGCGTCCCTTACTTTACTGCTTGTCGAGCTCTGCTCCACAGGTAATAACACACTGTCAACTATAGCTAACACCAAAGAAGGGCAATAGTAACTACCTTCCATCCTGCCATCTGTCCACCCACCTGTCTGTCATTTTTGATTTTCATTTAGTTACCATTAAGCATTTATGGAGTGAAAAAATGCTAATTTGGGGGACTAATCATGGGAGATACAGTCAAGAGCAAAACACTGTTTTATCTTCAAGATGTTCACAGTCTGGTAAAGGAGATGGATGTAAGAGTCAGACTCATTATATATGCTATGGAAAGTGCAATGGCAGAGACGTGATTTATGGGATAACAAGGGAAGTGCTTATGGTGACTAGATAAGGCTTCTTAGGGGGGCTGTGAGACTTGGATTGTTTTAAAGCCATGGTTCCAAAATCTTGTTATACATCAGAATCATATGAACAGCAATTTAAAAGTATGGGCCAGGACCCCACTCCAGGCCTGTTAATCAGTTTCCAGGGTGGGGGCCTGAGAATTTACATTTTAATTAAATTCTACAGCTGTTTGAAAAAGATTAGACTGAGTTAGCCTAAGGAAGGGTAGTTGGAGGTAGAGAGATTGTGTATTAGATGATGGGAACAAGGTGGTATATGGTTTCCAAGTAGAGGCTGGTGAGCTTGAACTGCCAAACTTGCATGCAGTACAAACCGACTTTGCAGTCCAGCCCCTTAACCCACAGCACCACACCAGGACTCCATATAGTGCATTGTTGTTGTTAAGTGCCGTCGAGTCGGTTCCGACCCATAGCGACCCTGTACAGGGTTTCCGAGGCTGTAAATCTTTACGGGAGCAGATAGCCTCATCTTTCTCCTGCGGAGCAGCTGGTAGTTTCGAACTGCTGACCTTGCAGTTCGCAGCCTGATTCGTAACCACTACGCTACCAGAGCTCCTTATATAGTGCATGGTGAGGGCTAAAATAATTTGGCTTTGTTGAATGGGAGATTTCAAGTCAGAGTGGCAAGGAGTTGGCTGGAACATGGTAATCTCCGTGAGTGTTAGTTATTATCATCAGCCACTACTTGTCTGGAGTCCTGGTGTAGTGCTATAGGAAATGCAGTAGACTGCAAACTGAAAGGTCAGCAGTTCAAACCAGCCACTCCTTGGTAACCACATACAGTGTCTCTATGAGTCAGATTGAGTTGATGTCACTTAACAACCACTCGTCTATCAGTTTGTTGTACTGTGGTGACTTGTGTGTTGCTGTGATGCGGGCAGATATGCTACCAGTATTTTATATACCAAAAGGGTCTCCCATGGTAGACAGGTTTTTAGCTAACTTTCTTTTATAGTACTTAGGCATTTGGATAAGCGATTAAAGAGAGGAAATTTGAGAATTAATGTAGGCCTGGAGTATTGGTGACAAAATGGAATAGCTCAAAGGAAATGAGATTCTTCTGGTCTTAGGGTCATGGAGACTGAGTGGCCCATTAGTCCACTGGGCTAAATGTTTCCATGTGTCTTGGATTTTTTATAACTCTGCACTGGGAGAGACCAGTAGTTACCCCTTAGATAACTGTTGACAGGCTTTTAAGACCCCAGCCAGTACTCACCAAAATAGGATGTAGAACACTGTCTTTGTGGAGTAAGTTATGCCAATTAACTGTAGTGACCCCTGAAACTATGGTCCTGAGCCCCAAGGCCCAGTGACTCATTCCTTTATAGCTAAGAAGTTTTGTTGTAGCTAAGAGATTTTCATAACTTTGCTCCCTGTATGCTCCACCACATTCTTCAATATTTTCAGAAAAGGTAACTACCCACGTACATATGTTGTTGTTGTTTTTAAGTGTTGTCAAGTTGGTTCCAACCCATAGTGACCCTATATAGGGTTTCTGAGGAGTGGCTGGTGAGCTTGAACTGCCGACCTTGCTGTTCAAACCACCTTTGCAAACTAGTGCATTAACCCACAGCACCACACCAGGACTCCCTGTATATAAATATAGATAGATAGATAGATAGATAGATAGATAGATAGATAGATAGATAGATAGAGATATAGAGATTGGTATATATATAGATAGATAGATAGATAGATAGATAGATAGATAGATAGATAGAGATATAGAGATTGGTATATTCCCGTTCGCCCTCCCATACTCATTCAGTTTGCATGTGTATATATATATATATATATATATATATATATATAGAGAGAGAGAGAGAGAGAGAGAGAGAGAGAGAGAGAGAGAGAGAGAGAGAGAGAGAGATCATCATTACTGTAGGATTGTGTATCTAACAGTATTTGTTTCTGTTACCTTTAATTCTTGCTCTCCTCCTAGTGTCTTCCTCTGCTTCCATCATTTTTTACCAAACTCTTATTGTATATTGTCTTCTCCTTCATTCAAGTAAAATGTGTGTTAATTTCTTCCCAAGTTTCAAACACTCTGTTCTACCAACTGCTCTGAAAGGGATAATGTTAGAAAGTCCTGGATAAAGTGAGACAAAATGTGGAACAAAACTTAAAATCATAACAAAGGCATGACTTACTAGTTGGACAGAGACTGATGGAATCACTGAAACCATAGCCCTCAGTCACTCTTCAAGTCCAGAACTAAACTTACTCCCACAGCTCGGTTTTTCAGGTGTACAAGAGGAATAATAACACTAGTGAGGTACACACACCTTCGAATAATCAACCATTTGATATGGAAAAGACAGCATTTACTTAAGGACAAAGTTCAGAATGGTTAGAAAAGAAGGAGGAATGGAAATAGGAAACAGGAAGGATGTGGGATTGATGTTACATTGAGAGGATTATAATGAATGGGATAAAGCAAAATGTGTATGAATTGTTAAATATATGAAGGTGAGGCAAAAGTTATCTGCACTCTGGCTGTAGAATTTATTTTAATCAGCTTTTAGAAAAGACAAATACATCATTTTCTGACATAATCTCCCTGCTTTTTAATACACTTTGTCCATCTGTCAACAAGCTTTCATATTCCCTTATTAAAAAACTGTTTTAGGCTGAGCTGTGAGCCACAAATACACCAGTCTTCACTTTTTCATCAAAGGTAAATCTTTGTCCTTAAAGGGCTGCTTTCAGGGGACCAAACAGGTGAAAGATCTTTGGAGCAAGATCAGGACTGTACAGAGGATGCTTTAACACCTCAAAACAAAGTTTTTGCAGTGTCAACAGTGTGGGCAGAGGTGAGCAGGGGTGCATTGTCACACACACCCTTAGATAGCAATCCTCGGCATTTAATCCAAAGTTTAGGCTTCAACTCTTCAGTGAGAATTTTACTGTAACGAGAACTGTTGATAGTTAACCTTTTTCCTGATACTGGCCCTTGAGAATCCCAGAAAACTGTAAGCATCCATTTTCTAGCTGGCGGTTAACTTTTCAGCTTTTTCTTGGTCGGTGATTGAGGATGTTCCCATTCCATACTGTGCCCTTTATTCTCTGTTTCCTAGTGATGAATCCATGTCTCATCACCAGTAACAATTTTTTTTTTTTCAAGATATTTTTACCTTCCTTTGAGTATTGGTCCAAATTTTGTTTGCAGATGTCCAAATGCTTCTGTTTATACCCTTCCATGAGTTGTTTCAGTACCCATCTTGCACAAACTTTTAGAATTCCAAGTCTGTGGTAGATTATGTCATAGGCAGAGCCATGGCTAGTTTGCAAATGATTTGACACATAATCCACCATCACTCATCTGTTCAACAGAATCAATGTTGTCATCAGCAGTGGATGTGCACCGGAGTGCAGATAGTTTTTGACTCACCCTTGCAAAATTGTTGATATGTAACCTTCTGTAAACCTCCATACCCATTCACAATTAAAAAGAAAAAAAAAGGAAACAAGAGCACTAGAGAGAGAGTGAAATGGGGAATCTACCCTAGCCAAATATGGAAGGAAGTAATGCCAGAAGCATTAACTGGGTGGTTTCTGTGAGCTGAAGAAGAGGTTTGGAAAGACTGTGGGCTTATAGAATTAGGATGAAGATCGCTGATATAATTGCTCCTCAGTGTCTGATGTTTCTCAATAGAATGGTTGTGGTTGCTTACCAGATTGAGCCTTGGAGACAGTGGCTAATGTGAGAAGAATTCCGGAATGGGATATTACATTTTCTTTGAGTAGATACTGAAATCTCCTAGATTGGGCAGGGTTTGGGGTAAAAACAAAGCCTATGGGGCAATTACTAGAGTCTTGGGTGATCAAGAGACCAGGAGAGGATGGTGGTGTGGAAGGGTCTGTGTTAGAGTCTCTGTCCTGAGCATCAGAGGAAGATGATAGTAGCATTGTAGCAGTGAGGAGCCAGAAGGGTAACCTGCTTTCTCCCCACACATCCCTGGGGCTTCAGAGACTGTGTTATTGTTTTTGTTGCTGGTGGGTTTGAACTGCTGACCTTGTATTTAGCAGTCCAGTACTGATCCTACAGCACCATACCAGAGCTCTTTATAAGATATATACATTTTTAATTAATTGGAAAGTACTGCTTGTCCCATTGTATTACATCACTGATCTGACATTTGGGTTTTACTTTTTAAAAATCAAAATGTTTTGTGAATGGTTATCTTGCTTTATCATTTTGAACCCTTAGTTTAATTCATGGCCCTGAGAAAGTGCCATTTATTGTTCATTATTGCCATTTGTGAGTTGGCACAGAGCCTTGAGCAGGACTCCAGGTTACTGTATTGTCACTTGTAGATTGGACATAATATCTCTCCAGTGTGCCCACCTCCTATTGTTCTGAGGAGTGAGAGAGGCTCCCTAAGAGGCTGATCTGCATTACACAGCAGCTGCTGACATGTGACATTAGCATTCATCCATCTGGAATAGTAAAGCACCCCCAAGCTCCCTTGCTGCATGTTCCTTGTTTTCAGAACACAATAGAAAAGTAGTAGTATGAACCAGAAGTAAAAATAATGAAATGTCTTTTCACCAGAGAACCTGGGAACTGTAGAGGATGACATGGGAACCTAGTGACAGAATTTATGGTATTTATTACTCTTATACCATTGCTTTCTAGAAAAAGGGCATCGAAGCTGGTTCAACCTGATGTTCAGAGGATTGGAGAAATAAAAATATCATATCCTGGTGAAAAGAAATTTAGTCACTGTGTTTACCTCAGTGTTAATCTGTAGTTAAGGGATGAACTACAATAAACCTGCTTTGATACTTTCTGTGGAAACATATGAGAATGAGACTCCAGCCCCTTTTGTTGTTGTTGTTGTTGTTAGGTGCCATCAAGTTGGTGCCGATTCATACCGACCTTATGCACAGCAGACCAAAACACTGCCCAATCCTGGACCAACCTCACAATTGTTGCCACATTTGAGCCCATTGATGATACCACTTTGCCAATCCATCCCGTTGGGGGTCTTCCTCTTTTTCTCTGACCCTCCACCCTACCAAACATGATATCCTTCTCCAGCGACTGGTCCCTTCTGACAATATGTCCCAAGTATGAGAGATGACATTTGGCCATCCTGGCCTCCAAGGAGCACTCTGGCTACACTTCTTCCAGAATGGATGTATTGGTTCTTTTCACAGCCCATGGCACTTTCCATATTCTCCTCCAACACCATAACTCAAATGAATCAATTCTTCTACGGTCTTCCTTATTCACTGTCCAACTTTCACATGCATTTGAGGTTATTGAAAATACCATAGCTTGGGCCAGGTGCACCTTAGTTTTCAAGCTGACACCGTTGCTCCTCAACACTTTCAAAAGGTCTTGTGCAGCAGATTTGCGTAATGCAATACGTGGTTTGATTTCTTGACTGCTGCTTCCGTGAGTGTTTAGGCCATAACCTTCAGGGACTGTAGTCTTTCAGAAGGTAGCACCATGGAGGGGACACCGATGTTATATGCACAGGGCCTGGCACATAATGAAATCAAAAAACTAGTTGCTATGGAGTCTACTGTGACTCACGGCAACTCCATGTGGTGCCAAGTAGAACTGCAATCTATGGGGTTTTCATGACTGTCACATTTTGGAAGCAGATAGCCAAATGTTTCTTCCAAGGTGCCTCTGGGTGTATACCAACTGCCATGTTTTTTATTAGGATCCAAGCACAGACCATTATTGCCACCCAAGGATTCCTTGGCACACAGTAGAATCTTAGTATACAGTTGTTGAATTAATTATTGAATAAAAGGTAGGAAAGAAAGAAAGAAGGAAGAGAGAGTAAAAGGAAGGGAAGTAGGAAAGAAAGAAAGAAAAGTTTTCTTTTATCTGTGGCCCTGAAGGACCATTGTTTGATCCTGTGGAACTTGGAAAAGAAGTCTGGGCTGTTTGTCAGGACGTGTTTTCTCTGTGGGTGTTAGCTGGTCTGAGGGTTGAATGGCATTAAGAATAATGAAAAGCATCTGAGCTTAATTAACTTAAAAAAATGAAGTGATGAAATCTATGCTTTTTCCGCCATCCCCAGTGCTCATGTGAAAGCTGGAGAAACTGTTCTGGTTCATGGAGCTAGCGGAGGAGTAAGTATTGTCCTTTTTTTTTCCTTTTAAGTTTATTTTTAAAAAAGAGTGTTGTGGGTTTCATGTTATATTTCGGTTAGTCCTTTTTTAAAGTCACATTTATAATTACATTCAGGGGTACCATTTTCCTTTATATAGTAAAGCTTCTGAATATGATTCTTTTGTCATTAGTTTGGCATTTCTTGATCAATAAAATCAACCAATGTTGCAAATATTACAAACGTCATATCAGATTTTCTGCCTGTATTGGATATGGACCAAGATAATATATATTTGCCTTCAAGTAGCATATATTATAAGAATGTTTATTTAGAATTTTAAGCAGTTCTTTTAAGGTTCGTATTAATTCCATATTCCCTTAGATAAGGAAACGAAGGCTCATTAAAGCGTTACCTACTATGTTGCCCCAGACAGAACCGCAAAGCCACACTGTGAATTCTCAGTCCTTTCTATCTCCCTTCCACTGCTTGCCTGCTGCGCTTTGATGACATTCATGGAGTGCACAGTATACAGCTGTGTCCTTAACACCACAACCTATGGCTTTAAATGCTAATGTTGCATGGGAGGGTAGGGAGAGGAGATTCAGAACTTATAAAATAAGCCCTCAGTGAAATCACCAACACAGGGCTGTCAGAAACCTCTTCAAGAAATGGGCTGTCAATCTGCCTCTGAGGAGCTTAGGGGAAAAGTTAAAGCTCTGAGGTTGGAATTTAACAAGATATCCACATGACCTCTATCTTGCATGTGGTGGCTTTAGAAATTTTGGAGACAAGATTTCACATTTTTGAAGTAAAGGGCCTGGGGGTAGATGGTTCACTTTGAGGAAGCTGGTTAACCCTTTCAGAGCACTGCATATTTCAGGAGGGATTGGCTGAAAGAAGTATTTTGTGAAAATGGTTTGTTGCTCTCTGAATAATAGGTGGAATTCTGAAAGGGTAAAAGATGGGCACATAATAGATACAATTCAGTCCATTGTATTCCTCTGTTAGTTTAGATAAAATGAATCACAAGGTTTCCTACCCAGTTCCTTATGTACCTCAATTTTGGAAGAACTTAATAGATCAGACTATTACTAAAAACCACCAAGATTGTCTTTATTGTTGTTGTTAGGTACCACTGAGTTAGTTCCTTGTGTACAACAGAAGGAAGTAGTGTCTAGTCCGGAGCCATCTTCACTGTAGCTGCTATGTTTGTGCTGCCACTGTGCCATACATCTTGTTGAGGGTCTTCCTCTTTTTCACTGACTCTTCCAAGCATGATTGTATCTATGAGGCTTGAAAAAAGCTGACCTATACATCTTATCAAAACCCCCATTGTTCAAATTCACTGAAGAGGCTATTTTGGGGTTAAGTTAAATTTAACCTTAAATAAGGAAAGCATCTGTCAAATGCGTGTATTTAAATCACTCTGGCTTTCAGAGAGCTAACCTTATGTGCTATATAGAACCAGAAATTTCAGCAGAAAGGGGAGAGAAGAGTTTAAAGCAAATCTCTTTTGATTCCCTTTGCCCTCTTGTAAAAAGCCCCGTTGCTTCATGACTTTTTTTTAAAAAAGCAAAATCCACACTGTTCTCTGAGCTGGCTGAGAGTTTGTTAAATCCTTGGCTGGCAGGGGTAGGCATTGACCTGGTGTGTGAAGTGCTTCTCATCCTCCCTGCCCTATCAGAAGAGCACAGTGTACTGGGTTTTGTCTTGCTTCTGTTTGTACTTTCTGCCTCCATTTAATTCAGATGCTTTTGGGATTATGTTGTATGTTTAAAATGTGTGGAATTTACAAACACAGCTATTATCCAGAGATGTTGGTGGAGAGTGCACTACTTTAATGTTAGCAAAATAAGTAGAAGGAAAATAGTGGACTCATAATGGTGCATAATCCATGGAAAATTTTGCTAGTGTAATTGTCGAGAAGAATAGAGTAAACAGCATCTTTAAAACAGCTGTTGAGTACTCTTTAATGTAGAAGAGCATAAGGAGATGTTATATTTGCATAACTTTTTAGTTTAAAATTCCATAAGAGGCCTAGTTTTTTAAATGGAAAATTGAAGTAGACAAAATCAATTGTGATGACCCCATTGTTGTTGTTAAGTGCCATTGAGTTGGTTCAGATTCATAGCGACCCTGATAGGGGTTCCAAGGAGCGGATGGTGGATTTAAACCACCTACTTGTGGTAGCAATCCAGTGCTTACCCTATAACAGTACACCAGGACCCTATACTATATTTCATCCAATTGAATGTTTCTCCCCTACGAGACAGTGAGTTCCATGTTCTTTCTTTCTTTGTTTTTGGTTAAATCAAATTAATATCTACCATGACTGGAGTCCTGGTATGGTGTGGTGGGTTAATGCGCCAGACTGCAAAGCCATTTGAACTGCAAGGTCAGCAGTTCAAGCTCAACAGCTGCTCCTCAGAAACCCTATTCAGGGTCGCTATTGGTTGGAACTGACTCAACAGCACTTCACAACAACAACAACAACATGACTGGAATTTAGGGCATCACTGCCATAGGGCATATAATCTTAAAGGTCAGTTTCAACCCTGAGAGTCAATGATTCTGTTAAAATTTTTGATTATTTTTAACATCAATTTTCATTTTAATTCTTTTCTATTTTGCTCAATCCATAATGATTTCATCTTCTAAATCAGTGGTTATCAGTGAGTGTGATTTTGGTTTCTGGCATGGCACTGTAGAATAATCACTGGACTGGTAACCTCAAGGTCAGTGGTTCTGACATACTAGGTGCTCCTTGGAACTCCTGTACAAGGTCTCTATGAGTTGGAAATAACTCTACAGCAATTAACAGCAACAGAGACATACATATTGGTTGTCACACTGGGGGAAGGGTGTTATTGTCATCTGGTAGTGTCTTAGTTGGAGTCCTGGTGTGGTGCTGCAGGATAATGTGCTGGACCACAAGGTTGATTTGAACCACAAGGTGGCAGTTCAAGTCCACTAGCAGCACCTCAGAAACCCTATACGGGGTCACTATGAGTTAGAACCTACTTGATGACACTTAACAACAAGTGTCTTAGTTATCTAGTGTTTCTATAACAGAAATGTGACAAGTGGATAACTGTTACAAAGAGAAATGTATTCTCTCACCGTTTGGGAGGCTAGAAGTCCGAATCTCGAGTATCAGCTGTGGTAAAATATCCTTGTCTCAGCATCTACAGGCCTGACATTCCTTAGAAAGCTTCATGTGTCTCAACATGACTCATTCCCTGGATCTAGGAACTTTACAACGCATGGAGCCCAGATTCAAAGGATGCACTCCACTCACAGCTATTCTCGCTTGGTGGGAGTGGGTCCCTCATCTGTTGAAGTCTCTCTCCTTTTATCTCTTGTAAGAAAAAAAGCACTGCATACCATACCTTTAGTTGTTGTTAAGTGCCTTTGAGTCAGTTCCAACTCATAGCGACCCTATATAGGGTTTCTGAGGAGCGGCTGGTGAGCTTGAACCGCTGACCTTATAGTTCAAATCAAGTTTGAAGTCCAGTGCATTAACCCACAGCAGGTAATCTCCCATAAGTTGAATCAAGGTGGTGATGGGAGTAAGGGTAGTGTATCCCACATGGCACTATGAGATAAAGCACTGGACCTCAAGATCAGTTTTAGGTACAAGGTCTGTGGTTCAAACTCACCAGCCGCTTCTTGGAAATCCTGTAAGGGTCATTTTGAGTCAGAATCAACTCTATGGCACTTTAACAACAACCCACCCTTATGGAGTCCTGATGTAGCGCTGTAGGATAAGCACTGGACTGCTAACCATAAGGTAGGCAGTTCAAACCTACCATCTGCTTCTTGGAAACCGAGTACAGGGTCACTATGACTCAGAACCAACTCCATGGCACTTAACAACAACACCAGCACCATCCCACTCTTACTGGTTTATCATCAAATCACGTAATGGAGAATAGTTGCATCTCAGCTGCCAAGTTACTAAGAATCCTGGCCCAGTCAAGTTGATACAAAACCTTAACTGTCATAGGTAGGTAGAGGACAAGTTTGCTGCTAAACATCTGCACAGGACAGCCTCTCACAACAAAGAATTATCTTTAATGATCAAAATACTAATAAACCTAATGTTGAAAAACTGCTCTAAATGCATGTGGCACCTATACTATCCCTCTGGCATTTAATCAAACATATATATCTTAGAGGTATTATTTAGATTACTGATTTATCTGTACTCTTAAAGTACTTTTGTACTTCTATAGCAAGCACATAGGAGTCCTGGTGCCGCGCCATAGGATAAGTGCTGGATCTCAAGGTTGATTTGAACCCTAAGGTTGGCAGTTCAAACTCACAAGCCACTCTTCAGAAACCCTATACAGGATAGCTATGAGTTGGAACCAACTCAGCGGCACTTAACAATGACAATAGCATACCACTGCAATGATAAATGAGGCAAAGGGAAGGTGGGGGGTGGGAAATGGGATAGTTTAGGTAAGAGATAAGACTGGGTTGGACTTAGGTGGTAGAACTAGAAAGATACATATGAATTTAAAATCTAGTTTATATGTAAACTGCTGGTACTTCCCTTTGGATTGAATGTGGGAGGAGAAGGAAAAAGAAAAATCAGAGATGTCACCTAGGTCTTTGGCTAGATTAAGTGGTTAGATTAACTGAGATTATTAATTTTAAAATAGGATTCTTTTAAAATCCTATTTCAGAACATACTGCTTTCCTGCAAAAGCTCTCCAGTAATTCTCCATAGCTTTCAAGTTGGATCCAAACCCTTTACCTTCACCTTCAAGGTCCTATGTGACCTGGCCTCTCTGTTCATCTCTAATCTAACCCCCTTCCAATCCCTCCATATTGACCCTCTTTCTGTCATTTGATCTCCCCAGTTCATTACCGCTTCTCCTTGTTAGCCATGGCATTCACTCTGCCTATAATATTCTTCATGTGGCTTGTTCCCTCACTTTATTTGGGTCTCATTTCTTCAGGGTGGCCCTTTCTGATGATCTAAATGCCCTCTCTCCCATCTTTTTTTACCTCAATAATTTGTTTTATTTTCTGCATAGCACTTGATTTTCTGAATTTATTTATTCATGTATTTGTTAATACATGTATATCATTACCCTCTCTTATTAGAATGTGTTTTGCATAGAGTAGACATTCAATGAATGTTCATCAGATGAATAAATTCATTTGCCACATACCATTTGCCAAATGGTAGTTGTTAAGTGTTATCGAGTCAGTTCTGACTCATAGTGACCCTATAGAGGGTTTCCAAGGAGCAGCTAGTCAGTTTGAACCACCAACCTTGTGGCTCAAACCTACCTTGCAGTCCAGTGCTTTGCCCCACAGTGCCACACCAGGATTGCAAATGGTAGAGGCCTTATATTGATTATATAATATTTTATATGTACAATTAAACTATGAAATCAGTGTCCATGTTTTGATTATCTTTAAGCTGTATATATTCTTCACAAGGAGTCCTGGTGTGGTGCTGTGGGTTAATGTGCCAGACTGCAAAGCCGTTTGAACTGCAAGGTCGGTAGTTCAAGATCACCAGCTGTTCCTATACAGGGTCGCTATGGTCAGAACTGACTAGTCGGCACTTAACAACAACATTCTTCACAAAGTAGGTGCTAAATACACATCTTGGTGCTGTGGTTAAAAACGCCAGCTCTGCAGTTTAATTTGGTCAAGTCACTGTTTACATTTCTCTAGTGACTTTTGACAAGTTACTTCTATTTCTAAGCTCAGTTTCCTCCTCTATAGAAGGAAAATATAGTCTATGAAGTCGATGCTGTATAAAGACAATAGTAGTATTTACTTCATAGGACTATTGTGAGGATGGCATTAACTACGTATATAAAGTATTTGGGAGCCTGGTTGCTCCATATGATAGGCACTGGACTGTGAACCATAGGATTTGCAGTTCAAGTCCACCAGCAGCTCCACAGGAGAAAGCTAAAGCTTTCTGCTCCTGCAAAAATTTCAAGCCTCGGAAATCCTAAACAGGGTCTCTATGAGTTGTAACCCATGTGACAGCAGTTAACAACAGCAACAGTAAGTATTTAATGTGGTACCATTTTAAGTGTTCAATAAAAGCTTTATATATATATTTCTTGATTTAGACTATAAGTTCATATCCTATAAGGATAGGTATTATATAAATGTATTGTATATATTTAATAAGTGTTTGGAGGAATGCAACATATTAAAATCTCTTGGGTTATTTTGTTTTTAGGTTGGACTAGCAGCTTGCCAAATTGCTCGAGCTTATGGCTTAAAGGTTTTGGGGACAGCTGGCACTGAGGAAGGACAAAATATTGTTTTGCAAAATGGAGCCCATGAAGTGTTTAATCACAGAGATGCCAATTATATTGATAAAATTAAGGTAAATTTTTCTACAACTCTGTAAGTCGAACTTTGTTTCTTTAGATACTTCACGTTTTTGGTAAATTATTTTTTCACTAACTACTTTCTTAAAATCATTTGCTTTTTTGTCTTTATGTCTATGGGTATTTTAAATTTTGTTTCATTAGTTTAAAAAGCACAGATGTTTCCTTTTTAAGTCACCACTGTTGGTTCTGTTTTTTTCTGTGAATCAAATGACTATATTGCCACTATAGATTTTGTATAATTATTAAAATTAGTACTCTTTAATGCAAATTGCATTTTAGGTAAAGCCATAGCTTTTTATTTGCAGCTGGAGATGTTCTTAATATAATTTAATGTTAATTTTCCTAGAAGGTAAAGTATCTTTCTACAGATTACAAATTGGATCTGTTTAGGCCTTAGGAAACAGTTTGTTAATTGGATGATTTGAATGAGTAAGAACAATATCATCTAAAACATTGAGATAGCATTTAACATATTTTATGCAAATAATTTGTGGGCAGATAAACTGTATAGTCTATATTTTTTTTTGCAACACCACTCTAAGAATTTTCATAAGTGTGCTATGCTAAATTTTTTTATAGTTTGCTGTAAAAAATTAGTATAGTGCTTATAAAAATACCACAGGAGGGCACAATTAGCAAAAGTATAGAATTGTACATTCTTTGCATAAAAAATATGGTAGATAGTTACATCTGAATTTGAGCAACCCCTAGAGTTCTCAATTTGTATCATTGTCAAAATTTACTAACACTGATTATGTTGCTGTGTTTGTTAAGTGCTGTTGAGTCGGTTCTGACCCATAGCAACCCTGCATGGGTTTCCAAGGAGCAGCTGATGAGTTTGAGCCAACCAGTAAGCAGTGTAGTGCTAATCTACAGTGCCACTCCAGGACTCCACTGATTATGTTGGTGATCCTCAATCTACTTCTCATGTTGAGAAACAATTAGAATTTTCCAGGAACTGATTACTATGTAAACTAGGTCAATACAAACTGAGGACAAAGTATGAGCAAGGTTTTGTCACTCCTGATACCATTATCCAAGAGTACTTCTAAATGAAAAATGGCCAGTTCTTTTAAGAATTTTGCTTTTGTTTTACAACAATCTGCTTTTAAGACCACTAAGTCTCATAGATTATAACTTTCATATCTTCTCCCACTGTCAACAAATATGCGTAAGTCTTTCCCATCCTTAAAAACATTCTCTTAACCCTTTTACCTCATGCCTCTCTCTTCCCTTAAAAAAAAATAGTAGTGTGTGCTTATTTTTCTTTAAGTTTTACTTCTCGTCACCACACATTGGACTGCTAACTGCAAAGTCATCAGTTCAAATTCACCAGCCGCTCTTTGGAGTAAGATGAGACTTTCTGCTCCCCTAAAGATTTATAGCCTTGGAAACCCTATACAGTGTCTCTATGAATCCAGACTGACTCGATGGCACACAACTACCACTGTGACTTGCTTTCATCCAGTTTTTTAAAATAGCTTCTCAGAAGTCACTAAAAAGCTCCTAATTACCAGTCACTGGCCCTGTGTCAGTCTTCATTCTATTTGTTTTCTCAGAAGAATATAGCACTGACCATATCCTGAACTGATTCTTTTATCTCTCTGTCAGTTTATTTTCAATTTCTTTCCTCTCAGTTACTTAAATGTTGGTGTTCCTTAAGTCTTTTTCTTTAGTCTGTCATCTTCTCTGGTGCTAGACTTTCATGCTGATCAATCTCATATGCTGTCATGACTTCTGTTAATATCCAGCTACTGATGATTTTGAAAACTACTGTCCTGAGTTCCATCCCTTCACATCATCCTGTTTGTCATCCTCACTCACCCAGGCATCCACTTGTTTGGTGATCCAAGGTAGAAATTTGCATTGCATTTTTTATTCCTATCTTTTTATCACCATTCTCTCTCCCTCCTGTCAAGTTGATAACCTTATTCTTTCAGTTTCATCTATAATCCATCTTTCAAATGTATATTTTCTCTATTCTTTCCAGCATTGTGACCTAGTCCAGATCTTATCTTCTCTAGCCTTGACTGTTACCCTAGTTCCTAATTGAGCTAATATCCTCCTCTCTCAACTCTACTGTCTCCAGAGTAATTTGCGTCCCCCTTATAAAAAATCCCAGAAATAAACTAAAAAATGGAAGCTCCATGAGGATAAGAATTTCTGTTTCTCTTTTTTCCTGCTGTACCTCCAATGTCTTGAACAGTGCTTCACACAGGAATTAATGAACACTTGACCAAAAAAAGACAAAAACAAAATCAAAACAAAAAACAAACAGTCCAACTCTCACATAATACTCCATGTACTTTCACAATATGTGCCAATTTACAGTCCCCTCTGCTCTGACCCCCTCTGCTCTGACACCCCAGCACTCCTGAGCTACTTTCTAGCCCTGTTATATTCTAATTCCCACACTTTTGTTTTTCTATTTCTTTTACCCATGCACACTAGACTGCCAACCACAAGGATGGTGTTTAAGCCTACCAACCACGCCTTGGAAACCCTATACAGGGTTGCTTTGAGATGGAAATGGCTTAACAGCACTTAACAACAGCATGCCTCATTTCTAGCTTCCTATTGTTTCCTTTTTTCTTTTTGCCTTTGTTGTTAAATGCTGTCGAGTTGATTCCAACCCATAGTGACCCTGTATAGGGTTTCCGAGGAGAAGCTGGTGAGCTTGAACCACCGACCTCGCAGTTCTAATGGCTTTGCAGTCTGGCGCATTAACCCACAGCACCACACCACTACTATTCATTCCTCAAGACCTAGACCATATATCTGTGAAACTTTCCCTAAGCACTGCAGCCGATCAGACTTTGACGTTAACTTTTTCAATAACCCATTATAAAAATGGCATGGAGGCAGCTTCTGACCTCCTCTGACTTCAACAGGGGGAAAGAGAATCAAACTCAACATCAGCCCTAGGCAGATTCCTGGGTGGCAGAGTTCAGAACTGCTCATGGAACTGTTCTTTAGTCAGTACATCCTCTTCTCAGCCATGCCCACAGGCATGCCTCTCTCATTCTGGTCTTCTTCAGCCTCTCAGCTATGAGGCCTGCAAAGATGATGTTACAAAGCCTTTAGCACTGCTAATAAATGCCAAATGGTCACTCCACTCTGCTATAAGCCTCAGTCCAAATGCCCTCAACTTTGGCTCTGCAGGTTAGCAAAGCTAGCTTCTCTACTTAAGTGCAGGGAGGTACCCTACTATGCAAATGAGCCCCCTGACTATCAGATGTATTTTTTTGCATGGGTCAGGAAACCCACCACTCTGTGTCATGTTCTTGGTTCTGCTGCCACTTCTCCTGTGCTACTTCTCTGCTGCTCCTCTGTACCAGGGCTCTGTCTCCTGCATCGAGGAGGTTTACCAGGGATTTCAGGGGCCAAAGATGTACTCCACTCCTGGCTCTTCTTTATTGATGGTACTAGGATCCCTGTTCCTGCTTCTGATATGGCTCATTTAAAACCCACTGGGATGGTAAAACTGACCATTCCCCACACGAGTTCCATACATCCTATTTGTATGGAGTCCTGGTGTGACACTGTAGGATAAGCACAGGACTGCTAACCACAAGGTCAGCGTTCAAACCCACTTCTCAGAAACTCTGTATATGGTCTTTATGCATTGCAACCATCTCAAAGACACTTAACAACAACCCTAACAACCCACTCATTTGGTGGGAGGTACAAGGACTATGACGGCATTTATGGTTTATTTCTACTAATGTAGCAGGTGATCCACTGCATTGTACCTGGGAATATCTTATACCCACCTTCCTCTCTAGCTACTTTTCAAAATGTTTTAAGCTCCCTAGGTCCATCTTTGAATTTCTAGTACCTAACACAATGCCTGGACCCTGGGTAGCACTATAAGATAAGCACTGGACTAGTAACCACAAGGTCAGCAGTTAAGGCCCACTAGGCACTCTCAGAAACCCTATACAGGGTTACTATGAGTCATAACTGACTTGATGACATACACCAACACACTGTATAGTAGGCGTATTCACTTTTTAATTAAAGTAAAATGAATATAGATATGTAGAGGTTTTTAAGAGTAAGTTTTGGATCTTGAGAATCAACATCTGAGAGTCAAAAAGAAAACCATATAAAACAAAACTGAATGCACAAAACATATCCTGCAACACTAAAACATCAACATTTTTTCCTTTTCTTTGTTAATAAAAATCAGAGTCCCTTTGGGGCTTTGGATTTCCAGTTGTTTGTTTCTCTATAAAAATACATTTTAGACTTAGAAAATTTTCAACTAAGGGGAAAACATTTTATAGTCAAATTGCATCTAAGTACCTGAAATTCCAGGCAAATTTTATTTTATCACAGCAATTTTTTAGTACAAATTGCTATCATTTTATATGTGATTGGTGCCTTGAAATTACATCATCATTATATAATTAGACCATTTTAAAATTTTCATTATTAGCATTTAAAAATGCCATTTTATATGTTAGTTGAAACATATTTCTAAAATATTTGAGATTATGATAACCATTTTATTGTTTTTGCTTGTTTTCTTATCCTATTATGCATTTTTTTATATTTGATATAGAAATCCACTGATGACAAAGGAATTGATGTGATTATTGAAATGTTAGCTAATGTAAATCTTAGTAATGATTTGAAACTACTGTCATACGGAGGACGAGTCATAGTAAGTATTTCAATTTTTTTTTTTTTTTACCATTTTTAAGGTTTACCATAATTTTAGATTATTGAACCTTCCACTTCACATTATTTTAGAGTAGTCTTTAATGGAAGGTTTGTTGTTTTTCATAACAGATTGTTGGCAGCAGAGGTCCTATTGAAATAAACCCACGGGACACCATGGCAAAGGAGTCTAGTATAATTGGAGTTGCTCTCTTTTCATCAACCCAGGTACAGAAAGAAGTGATTCTGATTTTATTGGTTAAAAGTTAGTTGGTTGTTGTTGTTGTTAAGTGACATTGAGTCACTTCCGACTTATAGCAACCCTGAATATTGTTTCTGAGGAGCAGCTAGTGAATTTGAACTGCTGATCTTGCGGTTCAAACTGTCCTTGCAGTCCAGTGCATTATCCCACAGTGCCATACTAGGACTCCTAAAAATTGGTACAGTTTTCCAAATCAGACATACTGCAAGTTTTTTGAGTAGATGTTAAATTTAGTTATGGCTAGAGGAGTGAATTGATGATTCCTTTCTAGAAGGTGTTGGGGCACCAATATAATTTATTATACAAATCAGATCACTTCTGAGAAAAGGAGGATATTATTAATAAGTACATCAGAACAATGGGTATTTTGTAAACTGACTCTGTACCAGGCAAATTAGGACTTAGCGCTACCTACGTCAAAACCAAATCAAACCCACTGCCATTGAGTCAATTTCATCTCATAGTAACCCCATAAAAGGTTTCCAAGACTATAAATCTGTATGGAAGCAGACAACCTCATCTTCTCCCAGAGTGGCTGGTGGATTTGAAATGCTGAATTTGTGATTAGCATCCCAGCACTTAAACTGTAGTGCTACCCGGTCCCCATATGGCTACTTACAGAGAACTACTTTTTTACAGTTTTTATTTACAAGTTGACAAAAACTATACACTTGTTAGATACTCTTATTTATAACATGTAGATTCTGAAGTATTCGTAATGCTTCCGAAAGTTAAGTCATGTGGTCCATTAAAAAAAAAAAAAAGCCTTTCTTCTTTGTCTTAGGAAGAATTGCAGCAGATTGCAGCAGCCCTTCGAGCCGGCATGGAAATTGGTTGGTTGAGACCTGTAGTAGGTTCTCAGTATCCATTGGAGAAAGCGGCACAAGCTCATGAAAATATCATTCATTGCAGTGGGGCTGCTGGAAAAATGATTCTTCTTTTATGATGATTAAGTCTCATATAGATTTGCTATGTATTTAAAGCCCCACAGCCCCAAGTTTGATTACACTATCTGTATTTTAGTTCATGTTCATTTCACTTACTAATTTCTTATGTTAAAAAGCATGATTTTGCTTTAGAGATCATGAACTATGGAGTAAAACTTATTTTTATATAGCATGTTGTATTCTTTGTATCTTTTACCTCTTGCCAAACAGTCATCACAGTTGGAAACAGAATGTTTGTGGCCAGTTGGCATTCTGAACTGATACTTGATTAATTCCATACTTTTGATCAAAACACACTAATTTAAAATAAAGATTTCCATGCCTACTTATCCTTACAAAAATTCATAATATCTAAATAACTCTGTATTTTGTTGAACTCTGAAATTTTTCTGGACTTAAAAAGACCTCTTATGTGGATCTACAAGTTTTTTGGAATGACAAAAATAAACAATTACCAGAGATATTTGGTAATTTTTCCAACATTTCCCAAAATAGTAAGATATTCACCATTTTAATGGTTGATTACCAATGACATATATGTTCTATGAGGACAACAACCTTATATTTTGTGTAATATGATACTAAGTACATGGCCTCCAAGTAGGCACTAGATTTTTCATAGTAGACTTAGAGTTATCTGTTTGTGTAATGGGGTCATGTATTTTTTTTAAATTAATAAACTCATAAATTTGACACATTAAGAATGATCTGCTTTTGTTTTCATAAAATAATAAAATTTATAAATTCTATAGGAAATTTATTTATCTAGTTAGTCTTTTTGTAGTATTACAATTAAAATTGAGGTGAGCCAACAGAATGGAGAAATCTGTAGACACGATCATTAATATCACATGCAAGTAGAATTTTGCTAAAGATAACATAAAAACAGCTGCAACTATACATTGACAGAACAGTTCCAGAGGTTCAAGCCAAATACTGAAGAGGATGCGAAATGAGGGATATTGTTTCTGGCTTCAGATGAATCTGCTCAAAGCAGAGAATACCAGAAAGATATTTACCTGTGCTTTATTGACCATGTAAAGACTTTTAATTGTGTGGATCATGACAAGCTATGGACAACATTGCAGAGAATGAGTATTCCGGAACACTTAATTGTGCTCATGAGAATCTTCTACATAGACCAAGAGGCATTAATTAGCCCACAGCACCACACTAGTGTTATGGACTGCCAAAAGAACAAACAGATCTGTGCTGAAAGAAATGCAGCCAGAATGTTCCTTGGAAGCCAGGATGGCCAGACATCATTTCTGATACTTTAGGCATATTATCATGAGGGACCAGTCCCTGGAGAAGGATATCATGTTGAGTAAAGTGGAGGGTCAGAGGAAAAGGAAGACCCCCAACATGACACGGTGGCAATAGCTCTGGGCTCAGGCATAGAAACGATTGTGAGGTTGGCGCAGGACCAGGCAATGTTTCTTTCTGTTGTGTATAGAGTCGCTAGGAATTTTTACCGACTCCACGGTCTCTAACAACAAACAGTGAAAATGTTGCAAGAAAGGTTTATAGTAGATCATAAATTAAAATAATTTTTCAGAAATATTTGAGAAATCAAAACATAAGACATGACTTTCAGGGAAGCAAATCTACAATTTGCATCAATATCTACATAGTCCCTAATGGTTACTTCCTAACATGTGTAAGTTTTTATCTAACTAAATATGGTACTAACTACTTAGATATATTGCCATCGATATTTATAGCCAAGAAAGTGAGGCTTGGTTGTTTATTAATTTTTTTTTCTTTTTCTTCATATCACCATCTCTTGCCTGTTGTTAGATTATGTGGTTAATACTCTTGACTTGATTTATGTCTCTTGATGGACAGTTTTGGATTTCTAATTTGATCATGAAATCCTACTTTAGTAGTAAACAGAGGCATTGCTAATTTTTATAATCAGAGGAATCATTAACTTTGGTTGTACAAGGAGGATTTAAAACATTTATGGGAAAAAATCCCATTATCTTTAAATTTCATTTTTTTCACATTTTGAAGGCTCCTGGTATATGTATTAGATGAAGTGGTTTTATTATTAGCATTTTCTGAGTTTATTCACTGTTTCTTTTATAGGCTAACTGTCCTGTGAAATAAAATGTTTGAAACAAAGCACTAATGGTGATTGTCATGAATCTAGGGACTGGCAAGTCTTACAAGCCAGTCTTACAAGTCTGAGAGTCAGTTGTTCAAACAGAACAAGGGGATCCTGAGTGGTTTAAAACCTGGAAAGGTATGCATGAGAGTTGTATTCTTGCAGCATACGTATTCAGTATGTATGCTGAGCAAATAAATAACTGGATTATATGAAGACTAATGCATCATCAGGATTGGAAGAAGGCTCATTAACAACCTGCGATATGCAGATGATGCAACCTTGCTTGTTGAAAGCAAAGAGGACTTGAAACACTTAGTGATAAACAACAGCCTTCAATGTGGATTACAACTCAACGTAAAGAAAATAAAAATCCTCACAACTTTACAAATAAACACATCATGATAAATGGGGAAGAGATTGAAATTAACAAGAATTTTATTTCACTTGGATCCAAAATAAATGCTCATGGAAGGTGCAGTCAAGAATTCAACAATGTATTGCAGTAGGCAAATCTTCTGCAGAAGACCTCTTTAAAGTGAGCCTGACCCAAGTCATGGGATTTTCGGTTGCCTCATATGCATGTGAAATTTAGACAGTGAATAAGGAAGACCAAAGAAGAATTGATGCATTTGAATTATGGTGTTGGAGGAGAATATTGAAAGTACCAGAAGAACAAATCTGTCGAAAGAAATACAATCAGCATGCCCCTTGAAAACTTCTCATGCACTTTGGACATGTTCTCAGAAGAAACCAATTGCTAGAGCAGGACATGCTTGGTAAAGGAGAGGATCAACAACACAGAGGAAGACCTTCAAGGAGATGAATTGACAGTGACAGCAATGGGCGTATACATAACAATTTTGAGGCTAGTGCAGGACTAGGCAGTGTTTCGTTCTGTTCTAAGTAGGGTCACTATGAATTGAAACCAACTTAACAGCACCTAACAACAACCACCATGCAAAACAATAACTGAATACTTTTTTCTGTTATAACCTGAATCGGGCTGGGAACCGCAAGGTCAGCAGTTTGAACCTCCAGCTGTTCCGCGGGAGAAAGATGAGGCGTTCTGCTCCCGTAAAGATTTACAGCCTCGGAAACCCTGTACAGGGTGGCTATGAGTCAGAACCGACTCCACGGCACATAACAACAACCTACTTGTACATTTGCCAGCTCCATAAAATGAATAAGGTGAACTGTCAACACTTCATGATACACTGATACAATTCAGTTAATTTGGAAGACAAAAACTAGCTAAATGTATTTATTAACTAAATGCATTTATTATGATCATGTTAACATTGAGTATGGACCCTGCAGGAACCCCATTGTAATTCCAATTCTACTCTTATCCCTGACTTTTCAACTATATTCACTGCCTAGGGCTATTCACAGTTCACAGTGTATAGAGTTCTTTTCTTCTGCATGAGCTAACTCCTGAGAGCAGTGAAACCTTTAGGGCTGTTACATCACTTACTAGTTCCCGACCCTGAAGTTAAGCAGAATATCCTCTAGATTAAACAAATATTGTTTGACCTCTTAACTTTCTGTATTTCTATTCCTGTTTGCTTTGACCTCTATGACCTAGAATCACATAATGCTTTAGAGATCAAGTGGATCAGCCCGCCCTGAGTTAATGATTTGCCAAAGGTCACAAGATTAGCACAAATTCAGCTGACTTTTTCTTTTAAAAGCAGGCTTTGGATATAAAAGTCATAATGTCCGAATATTAATATCCAGGCCTTTGACTTCCCTGGCCTGCGGTACCTCTGGCTAGTGTAGGAGCTGACATATTGCTTTCCAGACTCCTTTTGCCTAAGTTTTCTTGGTTTTGACCATGCATAGTGGTTACAAATAGGGCTGCTAACCTCAAGATTGGCAGTTCAAAACTACCAGCCATTCCATGGGAAAAAGATGAGACGTTCTGCTCCCGTAAAGATTTACAGTCTCGGAAACCCTGTTCAGGGTCACTGTGAGTCGAAATCAACTCCACAGCACAAAAAAACAACATCATTCATTCTTACCTCAGTTGCCACCAATCCTTCGGTTTGACAGAGTCTTTTAAAAAGGGATTGTTCTGTTTACCATGTGATCAACAAATATTTATTAAGTACTTCAGTGTGAGAAGGCAATGTTTTAGACTTTGAAGATACAGAGTTAATTCACATTCTTGAACTTACAGCTGAAAAAGCCCAGAAAGAAATAATTTTAGAGTATAAGTATGTGACACAGGATCACAAAGAAGGGACTATTGTGGGTTGGGATTTCCAATTAGGCATTTAATATTTATGATGCACTTGTTAGCTTCCTGCATCCAGAGAAGCTTTGACCAAAGAAGTACAAAGTAACCTGGATACTTCTGAAAAAGAAAACTGCATAGTATTTTAGAATGATCATAGCTTTATTAAGACAAGAAACTATAGGTGTGCCGAGGGGTTTCCACAATCCACAGTTGTTTTGTTCTGCGTGAGCCAAGTCCTGAGAACAGCAAAACCTAGCAGGTCACTTTGACCTGGCTCACTCAGTCCCCTCAACCATGGCTCACTGACAGGAAACCCCATGAGGTTTTTTACTCAGCTCAAGCCATAATTCTCTTTTTAACCTGACACTTGCAGTGATCCTTTTTTGTCTTAATGGGCATTAAAAATATCAAGACAATTTTACTAATCCATAGCACTGGTAGCTAGTGGTTACGAATCGGGCTGCTAACCTCAAGGTCAACAGTTTGAAACTACCAGCCATTCCACGGGAGAAAGATGAGGCTTTCTGCTCCTGTAAAGATTTACAGCCTCGGAAACCCTGTGCAGGGTCGCTATGAGTCGGAACCGACTCCACTGCACTTAACAATAATAATAACAACAATAGGAAGTATGAGATCTTCCTACAACAAGGAAAAAGCCTAGGAAATGTTATAAAAGGAAGCCTACTTTATTTTGCTCTGTGTTGATGATCCCAATGTTTTGATGGAGATAGTCCATGTAAGTTCTTTAAGAGCAAATCTGACATTAATCCAAAACCTATTACATGATTTGAAGTTAAGGGACGTCGAGTTGGTTCCGATTCACAGTGACTATAGGGTTTCCGAGGAACAGTTGGTAGGTTTGAACTGCTGACCTTCTGTTTAGCAGTCCAGTACTTACCCTACAATGCCACACCAGGACTCTTACTGCATGGTAGATACTCATTGTTGTTGAATGCTGTGGAGTCGATTCCGACACATTTGTTGTCGTTATGTTGCTGTGGAGTCGGTTCTGACTCATAGCGACCCTGTACAGGGTTTCCGAGGATGTAAATCTTTACAGGAGCAGAAAACCTCTTCTTTCTTCAGCAGAACAACTGGTAGTTTTGAACTGCTGTCCTTGAGGTTCGCAGCCCGATTTGTAACCACTACACCACGAGAGCTCCTTGTGACACATTTGGTTGGTTGGTTGGTTATGTGTCGTGGAGTCGGTTCCCACTCATAGCGACCCTGCACAGGGTTTCTGAGGCTGTAAATCTTCATGGGAGCAGAAAGTCTCATCTTTCTCCCGCGGAACAGCTATTAGTTTCAAACTGCTGACCTTGCAGTTCACAGCCCGATTTGTAACCACTACGCTACAGTAACCCTATATAGTGTTTCTAAGGAGCAGCTAGTGAGCTTGAACCATCAACCTTTTCAATTCAAATCGCACTTGGAGTCCAGTGCATTAACCCACAGTGCCACACCAGGATTCCAGATACTCATTAAACATGTTAAATACAACCCTGATTTATAATTTAAATATTAAAAATACCAAAGATGACTATAACAGTACTGGAAATTAAAAATCTGAGGAGATTCTGTGCCAAAATCCACTGGGAATTTCTATTAACTTCCGAGGTTAATCAGTCAATTCATTGAACCAAACTAGTGCAAAGTAAGTAGAAAAAGCCTCAATTTAGTCACTGTCTCTACTTCAGAACATAGGAACTAAGCTGCCTGAAAAATCAAACCACCAGTCAGCTTCATGTTATGGCCCAGAAATTATCCAAGCTAGCCAGGTTTGTGATGTACACTCACCTCCAGCATCCCTCAGTTTCTTACTTTCACATGCATTTGAAGACTACAGGTTTCAGTTTCAGAACAGCTGCAGATTGAAATGGAAGGGAGACTTTGCACCCTTGGGTATGTGGTAACCACAGAGAAAGCATTGCAAACGGTTGGAGGGAGGAGGGCCTCTAGGTTGCAACAAACACTAGAGAGTACATCACTTGCTCAAAGAATGTCTGTAAAGCGAGTTTACCTAGCAGCCAGAGGAGAAAACTCTCATGCTTTAGTCCAGCAGGTACTGGAAATGACACACACGGTACTTCCGAGACTACTCACTCCAGGTATAGCTCAGAACAGGGAAGAAGTAGCTAAATAGCTTTAAAGAGAATAGATAATGAAGGGAACCTGCTTTAAATCCTGGCTATTCTACCCAGTAGCTGTGCATTCCTGGGCAAATGACGTGGTGGTTATGTGCCGTGGAGTCCGTTCAGAATTATACAGGGTTTTCGAGGCTGTAAATTTTTACAGGAGCAGAACGCCTCATCTTTCTCCCACGGAACAGCTGGTAGTTTCGCACTGCTGACCTTGCGGTTCACCGCCCCATTCATAACCACTATGCTACCAGAGCTCCTTGGGCAAATGACGTAAACATTTGAAATCTGAATTCTTTTTAATGTACCATGGGATTATAAAACTACATCACAGTTTGTAAGAATAAAATAATTTTATTATTGGTTACCAAGGGTGGAAGGGCGTGGGGAGAGAGGGTTAGCCGTAATGGTTAACCCGAAATAGGGTAAGATTGCCCAGTCAGTTGTAATTGCTCTCAGAACGTGTAAAAAGTTGACCTGGCAAAAGTTGTGTGATAGTTATATTTACAACACCAACAACAAAAATAGTCACTGGTGTTATTTATATACAATGAAGCACCATATGAGAGATTTCCTTGGTTTGGAGGTTTAGGGTCATGTTTTCATTCTAATTTTTATTAACTGCAAAGAAAGAACAAATTGAGGTGAAAGAGAGAAATGAAAAGGGAGCGTCCTGAAACATGTAAAATAAAAAAGGTAATTCCCACAGCAGATCTGAATGCACACAACTAACACTACTGAAAAACTTGGCTAGGTTAGGGTCCTCAATGGTTTGGTATACACTACTATTATCTTACATTTTGAGATCTGATGTGAGCAGCCAATCAGTTGAGAGGGAGTTTTCTTGAAGCCATGGCCTGCCTCTATTATAAATGGAAGTTCTTACTAAAGCTTGCTTTCTCACAACCCTGCAATCTCTACTTTGTCTGACCTGCTGTTCTTGAGACATAAGCCAGTAGAGGCTTCTAGTATGTCATCTAACTTCCAGATTTTGGATTTGCCAAATCTCACAATCTTGTAAACTGCCAGCCTGTAGGCTGACCTGCAGATTTTGGGTTTGTCAACCCTTGCAAACAAGTGAACCAGCAGAGGTCTTCAGCCCATTGCCTGCTCCATGGATTTGAGACTTTCTTGCTCCTACAAACACATGAGCCATTTCTCACAATTGTGCCATCCACATCCTTGAAGTAAACTTTGGTCTCTCTCTATATAGATATAGATACAGATATAGATATAGATATAATTCACTGGTTTTTCACCTTTATACAGCCCAGACTAAGACAGTGTTCATGTGGATGAATTTGATAACTCTTTCAAAATCTACAGAGCAAAGAAATAGAAAAAATATATAGAGAGAAGAGAAAACAAGAAACAAATGCAAAAGCAAGGTTTGAATTATTGGTGTGCCTATAAAGAAACCACAAAAATTAATCAGGTGGGTGTGATGGGGATGGAAGTTTGTGCACCATTCTCTGTTTGCTGTTCATGAAGCTAAGTGTAGGGTGGGTTTGTCTGATGTTGTTTTTTTGTCATTGATCTGAATAGCAGCTGGCATTGGCTCTTGTCAAGTAGATTTCAGAATAAAAGAGACTTTTTTAAAATGGGGAAGAAAATAATAAATTACAGAGTAACTAACCTTTTGTCTACTGCTTGGACTCTATAAAGAGTATGGTTGTCACTGGGCTATATGGGGCTGGTTGCTGTCCCCTGTCACGTAAAGCAAGAAGAAAAATCACATACACAAGAGAGAAAGTAAACAAACACATAAAGAAGCAAACAACAATGAAAAACAATTTGTTCTTCAGTTTTTATGGCTGGAAAATGCTGATCGTGTTTTTACCTTTTGGTTTTCTTACTCCAAGTCTTTGTATATTTCATTATAATACTTGATTTGTCTTCTCAAATTGCCCTTTGAAATTTCCTGTTCAGCTCTTTTTAACCTTTTCAGTTCTTCCATTTGCTTTAGCATCTCTGTGCTGGAGAGCAATTTCTGAGTCTTTTCTAACATTCACTTTGGTCTTTTCCTTCTTTCTTGTCTTCTTAATGACATTTTGCTTTCTTCTTCAGTATGATTTTCTTGATGTCATCCCACAACACTTCTGGTCATTATTGTCTAGTAGCGTAGTGGTTACGAATCGGGCTGCGAACCTTAGGAACAGCGGTTCGAAACTACCAGCTGCTCCACAGGAGAAAGATGAGGCTTTCTGCTCCCGTAAAGATTTACAGCCTTGGAAACCCTGTACAGGGTTGCTATGAGTTGGAACAAACTCCATGGCACTTAGCAACAACAACAACAACATCAAATTTTCTCTTGAGATGATCTCTAAATTCAGGTGGGATGTGTTCAATGTCACATTTTGGCTCTCATGGACTTGTTTTAATTTTCTTCAGGTTTAGCAGATGACATTGAACTTTTCCATCATATCTTCCCACAGAAGTGGTCAATTTGATTTTTGTGTATTCCATCTGGTGAGCTCTGTGTATATAGTTGTTTTTTATGTTGTTTAAAGATGGTATTTGCAATAAATCATTGTCCTTGCAAAATTCTATCATGCGATCTCCAGCATCATTTCTATCACCAAGGCCATATTTTCTAAACATTGTTCCTTTCTATTTCTTTCCAATCTTTGCATTCCAATCACCAATAATTATCAATACATCTTGATTACATGTTTGATCAATTTCATTCTGAAGAAGCTGATACAATTCTTCAAATTCTTTATCACTGGCTTTAGTGGTTGGTGCATAAATTTGAATAATAGTGGTATTAACTAGTTGTTTTTAGTCATATAGATATTATCCTACCACAGACAGCATTATACTTTAAAATAGGTCTTTAAATGTTCTTTTTTTTTTTTTTTTTTTTTTTTTTTTATCATGAATCTGATGCCATTCCTCTTCAATTTCTCATTCCTGTCATAGTAAACCACATGATTGTCAATTCATAATGGTCAATACCAGTCCATTTCAGCTCATTACTGCTTAGGATAGTGATCTTTATGTGTTCCATTGCATTTTTGACAATTCCCATTTTCCTTGATTCATACATCATATATTCCATTTTCTGAATATTAATGGATGTTTATAATGATTTCTTTTCATTTTGAGTTGTGCTTCTTCAGCAAATGAAGGTCCTGAAATCATACACCATTTGAGTCATCACAGTGAACTCTGCTTTGAGGAGACAGCACTTCCCTACTTGTATTCTGAGTGCCTTTCAACCTGAGGGGATTAACTTTTGTTACTACATTGTTGTTGTTGTTTTTATGTCCACTGAGTTGAGTCCAACTCATACCAACCTCTGATAGGGTTTCTGAGGAGTAGCTAGTGAGTTTGAATCGCCAAAGTTGGGTTCAAACTGACCTTGTAGTCCATATCTGATAATATTCTGGTGCTATTTATCATGTTTCAATATTCAGTATTATGGTGCTATCTGAAAGTGTTCCACTGCTATTCATAATCTTTTAAGTGGCTAAACATTAAAAAATATAGTTCATCTCTCCTTGTTCATTAGTCTGGAAACTCATCTGAAACCTGTCCATTATGGGTCACCATGCTGGTGTTTAAAATACCTGTGGCATACCTTCCGGCATCACAGCAACATGCAAGCCACCACAGTATGACAAACTTCCAGATGAGTGGTGGAAAATTATAAAGATCGTCAATGAAAAAATGGGGACAAACAGGGGCTCTAATACATGGCATAAATACATCATCAAATATAAATACATGTCCAAAAGCAATAAGAGCCTTGACATGAGAAGATATATATGCATACCCACGGTCATCATAGACTAGTCACAATAGCAAAAAGATGGATACAGTTTAAATGTCCATCAATGGAAGAATAGATAAACAAACTTTGGTACATTCACACAATGGAATATTATGTAATGTTGAATAATAACAATGAATTTGCAAAACACTTCATAACATAGGTGAAGCTGGAGGACATTTTTCTGAGTAAAATTAGTCTATCACAAAAGAACAAATATTGTATGAGATTGCTATTGTAGAACCTCAAGGAAAGGTGTTCTTGCTAGAGGACATACTCTTTGATATTTACCAGGGTTGGAAGGGAAGGATGAGTATCTCACTAGCTAGAGGATTGACACATGTTGGCTTGGATGATTGGAAGAGCAAAATACAAGAAGAGGGAGTTGGCAGAAGAATGAACACAGGAGAAGATACAGGGAGGTATGTAAGGGCTAAAGGGATAGTAGTAAATAGTGTTCTATGTGTAGATACATGAACAGAGACTCAGGATATGGGAGCATGAATAGGAGTATACCCACAAATATCTGAGGGTATGAAAGAGGATTGTTGTGCATGGGTACTATGCTTGCTAAAAACACATCTATGAATGTGATGGAGCATGGTGGTAATGGAGTCGATTCATACTCATAGCGACCCTGCATAGGGTTTCTGAGGCTGTAAATCTTTATGGGAGCAGAAAGTCTCATCTTCTTCCCATGGAACCACTGGAAGTTTTGAACTGATGATCGTAAGGTTAGCAGCCCACTTCGTAACCACAGCGCTACCAGAGTTCCTTGTGGTGGAGCATACAAGGGGCCAAATGATGAAAGCATCTTATTTAGTACCAAACACATTAATATAATGAGTTCCTGGGCATAGGGGCTGAGAACCATAGTCTCAGGAACTTCATGGTCAATTGGCACAACATAGTCCACAAAGACAATGTTCTACATCCTGCTGAGTGGCACTAAGGTCTTAAAAGTGCATGCAAAAGTATAGCTAAAGTACAACTATTGATCTCTATATGTGCAGAAGAAAGTTGTTGTGGTTGTTGTTAGGTGCCATCAAGTCAATACCAACTCATAGCGACCCTATGCACAACAGAAATAAACACTGCCTGGTCCTGGGACAACCTCATAATTGTTGCCATTCTTGAGCCCACTGATGCTGCTACTTTCTCAGTCCATCTCATTGGGGGTCTTCCTCTCTTTCTCTGACCCTCTACCTTACCAAACATGATATCCTTCTCCAGCGACTGCTCCCTCCCTACATTATGTCCAAAGTATGAGAGACAAAGTTTGGCCATCCTGGCCTCCAAGGAGGACTACAGCTGCACTTCTTCCAACACAAATCTGTTGGCTCTTTTGGCAGCCCATGGCACCTTCAGTATTCTCCTCCAACACCATAACTCAAAAGCATCAATTCTTCTATGGCCTTCCTTATTCACTGCCAAGTTTTTGCATGCATATGAGATTACTGAAAATACCATGGCTTGGGTCAGGTGCACCTTAGTCTTCAAGCTGACATCTTTGCTCTTCAACACTTTAAAAATGTCTTGTGCAGCAGATTTGCCTAATGCCATACGTTGTTTGATTTCTTGACTGCTGCTTCCATGAGTGTTGATGATTGATCCAAGAAGAATGAAGTCCTTGACAACTTCAATCTTTTCTCCATTGATAAGAATATTGTTTATTTGTCCAGTGGTGAGGATTTTTGTTTTCTTTACATTGAGATGTAATCCATACCGAAGGCTGCGTTTCTTGATCTTCATCAGTAAATATTTTAAGTTATCTTCACTTTCAGCAAGCAAGGTTGTGTAATCTGCATATCACAGGTTGTTAATGAGTCTTCCTCCAATCCTGATGTCACATATTTCTTCATATAACCCAGCTTCTCAGATTATTTGCTCATCATCCAGGTTGAATAAGTATGGTGAAAGAATACAACCTTGTCACACACCTTTCTTAATTTTAAACCATTCAGTGTTCCCATGTTCTGTTCGAACAAATACCTCTTGGTCCATGTATAGAGTCCTCATGAGCACAATTAAGTATTTAGGAATACTCATACTTCACAATGTTTCCCATGGCTTGTCCTGATCCACACAATTGAAAGCCTTTGCATAGTCAATAACACACAGGTAAACATTTTTCTGGTGTTCTCTGCTTTCAACCAAGATCCATTGGACATTAACAGTGATATCCCCCATTCCACATCCTCTTCTGAATCTGGCTTGAACCTCTAGAAGAAAGTAGAGTGATGAAAAGTGAAGATAATTGAATTCACTTGTCCAATGCATTAATGGAGTAGGTGAACATCAGTCACCATGACTTTGAGATCAGAAGAACTAGATGGTGCGTGGCTACAACTATCAATTGCTCCAAAACGGATCACCTTATAAGATCCTGGATAGAGTGGGAGAAAATGTGGAACAAAACTAAAAATTATTTTAAAGAATACTGGGATAGAAAGAGATTAGAGGAACCCTGGACTGTGGCCCTTGACCATCCTTCAGGTCTGGAATGGAACTGACCTTCATGGCTCAATTTTCAGACAAGCAGGAGATAAGTATATAGGGTTGACAACAAAACTAGTAAGGTATGTTGTTGTTAAGTACCATCGAGTCAGTTCTGACTCATAGCAACCCTGTATAGAGTTTCCAAGGAGCAGCTGGTGACTTTGAACCACCAACCTTATGGTTCAAACTGATCTTGTGGTCCAGTGCTTTATCCCACCTGCACTACACATGAAATGGCCCATCATTCATAATTAACAGGGCATCATTTACCTTAGGACCACTTTGAGAGGAGATGTGAAGAAGGGTGGAATGGAAATAACTACAGAGAGGAAGTGGAATTAATTGTTATTGCATGGAAGAAATTGCAACAATTGAGATGAAACAAAATGTATGATTTTTCTAATGTAAAACTGATGATCTGATTTGTAATCCTTCACTCAATGTACAATAAAAAGTTAAAAAGACACTAAATATCTGAGTTGATAAACTGATAATATTCATTAGGTAAGAAAACAACAACAACAACAACAAAAAACCAACAAACTTGGAATCCTAGTGCAGCATCTTAGGATAAGCACTTGGCCTCAAGGTTGGTTTGAACTACAAGGTCAATGATTCAAACTCACCAGCTGCTCCTCAGACACCCTATACAGGGTCACTATGAATGGGAATCAACTTGATGGCACTTATCAACATTAAGCAAAATTTATTAAAAGTATTAGTAATAGAGCATATCCTTTAAAAATTTTTCAATTCAAAGAACTTTGATGGGACCATGGGCAAGAATTATTATCTACAGTTACGTAGTCCAAAACCTGGAAAATGCAAAATAACAAATGAAAAAGTAAAAACAAAAAACAAATTCATGAACTCAGAAAAGTGATTCATTGCACAATATACAAAAATCAGTCATTTTCCATTCAGAATAAGATAAAGTCCTATTCATAGTAGGAATATTACTATTATTACTGTCTAAAGCCAAGTTTTCTAGAGAAGCAAAAACAGTGACACTTGCTCAGAGCATCAAACATCTTTTTCTTCATCTGGTCAGGTTGTGGTCAGCTCAACCCTAGCCATCCAAGCTATGCCAAATGAGTACCAGATACAAATCTGAGCGTTCACACACACCTCTCTGTACAAATCAACTGCTGTCACTCTCAGCCCTAGCCCCCATGGGCTCAGGAGTTCACACAACTCCCTAAACTTTCAACCAGCCATCCTTCCATTCCTCTTATCTCAAGGTCAATGGATACCAATAGAACATGTCCAAAGTCAGCACGCTGTCCTCATTGCTGCATTACCTCCAGTTCCACACACACGTAGACCCAGGCGGTCATCAGAGAGCATTTGTCTCCATTTCCCTTTAACTTTCAATCCTAAAAAGGGTTTATCTCTGATGGGCTGACTTTCCTTGCCCTGATGTCTCTGAAACCCAAAACACCCAACTGTCTGCTTTTTTTCTCTGCTTTAATCTCCTGTTCTCCCAGCAGTTCTGGGTTGGTTTGGTCTGCATGGCTGTTCAAAGGCAAGTGTCCCAAATCGAAGGTTCTGGGTGGGACTCAGAATTCCATGGAAAACCCCATACTCTAAAAGGCTTAAACCAAGAAGCCTATTTTTTCTGGGAAAATTCTAATTCCCCTTTTAGCAAATCCAATCCAGTATGTAAGGCTGAAGGTGGATTTACAAATGTTCTATAATCATAATTCCCAATAATCATCTCATCATCCATGTATGTCTATTTTACACTAATAGGCAAGAGAAACCAATATTCATAAAGCAATCGATATATAAATCTTTTCTTCAACATTGGTCTAACCCAATTCATATTCATATGGCCTTGGGCCTCTAGCAGGGTGAATTCCAGTAGGCCCTGGTTGCCATCAGCCCTGTTTAATCAGTGTGTCAACAGCTCCAGGCAACTCCAGAAGCTTTGGCCCTCCTTTCCACTAAAATATTTTATCCCATGCCCCTTCATTCTTTCTCCCACAAAACCTCACAATTTCATAGGTCTGGAGCTATTGCAATGAATCCTGTTCACAGAGCCAACTTACACCAAGAAGGGACCATGTCTGACTTCCTCAGACTTCACAAGAGGGAAAGAGGAACAAACTCAAAATCAGCCCAAGGCTGATTCCTTTGAAGTAGAGATCAGACTTGAGAACCAATTTAGAAAACTCATCCTTTGTGATTTTGTTTCTCTAAAACCCCACTGTCTAGGTATCATAAGTCTTACACCAGGTTTTCTAGAGAAGTGAAACTAGTGAAATATATATATATATAAAGTGAAGTGTGAAGTCCTGGTGTGGCATTGTGGGTTAATGCACTGGACTGCAAGGTTGGTTTGAACCAAAAATTCGGTTGTTCAAGCTCAACAGCCACTTCTCAGAAACCTTATGTAGGGTCGCTATGGGCCCAAACTGACTCCACAACAATTAACAAAAACAACAAAGAAAAGTTTACTGTCAAGAAAATGACTCACAATTGCAGAGTCCCAGGTTCCTAGTGGAAGAGAGAAAGAGTCCCTCCTCCATGTCCATTATGTTGAGAGCAGACCACACCCCTCCAAGGAAGCATTCTTTTAATTGATTGGCTGCTTAGAACTACTCATCAGAGTTAACTATGCCTGTGTTAGGTTCCATCATCATGGGAATAAGCACATCCCAACTACCAAACATCTAGAAATTCTGGCCTAATCAAATTGACACAAAACCCTAACCGTTACACTAACTAAAAAAAATAAATACTAAAACAGTGGAAAACCAGAAAAAGAAAATTATAAAACTCTCTGAGGACATAGAGGAATACTTAAAGAAAGGATTCTTGGTAAAATTCATGTAAATATTATCTCTTCATAGTCTAGCAATTCAAAGTTATGTCTAGTAAAACTTCAATGGGATTTTTAGGAATGTGAAAAAATGTTTCCAAAGTTTTTTGAAAAATAAACATGGGTGAATGGATAATGCAGAAAAGAAAATGTATTGAAATCAATCCCAGAAATTATGAAAAAAAAATTCTAAGTTAAAGTTAGCAAAGTAGAGTCTATCATTGCATGAGTAACTAGATCATTGGAACAATATAGAATCCAGAAATGCCTCTCACTTTTATGTGTGATAAAAATGGCTTTTCAGTGGGATAGGAGATTATTCAATAAGAGAACTGTGTATTTATTGAGAAAAAGTTTGAACATTAAGTAAATTTTAGTTCACTTGAAATTTTAAATATAATAAAATTATATATACGAGGATGTGGTGAATACTTTTATAATTTTAAAAGTGTACAAGACTTTTATACCATTACTTATAAAATAAACATCAAAGTGAAGTGGAGTAGAAAAATATCTTTAGTAACAGGTAAAGATTGTTGTTGTTTCAAACCATTGTTGCTGCCACCGTGTCAATCCATTTTGTTGGGCGTCTTCCTCTTTTTCGATGGCCCTCCATTTTGCCAAGCAGGATATCTTTCTCAAGGGACTGGTCCCTACTGGTAACATGTTCAAAGTATGAGAAATGAAGACTCACCACCCTGGCTTCTATGGAGCATTCTGGCTACACTTCAAAGACAGATTTGTTTGCTTTTCTGACGATATTCTTCTGTAGCATCATGATTCAAATGCATCAATTCTTCTAAGGTCTTCCTTATTCATTGTCCAACTTCCACATGCATATAAAGCAATTGAAAATACCATGGCTTGTGTGAGGTGCACCTTAGTACTCAAACTGATACCTTTGCTCTTGAATACTTCAAAGAGGTATTTTCCAGCAGATTTGCCTGATATATCATTTGATTTCTTGACTGCTATTTCCATTAGTGTTCATTATGTATCCAAGCAAAATGAATTCTCTGAAAACTTCAGTCTTTTCTCTACCTACCATATTATTATTATTAATTTTTTTGTCCAGTGGCGAGGATTTTTTTTTAAGAGTTTCAATCCATACTTAAGACTCTTTGAGCTACATCAGTAAATATTTTAAGTCCTCTTTGCTTCTAGCAATCAAGGAAGTATCATTTGCATATTATAAATTATTAATAAATCTTCCTTTAATCCTGATGCCACATTGTTCTTCATAAAATCCAGATTCTTAGATTATTTACTTAGCATACAGATTGAATTAGTATGGTGAAAGAATACAACCATGGCTCATACCTTTCCTGATTTTAAACCATTCAGCATTCTCTTTTATAGTTCAAAAGACTGCCTCTTGGTCTATGTATAGGTTCCTCATGAGCACAATCAAGTGTTCTGGAATTCCCATTCTTTGCAATGCTTTCCATAGTTTGTCATGATCCAGACAGCCGAAAATCTTTGCATGGTCAATAAGGTACACGTAAACATCTTTCTGGAATTCTATGTTTTCAGCCAAGATCCATCTGATGTCAACAATGATATTCCTAGTTCCACATCCTCTTCTGAATCTGGCTTGAATTTCTGGCAGTTCCCTGTTGGTGATGCAATGGATTTTGAGTTATTGTCAACAAAATTTTACTAGCATGTGATATTAATGATATTATTTGATGATTTCCATATTCCATTGGGTCACTTCAGTTTTGACTGGCCACAAACATGGATCTTTTCCAACCAGTTGTCTTCTAAATTTCTTGGCATCGATGAGAGAATGCCTCCAGTACTGAATCACTTTGCTGCAAGATTTCAATCAATTCCTGGAACCTTGTTTTTTGCCAATTTCTTCAGTTCATCTTGGATGTCTTCCTTCAATACAGTTGATTCTTGAGCATATGCTACCTTTGAAATTGTTGAACATTAATCAATTCTCTTTGGTACAGAGACTGTATATTTCTTCCATATTCTTTTGAGGCTTTCTGCATCGTTCAATATTTTGCCTATAGAATCCTTTAATATTGCAAGCCGAAGTTATTTCAGCTTGAGAAATGCTGAGTGCCTTCTTCACTTTTGTTTTTCTAACTCCAGGTCTTCGCACATTTTATCTTACCTGTCCGTTTATTGTACTATGATGTTTTGTGTGTTGTTGCGATGCTGGAAGCTATGCCACTGGTATTTTAAACACCAACTAGGTCACCCAAGGTTCCAGAAGAGATTGCAGAGCAAAGCAGAATCTGAAGAATAAGAGGTGTACCATTTTTGAACAGGTAGTCACTGAATAACAGCAGAACACTGTCAGATAAAGTGTAAGAAAATGGGCCCCTCAGGTTGCAAGGCACTCAAAATATGACTGGGGAAGAGATGCCTCCTTAAATTAGAGTTACCATAATAACATGAATGGAGCAAAATTTTGAGGACCTTCATTTGTTAATAGGGCACAACTCAAAATGAAAAGAAACAGCTGCAAGCATCCATTAATAATTGGAATATGGAATGTTCAAAGTGGAATGTATGAAGTATGAATCTAGGAAAATTGCAAGTTGTCAAAAATTAAATGGAACCTATAAAGATTGATATCTTAGGCATTTTTGTCAGCTGAAATGAACCATGTGAGTAAAGTTTTTCTAAAGGTAATACAGAAATGGCTACAAGCATACATTGACAGAGAACTTCCAGAGGTTCAAGCCGGATTCAGAAGAGGACATAAAATGAGGGATATAATTTACTGATGTCCGATGGATCTTGGCTGAAAGCATAGAATATCCGAAAGATGTTTACCTGTGCTTTATTGACTATGCAAAGGCTTTCAATTGTGTGGATCATGACAAGCTATGGACAACATTGTGAAGTATGAGTATTCTGGAACACTTAATTGTACTCATGAGGAATCTGTACCTGGACCAAGAGGCAGTTGTTTGAACAGAATGGGAACACTGAATGGTTTAAAATTAAGAAAGGTGTGTGACAGGGTTGTATTCTTTCACTATACTGATTCAACCTGTATGTTGAGCAAGTAATCTGAGAAGCTGGGTTTTATGAAGAAAACATAGCATCAGGATTGGAGGAAGACTCATTAACAACCTGCAATATGCAGATTATACAACCTTGTTTGCTGAAAGTGAAGAGGACTTAAAACATTTACTGATGAAGATCAAAGAACACAGCCTTCGGTATGGATTACATCTCAATGTAAAGTAAACAAAAATTCTCACCACTGGACCAATAAGCAACATTCTTATCTACAGAGAAAAGACTGAAGTTGTCAAGGACTTCATTCTTCTTGGATCAACTATTAACACCCATGGAAAGAGCAGTCAAGAAATCAAACGACGTATTGCATTAGGCAAATCTGCTGCACAAGACTTTTTTTTAAGTGTTGAAGAGCAAAGATATCAGTTTGAAGACTAAGGTACGCCTGACCCAAGCAATGGTATTTTCGATAACCTCATATTCATGTAAAAGCTGGACAGTGAATAAGGAAGACTGTAGAAAAATTGATGCTTTTAAGTTATGGTGTTGGAGGAGAATATTGAAAGTGACATGGGCTGCCAAAAGAGACAATAAATCCATTTTGGAAAAACTGCAGCCAGAGTTGTCCCTGGAGGCCAAGATGGCCAACCGTCATCTCTCATACTCCGGACATATTGTCAGGAGGGAGCAGTCTCTGGGGAAGGATATCATGTTTGGCAAGGTGAACGGTCAGAGAAAAAGAGGAAGACCCCCATGAGATGGACTGGCCAAGTGGCAGCATCAGCATCGATGGACTCAAGTGTGGCAACAGTAGCGAGGTTGGCCCAGGATCAGGAAGTGTTTCATTCTGCTCTGCATAAGGTCACTATGAGTCGGTACCTACTCGATGGCACCTAACAACAACATAAAGATTGATATCCTAGGCATTTGTGAGCTGAAATGAGCTGGTATTGGGCATTTTGAATCTGACAATCATATGGTTTACTATGCCAGAAACACTGCCTACCATTCACCCGCCTCACAGTCATCGCTACACTTGAGCCCATAGATGCTGCAACTTTGTCAATCCATATTGTAGGAGGTCTTCCTATTCTTCACTGGCTCTCCACTTTATCAAGCATGATGTCCTTCCCCAGGGACTGGTGCATCCTGATAATATGTCTGAAGTATAAGAGACAAAGTCCAACCATCTTGACTTTTTAGTGGTAATATAAATATTTCCCCCAATAATTTTATTTTTCAAAACATGTTGACTAAAATTTATTTTTAATAAAAAAGTAATTTCTGATCATTGAATCACTAGTGAAATTCTGTTTAAGAGAACTAATTTCTTAAATAATCAATATTAACAGGATCTTGAGTGTGATCTCAAAAATCAAGGTAAATGTCTGATTACATCTCGAGTATATATATTTATCTTAAATTATATTTCTCTGTAATTGTGTGTTTGTACGTTTAGAATTAGTTCTTATTTTTATGGTATGCTCTGTAAAATATTGTAGTATATTTATATTAAATTTGAATGAACTAGATTCTAATTATTTATTTTTATCCTTGTTTTTGAAGTAAAAAATTGTCCTTTGAGAATATTTGATTTTATTTTTAACAGACAAAGATTTCTTCAGGTAATGAGATCTCTTATCTGGGGGAAAAAAGAGCAAAAAAACCTTTGTGTTTACATTTCTACTATTGAAGTATCAGAGTTATTAACTCTTGGTTAATAAACAATCCAAGATAATTTAGATTTATCAATTTGTTTAGGATATTTATCTTGATAGAAGCATCACATCTGAAATACAATTGCAAGCAGTACTCTATTTCAAAGCATTTTTTAGGTGTGACAAACACATTTAAAAAAAATTATACCCATGATTTTTTGATGAAATATTATTTTGCTAGAAATTAACAATGTAATTCTGTTTCACAGTTTACCAAGTTTTACAGTAATTCAAGATTTTATATATCTTGCCATTTGTTTCATTCTAGAATCAATCTTGAGTTTATTAAGACTGTAGCATTTTAGGGAAGCAGACAGCCTCATCTTTCTCCCACAGACCGGCTGGTGAATTTGAAACATTAACCTTGAGCTCGCAGTCCAGCACTTAACTCACAATGCCATCAGAGCTCCTTGATTTTGCTAAGGGATAGGGAATTTGTAATTAGGCAGATCCTACCACTGTGCTTGGTGGAGTGGTACAGAAACTCATTGTATAGGAGGCTGGATTGCATAGTGAAGAAGCAGTAGTTATCTGGTTTTTGAGCAGCAGAGAGGCAAGACTTAGGGGCAGGATCAGGAAAAGTAGAGTTGTTCTAGGACTTGGAGAAGATTTTTTAGAGAGCTGGATGTTCTGAATCATACACTGGAGTGTCTGAATTGGGTTTATTGTGTTTGCTGTTCCATCATTGCCCTGCACCGTTCTTTAGCAGGTGAAGCCAGGAGATACTTAAATCACACACCTTCCGAAAAGTGAATTTATTGTTTTTGTTAGTTGCCATTGTCTCCCCTAATTTTAATTATATCTGCTCTCTGGCTTCATTCAAGAAGGTCACTGGGCTGCTAATTGCAAGTCTGGGAAGTTAAAATCCATCAGCCTCTCCATGAAAGAAAGGTGAGGCTGTCTGCTCCCATAAAGGTTTGAAGTCTCAAAACCCTTAAGGAGCCATTCTACTCTGTCCTACAGGGTTTCTATGAGGAGGAATCGATGTAATGGATGGCAGTGAGTTTGGGTTTGGTTTTTTGTTTCATTCAATTCACCTCTTCATTTGATCCCTTGTTTTTCCTGAGTGCATTGGTCTTTACCTGTCCTCACATCGCACTAAACTTATCTTGGCTACCAGGAGACTATATTACCTTGCCAACATCCTTCGAGTAGAGCCACATTGTGAAACCTAATCCTAGATCAAACCCATAATCTACCTTCAAGTTGCAGCCTATTTTCCCCACTTCATTTCATATACCCACACTCTAGCTATTCACATGTAGATTGTGTGCTGATTTCCTTCCAATTCGGTCCTTCAAACCCACCACTTCCTTGTTCCTACTCCTGCCCATGCCCTTTATTCCCCATTTATTACCCTTTTTCCAAATAACTTTGGAAATTAATATGATGTGTTAGGTTAACTTAAATCATCAGTGAGAGCAAATTGCTATAAACTCAGCATAAGCAAGAAGATGGTTTAGCTCTGTCGCTAAGTGTGATAGACAGTTGCTACTCAGGAGGAGTAGTTTTATACAAGAATGTAAGCTTCTTTCAATCTAATTTGTTACACTAGAACATAAGCTTCTTGAGATGAGGGATAAGACCTAGCACAGTGCTAATAAAGAGTAGGCACTCAATATGTGTTTGGAGAGTGAAGGAATAATGATGTGAGTTAGGTTTTCATATGTGTAAAGTGTTCTTTCTCAAGTTATATATACACTGATATATATATCCACAAAAATCAAACCAGTTTCTGCTGAGTTGATTCTGACTCATTGTAACCACTTATGTATGCATCAGAGTACAACTGTGTTCTCATGGAGTTTTAAATTACTGGATTTTTCAAAGTAGATCCTGATGAGCTTTTACTGAGGCATTCTTGAGTAGACTTGAACTACCAACTTTTCAGTTAGCAGCTAATCACATTAACCATTTGCACTGTTCAGGGACTGACTCTCTCTCTCTCTCTCTCTCTCTCTCTCTCTCTCTCTCTCTCGTGCGCGCGCGCTAATGTTTGCATAATTATATGCATATAAATATGTGCATACAAAGTCAAAAAGTATTGCTACTACAACAAAATCATAAAAACTTGGTTAAACAAAAATATAAAAATGTGAAGCCATTATTTCTTGACATACCCTCCATAGACTTCTATACATTCTGAAATCAGTGCTTCTATATCACTAGCTCTTCGCTGAAGAATTCTGTCCTTAAATTAATTTATGCCATTTTTAAATGGCAGTTCTGACATGCTCAAGGGACTCAACTTGTGTTCCTTTTACAAGTTATTTGAATTCTGCAGACACACAAAAAAATGTGTGCAGGGACAAGATCAGAGCTGTAGGGTGGATGGTGTAAGGTTTCCCAACAAAATTCTCATAGCACAGTCCTTGCTACCCTTGAAGAGCAGGTGCATTTTTTAAAAATGTTTTATTGTGAATTATGTGATAGTTTAAATGGGAGAACATTAGTTTTACATTTATCCTATTGTATATCATTTCATTGCCGTGGTTACAATCCTCTCCGTGCATCATCACCCAACCAAAGGGTGAACACTACAAGCCTGCCCCCCTGGTCGTCAGCACACAGCCCCTCTCCCTCTCTGTGTCTAAAGACCCCAGCTGCTCCATCTCTCCGTCTCATTGTCTCTGCCTCCATCTCAGACATCACTGCTTCTCTGGGTAGGGTCCTGCTCTCCGCTCTTCTCCCTTGATGGTCCCAGGGATCTCTGTTCCTAGACTGAAAAGTTAATCACTCCCCTCCTTGCTACAAAACATCTACCTTTACATTTCCAACCCTCACAATCAGTCCTGATAACAACTATTCACTATTGTACCACAAGAGACCTATCCACATCTCATTTCATCAGCCCCGCCCAGACAGATTGGATACTAACTCAGTGGAGATTCTACCTTCCTCCATACCCTCTGGATCTAGGTTCCCTCTTGAAAGCTTGTAAGCCAGTCACTTCTTGCCTTTGTAGCCCACCCCCATTTTGAGTAGCCAATGTCCAAGTTGCCCATCCCTGTCTACTCTATGTATGGAGGGAGTGGGAATGATCCTTGCTGTAAAGATTTGTTCCCTCTTTTGATCTACTGCATCCATCGGTGTAAGTCAAGTTCACCAAATTGTATCAGATTACTCTTTTTTTTCCCTCTTCTTTCTTCTTCTAATTGAGCTCTGATCATCCAGTCATTGAAGCCAGGTCAAGTGGGTATTATCTGCAAGTGTGGGTGTTCTTGTGCATATGCCCCCTCTCCTTATTAGCTAGACACTTCACTCTGCACTCTAGTCCTCTGTGGCTATGTTACTGACTCTGGGCCAAAGAGTTCCCAGGTCTTGCCACACTGCTGGTCAACCAGGTGAGCAGGTTTATTTTTGTGATGGAAAAAAAAAATTCCTTGGCAAAACTTTCCTAGCCTTTTCCTCACCAATGCTTTCTTAAAACTTCTTCCTAATAAGCACCATGTGATTGCCCTGTGTCCATTGAGAAAATCTATCAAGATTACTCCTTCGGCATCCCAAAATACAGTCACCATAACCTTCTGAGTTGACTTCTCTGCTTTGAATTTACCTGGTCCAGAAGAGCTCCTCAGATGCCACTATTTTGATTAGATGTTCACTCTCTGGATCATATTGGTAAATAGAAGATTCATCTTAGATTACATTTCATTCCATAACTTTTCTTCATTAGCTTTGATGCTTAAAAGCCTGAGAGAAAGATCAGCTCTTTGAGCTAGCTGATTTTCATGCAATGCTTTTGGTATCATTAGATTGAAAGCTAACTGAAGCCAGGTTGTTCTCTTAAAACTGAAAACAGAAAACCATGTGAGATTCTGCCACCAGTAGTTATCAGCTGTAATTCTCTGGTCTTCTTCCACCAGTTTCTGGACTTCCACCACATTTTCTTTATTCATAGGGGTTTATGTTTTCCTTCTCTTGGCTCATCTTTAAGGTCTTACTGACCTTTGTTAAATAGCTTCATCCTTCTAATGATTATTGTTTTATGTAGGGCAGCTTTCTTATAAATTTGCTGCAAAGCTTTAATAATTTAGGAAGATATCCTTTCCAAACTTGAGTTTTGTTAAAAATTTAGTATTAGTTATGCCCTCATAATCTCTTTTTCCAAGGCACACAAAGTATACTTTTATTTTTTAAAGGCACTCTAAACAGAATAAAACAAGTGTATAACTGATAGAACTCGTCTTTAGCCATCCAATGATTTCAGAGACATGTTTAAAGGCATTTTGTTTGAAATAAATTCATGTGTGCATAAACTGGAATTCTAGTAGTAATACTTTTTGACTTAGCCTTCTATATGTATATAAAAAATCATTTAAATTCCTTTTTCTATGACTTTTTTTACAGCCCTTACTATACCTCACCAATGGACCATAAAAATGGAGAAAAGATTGAAGTTGTCAAAGACTTCATTTTGTTTGTTGTGCATATGGTCACTATGAGTCATTCCCAACTCAATGGCACCTAACAACAATATAAATATACATATATGTTGTTGTTGTTGTTGTTAGGTGCCATGGAGTCAGTTCCGACTCATAGCGACCCTGAACAGGGTTTCCAAGGTTGTAACTCTTTACGGGAGCAGAACGCATCATGTTTCTCCTGCAGAACAGCTGGTAGTTTTGAACGGCTGACCGTGAGATTAGCAGCCCAATTCATAACCACTATGCTACTTAAATATACATCTATCTACCTATCTATCTATCTATCTATCTATCTATCTATCTATCTATCTGTCTATACACACATATAAATTTAAAGTTCAAATTTTATTTGCATCACAGAAGAACACTCAGAGGTATATATACATGTTTAGACCTTAATTGTGAAGTGGAAATTTTACATTTAACCTTTGGATCAAGTATGGAAAGGTTGGTTTTGTGTGCTACCAAGCTCAACTTTGGGTACTTGCAATCTTACTTCAAAGAAAATCATATTTTAGATGACTAAGAGAAATGGAAAACTTAAAAAAAATAAAAGTAAGACCAATCCATTAAAAATTTTTAGTTTTGTTTTATTATTTTGTTTGAGTCAAATGTGACTCTGTATCTGTTAACCTTATTGAAACCCATTCTATTTTTTATCTTTAAAACTTTGACAGCCTAACTCTCAAACTTTTATTTTCAGCACAGAAAGTATATAACATAGGTCTGTATTAATTTTTAAATGTCAGTTCAGCTTAGTAGAAAATAAAAGCAATTGATGTGTTCCAGTAATAACTTCTGATGGATTTTTAACTTGCTATATTAAAGCTTGCAATTTTATTTAATTGGCATGTAATTTAGTTGCCACATATCATTGCTGCCTAGTTGATTCCAAGTCATAGCAACCATATCAGGCTGAATAGAACTGCCCCATAGGGGTCCCAAGGCTGTATCTTCATGGAAGCTGACTGTCATATGTTTCTCCTATAGAACAACTTGTAGGTTTGAGTCACCAACCTTTTGGCTAGCAGCTGAGCACTTAATCACTGTGCTACCAGAGCTCCTTAATCGCCACATAAGTTACTTAATTACATACTATAAATGGAAATCACCAGAACTGGACCATTAAAGCAATATCAAGATAGAGATAATACTGAAGTCAAGAATTTTGTTTCACTGAGATCCACAATCAATAACCATGAAAGCAGCATTCCAAAAATCAAGGGATAATAGCATCAGTCAAATCTGCTGCAACAGATCTCTTAAGGTGTTAAAAAGCAAATAGTCACTTTGAAGACTAAGGTGTGCCTGACTTAAGTCATAGTATTTTCAATAGCCTCATATGCATGGGAAAGCTGGACAATGAACAAAAAAGACAAAAGAAGCATCAATACCTTTGAATTATGATATTTGCAAACAATCTAAAATACATCATGGACCGACAGAAGAATGAACAAATCTGTCTCAGAAGAAGTACAGCCAGAATGCTCCTTAGAAGTGAGGATGGTGACACTTCATCGCTCATACTTTGGGCATGTTATCAGGAAAGATCAGTTCCCGGAGAAGGACATCAGCTTGGTAAAGTAGTAGCTGTTGTTGTTAAGTGCCACTGAGTTGGTTCCGACCCATAGAGACCCTGTATGGAGTTTCTGAGGAGCAGCTGGTGAGCTTGAACCGCCGATCTTGCAGTGGAAATGGCTTTGCAGTCTGGTGCATTAACCCACAGCACCAAAGTAAAGGGTCAGGGAAAAAGAAAAAGACCCTCAGCAAGAGGGGTTGACACAGTGCCTGCAAAAGTGGCCACAGATATAGGAATGATTGTGAGTATGGTACAGGGCCGGGCAACATTTTGTTGTGTTATACTTAGGGTCACTATGTGTTGGAATCAACTTGACAATACCTAACAAGAACATAAATAGAAATGACAGTTAAAATATGATGTGCATTCTTTTCTTAGAGCCGCTTTAACAAAATACCACAAAGTGGGTGAATTATAAAAACAGATATTCTTTTTCTTATACTTCTGGAGGCTGTAAGTCCAGACATCCTGGGTTGTCTTACGTTTTCTTAAGTGTCTAGGGAAAATCCTCTTTCTCTCAATTTCTAGTAGTCCTAGGAGTTTCTTGACTTGCAAGTACAGCATAGCTCTGTTGTCACATGACTGTTGTTCCCTCTGTCTGCCTGTCTCTCTGTGTCTCTTCTTAAAAGGACACTAGTCATAGAGTAGTATCTATCAGCAAAAATCATGTTGGACCCTGCCTGACTTCCTCTGACTTCACAAGGGGGAAAGAGAACCAAACTCAAAATCAGCCCAAAGCCTATTCCTCTGAAGCAGAAGTCAGACATGCTTCCACCCTACAACCTTCTTTAAACTCTTGTGACACCAACCATCCTTCCCACAGAACTCTCTGCTTCACATCTGGGTTTGTTAATCCATTGAAATTCATAATAACACTCACGATGATGAGTTCTATTAGGGAAGTGAACAGAGTACAATTCAGGATTACAATCAACTCAGGATGAAGTCATTCTCCAGTCAGGAATGCTTCTTGTCTACCACACTGCAGGCACACACCTCTCTTTTGGGGTCTATCCTTCTTTGGGTTCATTCAGCAATTTGAATGTTTATTTTCTCGCTTTTCAGGATGTTCATGAAATAGTCTTTGACTATCACCTCTGTGGCTTTCTGTGATTCTTCCTGTTCTGGGGCTACAGTCACCCCTAGATTATTCCTCTTCATGTTGTCCCACATGACTCTTAGACTTTGTTCAGATTTTTTTCTGTTTGCTCTTCTATCTTAGCAGTATTGACAGATTTGTCTTTAAACTTGTTAATTCTGGCTTCCATCCCTTCAATTCTACTCCTTTGCCCTTTCAGTGTATAGTCCATTTCTGATATTTTAGTGTTAATCATCTGGACATCTTTTTGCAAATTGGTTTCAAATGATTTCAAATTGTTTCCAATGCTATTTATGTCTTATTTGATAGCTCCTGAAGCACTTTTCTGGCTTTCTTATTTTCCTCAACCTTTCTGTGGAACATCTGGATGCACCTCAATATCATTCTCCTGATTTCCTTATCAAGCAATTCCAAAGCCTGCACTCCTTCCAATAGAAATTCTAGGTCTACGTCCAGATTATTTGTTTGAGCTACTCTGTCTTGTTTCTGCACATGAGCAGAACTTTTCTGTTCTTTATAGGTATTGTGGTGCAGTTGTATTTTCAATAATTAGATAAATGTATGTTAGTGTATTCTTACGCTCTCTGATTGCCTACTGGTAGATGTGATCAGAAGTTGGGCTTCTCTTTTCACTTCTCTTACTATTCAACTTAGAGTGATTTTAGCAAGTGTTGGTTATTTATGCTCTTCTGGTATATAGTGACTGATATTGGTTCTTGCCCAGATGGTAGGATTTTATAGGGTGCAATTGTAGCTTGGCTGTATGACCACATGTGCTGTCTTTTGTTGGTTACGGCAAGGAGAGAAAGAGCAGCCTCCAAAGATAAAAGGGGAACCAAAATAATAGATTGGACACTGAAGTCTAAATTATCCAAAAAAAAAAAAAAACACACCAAAACCAACAAAACAAAATGAAAACAAAGAAATGAACAACAAGAAGAACAAAAATGTAGCAAAATATGAGTAAGATTTTAGTACCCCTTTTTTTGCTTCTTGTCTTGAAAGTTGCCTCAGAAATTTTAAGATGTTCTCATTGCACCTTATGATATAACTCAGGTTTTGTTTTTGTCTTTTGTTCTTCCTTTTGCCTCTCTCACCATATCTCAAGCCTGTTCAGGTGTTTCTCTTAGTGAGAGCCAGTCCAAGGTTGGCCAGACCAATTTTGGAAGACACTCCATTTTAAGCTGTTTCTGTTGACTCATCCCTCTTTTCAATTCTTGGCCCAGTGATCCTTACTGTACAGATTCTTGCATGTGTATAGTAGAACCTTCTCTGGGGGTGTACACTTGCTCAGGTATCCTCTCTAGTCCCCAGAGTAGATGTGGGCAGACAGAAGAAAATGAAGAACACAAAAGAAATCTTCACACCTTTATCTCTGATGATCAATCAGACCTCTGCAATGGGAGTGGTTTCTTGACCTTGTATCAAAATGTCTGTGTCAGGACTCAATAGCTGTCACAAATCAGAAAATATCTCCTCTCTGTCTTCTCCAAATGCGCTTGCCTTAAGCCTTCAATCCTCCTAATTATCCCTTTATGTAAAGTTCAGTGTTTCCTGGTTCTATTCCAACAACTGCCTCTTGGTCTATGCACAAGTTCCTCATGAGAACAATTAAGTGTTCCTAAATACTCATTCTCTGCAGTGTTTTCCATAACTTGTCATGTTCCATAGTATTGAAAGCCTTTGCATAGTCAATAAAGCACAGGTAAACATCTTTCTGGTATTCTCTGCTTTCAGCCAAGATCTATCTGTCGTCAATAATGATATCCCTCGTTTCATGTCCTATTTTGAATCTAGCTTGAACCTCTGCAAGTTCATTGTCAATGTATGGTTGCAGTTGTTTTTGTATTAATTTTAGTATATCTGATGATTTCTGCATTCTATTGGATCACTTCTCTTTGAAATGGGCACAAATATGGATCTCTTCCAGTGAGTTGGCCAGGTAGCTATATACCACATTTCCTGGCATAGATGAGTGAGTGACTTTAGTGCTACATCAGTTTGTTGCAAGATTTCTATTTGTATTCCATCAATTCCTGATGCCTTGTTCTTTGCCAATGCCTTCAGTACATGCTGGACTTTTTCCTTCAGTATAATTGGCTGTTGACAATATGCTACCTCCTGAAATAATTGAACATCAACCATTTCTTTTTGGTACAATGACTCTGTAATCCTTCCTTCTTCT
>NW_006408520.1:51011076-51012160 GCF_000296735.1 Chrysochloris asiatica
TTTTCCATCATCTCTTTCCACAGATGTAGTCAATTTGATTTCTGTGTATTCCCTCTGGTGAGGTCCATGTGTACAGTCATGTTTTATGTTCTTTAAAATAGTTATTTGCTATGAAGAAGTCTTATAAAATTCTAGCATGTGATCTCCAGCATCGTTTCTATCACCAAGGACATATATTCCAATTACTGATCCTTCCTCTTTGTTTCTAACCTTTACATTCCAGTCACCAGAAATTATAAATACATCTTGATTGCATACTTGATCAATATCAGACTGAAGAAGTTGGTAGAATTCTTCAATTTCATCATCAGTGCCTTTAGTTGTTGGTGCATGAATTTTAATTAATGGTGATATTAACTGATTTCCTTGTAGGCATATTGACATTATTTATCACAGATGGTATTGTAATTCAGGATGACAGATCTTGAAATGATTGATGAATGCAATGCCAGTGCTCTTTAATTTGATATTCCCAGCATAGTAAACTATCTGATTGATTGTCAGATTCAAAACGGCCAATACTAGTCCATTTCAGTTCACTAAGATATTGATACTTATGCATTCCATTTCTTTTTTAAGCAATTTCTAATTTTCCTTGATTCATACTTCGTACATTCCATGTTCTGATTATTAATGGGTGCTAAACATGTTTCTCTTCATTTTGAGTTGTGCCCCTTCAGCAAATGAAGATCTCGAAGGCTTACTCCATTTGTGTCATCATGGTCAGCTCTTCTTTGAGGAGGCAGCTCTTCCCCACTCATATTTTGAGTGCCTTCCAACCTGAGGGGCTCCTCTTCGGGCACTACATCTGACAATATTCTGGTGCTCTTCATCTTATTTCAATGTCCAGTATTCTGGTCCTGAAAGTGCTCCACTGCTATTCATAAGGTTTTCAGAGACTGACTTTGTCTGGAAGCACAACTGAAACCTGTCCACTTTAGGATCCCCTGCTGGTATTCAAAGTACCCATGGCAAATCAGAATCACAGCAACACACATGCCACCAAAGTACAATAAACTGACAGATGAGTCAAGGAAAAAATGAGTATGAATGGCAATATTAATTTCTCATTTTAAAAAAGAGC
>NW_006408520.1:51012699-51016534 GCF_000296735.1 Chrysochloris asiatica
TACTATTTGTTGCTTTTGCTGTTAAGTGTCATAGAGTTGGTTCCAACTTTAAGTGACCCTGTATAGGGTTTCTGAGGAGTGGCTTGTAGGATAAGGAGTGGCTTATAGCATTTTTTATGAAGGACAGAGCAATTTGAAATAAATTCAACAAAGATATCCAATATTTAAGCAACACAATCAACCAATTTGACTTCATAGACAAATACAGAGTATTCAACCCAACAATAATAAAGCATACATTATATTCCAGGGCACATGGGACAGTCCCCAGAGTAGAACATATGTTAGGCCCCAAAACAAGTCTCCATAAATTTACAAACATCAAAATACTACAAAGCATCTTCTCAGATCACAGTGCTATAAAATTAGAAATCAATGGGAAGATCAAGGTAGAAAAAAATAATACATGGAAACTGAATAATACCCTGTTTAAAAAGCTACTCAGTAATAGAAGAAATGATAAATTAGATAAAAAATTCTTTTAATCAAATCAAATAATAATGAAAACACAACATACCAAAACCTTTGGTACACGGTAAGAGGAGTGGTCTGAGGGCAATTTACAGCAGCAAATACACATATCCAAAAAATAAGACAAAAACAAAATCAACATCTTAACCTAACATCTCCAACAATTAGAAAAAGAGCATCAAAGTAAACCTATTGTCACCAGACGAAAAGACATAATAAAGATTAGAGAAGAAGTAAATGAAACAGATAGAAGAAAGACAATAGAAAGAACCAACAAGACAAGAAGTTGGTTCTTTGAAAGGATGACTAAAATTGATAAACCATTGGCAAATCTAATGAAAGATAAGAAGAAGATGCAAATAACACAGATAAGAAATTATATGGGTGACATTACAGCCCAACTCACTCATTGAACTTATGTTATTTAGTCATTCAATAAACATAGATTGATATCTTGACAGAGATCACAAAATAAACATGGTGGGGAGCACAAGCTGTGGAGTTGGTCCTGACTCAACATGTTAGGCCCCAAAACAAATGTCAGTAAATTAAGATACATCAAAATACTACAAAGCATCTTCTCAGATCATAGTGCTATAAAATTAGAAATCAATAGAAAGATCAAGGTGGAAAACAAAAACAAAATATGGTCAACATGACCCTGTTTCTGAGACTATAAATATAGGGTTTCTGAGACTATGAATCTTTACAGGAACAGACAGCCTCATCTTCCTCCCACAGAGTGGCTAGTAGATTCGAACTGCTGACCTTACAGTTAGCAAACTAACTTGTAACCCACAATCCAACTGTTGTTCTTGTTGTGAAATACTGTCAAGTCAGTGCCTACCCATAGGGCCCCTGTATCGGGTTTTATAGGAGAAGCTGGTAAGCTTGAACCACCTACTTTATAGTTCAAACTAACCTTGCTCATTAACCACACAGTGCCACGGGTTACGCTAGTAGGGTCCTAAAAATTAACATTGTTGTTGTTAAGTGCCATCTAGTCAGTTCTCACGCATAGCGACCTGGTATAGAGTTTCTGAGGAGTGTCTGGTAGGTTTGAACCACTGACCTTGCTGTTCAATCTGACCTTTCAGTCCAGTGTATTATCCTGCAAAAAAATAAACATAGTAAACAATAAATAAAATACACTGTCTCTAAACCATACCAAAATAAACCTGAGAACCTGAGTGCACTTATTCAAAATTGACTAAAGAGCTCAGGTAAACTGATAGTAAGATTGTATTGTTATATTAAAGTTGAATTAAAAAAAATTCTTTCCAATTGTGATTAAATCTATTTAAATATTAAAATAAGTGTCATATTGGTGGGTTTTTTGTTTTGTTTTGTTTTTTAGTTTTTATGAACAAAAGAAAGATTAGTTTATTTCTAATTTCAAATTCACTTGGCTTCTTGTAAAATATGTCAAAGCTTGTGGGAAAGCCAGTTACAGAAAATTACTCCCTCGCAGGCCTGATACAGGACCCAAACACCTTGCACATTTAGCAATATTGTTTAGTTTTGTGACCCTCATGGAGGTTCATTATTCTGTAGATCAGGATGTGTTGATCATTCTGATGAAGAAATCAAGGATGATGTAGTCCAGCTGATGCTTACACAATTTTTAGTTTAATACTGTTTTTCTTTTTTCACTTATTGAAATTCATTTAATGTAAAATTGCAAAGCATGAATAAACTCCACCTGATGATATTTACGTTAGCCTCTGAAACACATGCTATAGTTATTAAGCAAATGATTTTAAATAGTTTATAATAAACATAATTTCAACTTTTATGATCAGATATTTTTGTATATATATAAAATTCAGATGCCTGTTTAGTTGTTGTGGGATACACATTCTCAGGTGATGGGTCACATTAGTTGGCAACAGTAACTCACTTTATATTTGAATTTTTATTTTCCTTTGCGCCACTTTGTAATATATTCTATGCACACATCCTGTGTTTTTGAAAAGAACGCTGTCTGTGTATAATGATATTCTTTGTGGAACCACATAATAAGAGAAATAATTTCTTAAGATGTGTATATTCTGTATGTTGTTGTTAAGTGCTGTTGAGTTGGTTCTGACTTAATAAAGTTTCTGAGTAGAGGTTGGTGCGTTTGACCACTGACCTTGGGGTTAGCAGTCCAGTGCTTAGCCTACAGTGCCACACCAGGACTCCACCTTCTCAATATAGAACCTGAAGCATATATAGGAGGAGCTTCAAAAGATTTGTGGAAGAATTTCATTCTCTTTTAATTTAATTTTTCCAAGAACTTTTTGAAACCTCCCTCATATATAATATTTATTCACTTAGGGCTATTAATTCACTAGTGATCTAATTTCTTTCCTCTTCTTCTTTTCTTTTCTTAAGTTTTTATAAGTTTTGTCTTAATGTACCTTACTATGTGATATTACATTATTAGGTAGTATGATGTCAGAATAAAACATTGAATTTGTTAATGATTTGACTTTACTTGGCTCAATAATCCATGTCTTTAGAAGAAGCAGTCAAGAAACCAAATGTATTGTATTGAACAAATCTCTGCAAAAGACCTATTGAAAGTGCTAGGAGTAAAGATGTCACTCTGATGACAAGTCTTCCCAATTATCTCATATACATGTAAAAATTTGCACTATGGTATTGGTGATATTGAATATATTGTGAATTACTAGAAGAAGAAACAAATCAATTTTAGAAGAAATACAATGAAAATGCTCCTTAGAAACAAGATGGTGAGATTTTACCTGTGAGATTGTGTCTGTGATTTTAGGTGAGATTGGTCAGGAAAGACCAATCAGTAGAAAAAGTTATCATGTTTAGTAAAACAAAAGGCCAGGGATAACAAAGGAAACCCTTAATCAGCTACATTAATACAATAGCCACAACAGTGAACTCAATTCATCATGAAAATAGTGCAGGACCAAGTGGTGTTTCCTTCTGTTACACTCTTATAGAGCTAACTCAATGGCACCTACCAACAGTAACAACAGTGTGACTAAAGCACATGATTATGCTTTGTTAAGTCTTTAAGGTTATGTTCATATGGATACGTGATAGATAGATAGATAGATAGATGCTGTTGTTAAGTGCTGTGGAGTCGATTCCGACCCATAGTCACCCAGTATAGGGTTTCCAAGGAGCAGCTGGTGAGCTTGAACAGCCACCTTACGTTTCAAATGACTTTGGAGTCTGGCACATTAAACCGCAGAGCCACACCAGGATTAGGAAGGTAAAAAAAAGCCTAATGACACTATTTGGCTGCCACAGGTCAAAAATATTTAAAATACAAGATATTTAAAAAAAATTGTTTATTACTAGAATATTTCTTCACACTTATAGATTGTGAAAAAAAAAAAAA
>NW_006408520.1:51016980-51021529 GCF_000296735.1 Chrysochloris asiatica
GGGGTTTCCGAGGCTGTAAATCTTTATGGGAGCAGAAAGTCTCATCTTTCTCCCGCGTAAAAGCTGGTAGTTTCAAACTGCTGATGCTGAGGTTAGCAGCCCAATTTGTAACCACTCGGGCTGTGAACCACAAGGTCAGCAGTTCAAAACTACCAGCTGTTCTGCCGGAGAAAAATGAGGCTTTCTGCTCCGGTAAAGATTTACAGCCTCGGAAACCCTGTGCAGGGTCACTATGAGTCGGAACTGACTCCCGGCACATAACAACCAACCAAGGGCAGCATAGGGTTTTATAGACTGTAATATTTATGGAAGAAGATTGCCAAGTCCTTCTCCAGAAACCTTGGGTGGATTTGAACCTCCTACCTTTATGGTTGGTGGTGGTTATGAGCCGTTGGAGTCAGTTCCGACTCATAGCAAACCTACACAGGATTTCTGAGGCTGTGAATCTTTATAGGCGCAGAAAGCCTCATCTGTCTCTTGCAGTACCGCTGGTAATTTCAAACTACTGACCTTTGAGGTTACCAGCCCGACTCCTAACCAATATGCTAGCAGACCTCCATTTAACCTTTTGGTTAGCACCTAAATATTTAACCATTGCACCACCAGGTATTCTTGACATATGCTTATATTAGCCTTTTCTGAATGTTGTTGTTAAGTACGGTGAGCCTGTTCTGACTCATAGTGAGCCTGTACAGGGTTTCTAAGGAGTGGTGGGTGAGTTTGAACCACCAACAGTGTGGTTCAAACCAACCTTGTGGTCCAGTGATTACCCTACAACACCATAGCAGGACTCCTATTTCTAAATGCTCTTGTTAAGTGCTGTCAAGTCAATTCTAACTCATAGTGACCCTGTCTAGGGGTTCCGAGGAGCAGCTGGGCTTGAACTGCCAACCTTAGAGTTCATAGTCCAAACTCACCAGCTGCTCCCCTTACAGTTCTCAGTCCAGTGCTGATCCTACAGCGCCACACCAGGAGTCCTATTTCTGAATAGTCTAGTATAAACATGAGTCAAGAAGACCTGGGTTATACTAGACGATTTCTGAGGGGTTCTGGTGTGATGCTAGAGAATAAGCACTAGGCTACAAGGTCTGTTTGAACTGCAAGGTCAGCGGTTCAAACTCACCAACTGCTCCACAGAAACTCTATACAGGGTAGCTATGAGTCAGAACCAACTTGATGCACTTAAAGAGAACATTTATTTCTGTAAGGAGGCTTGGTAATGCAGTGGCTAAAAATTTCCACTGCTAACAACAAAGAAAGGCAGCAGTTTGAACCTACCAACTGCTCCACGAGAAACAAAGGTAGCAGTCTGCTTCCATAAAGATTTATAGCCTATGGTTAGCAGTCCTTTAGGGTATCTTTGTGTTGGAAACTAATCAGAAGTGGATTTATTTAATCCTGAAAGACAAGAGTCATATATTCAATATTTGCATCATTCATGGTAGTTGTACATGCAAACACTCAGTAAATATTTGTTGAAAATGAATATAAGTACAGGCCTTGTCCGATACTCAACTGGCAAAATGTATTCCTTACAGTTAAATTCACAGCAACAAAAGACATGGCTTCCTTTTCATTATATTTAATTTCTCAACTCATAATTATAACTGTTCATTAAAAATTTTTTAAGTCTTCCTTTGAAAAACATTTACAGTGATCCAAATTTCCCTAAGACCTTTGGTATATATTTTTTTATTGGGGAACTCAAGCACTGTTGATATAAATTGGTGTCTCTGGGCCCTTGCTTCCAAATTGCCCTCATTAAATGTTTTCAGACACGATCAATAATTTTTGAAAGTCTCCAGGTTTAGTTTGTAAAATTATGTACTTGAATTTGTGAAGCTATTACATTCTTATGTGACGAGAAAGATTTTAACTCTTTCCTAAGGCCATGCAAAGAAAAGGAAGATATCTACGTTATAAGGCTGGGCTGTCTCTCTTTGTTTAAGGAAAACAAATATTTCTTTAGGAAAATAAATATTCCTCCTACACTTGACCATACAAAAATATCTTTTAAAATCCTCTTTCACAGTCAATATCCAAGCATCCTCCAATATTGACTCTCTTTACTTTAAAAAAAAAATCTCTTTTTGTGCATTCCCATGTTAAGTACCCTAATTCAAGCTCTTTCAGAGCTTTCTTATCAGCTACCTACCTTAGTTTCTTGACCTTAACTAGCCTCCCTACCTCCACACTGCATTGAGGATTGCTTTTTCTGTTGTGAGAATGTTCTCACATAACTGTCTTGCTTACATTTTCTGGTGGTTTCCAGCAGCCTAGAGTACAGAAGCCAGACTTGTTAGTTGAGCTTTCAAAGCTCTTTTTAAGGGGACACCCCTCCCCGCACCCCTCACCCCACCACCGCATCTCTCTAGCCTCTTTTCTTTCCATGTACTCTCTTCTTCACAAGACTGAGATAACTTCTGGCCAGTAAACATAGACTCTCAGCTCTCAGCTGGCGCACATGCTCTTTCTTTGTTTCGAATGTGTGGCATGACCCACTTTTTACCTGGTTTATTTGCAAACCTTAGACATCCTTCAAGGAGCTTTGGTAGCGTAGCTGTTACGAGTCAGGCTGCTAACCCACCAAGGTCAGCAGTTCGAAACTACCAACCATTCAGCAGGAGAAAGATGAGGCTTTCTGCTCCCGTAAAGATTTACAGGCTCGGAAACCTTATACAGGGTCGTTATCCATGGCACATCACCACCACCAGCCAGACATCCTTCATGACTTCAGCTTCCTATCTCTGTGATGCCATCCCTGACCCATGAGAGTAGGTTGCCTCATTAGACACCCCATTTTATGTTGTTAGTTGTCCTCAAGTAGATTCCAACTCATGGTCAGAAGCAGATGGTCAGATCTGTCTTTCAAGGTGCCTCTGGCTGTGTTTGAACGGCAAGCCTTTCGTCTTAGTGTTGTTATTGTGAAGTGCCATCGAGTCAGTTCCGACTCATAATGACCCTGTATAGGGTTTCTGAGGAACGGCTGATTAGTCTGAACAGTCGACCTTGCGGTTCAAACCGTAGTGGAGAGTTTAATTATTTGTGCTACCCATTTTAGGAATGTTGTTGTTGTTAAGTGCCATGGAGTCGGGTCCGATTCACAGCGACCCTGTTTGGGGTTTCCAAGGAACGGCTGGTGGGTTTGAATGTCTGACACTGAGGTTAGCAATCCAGAGCTTATTTTACATTGCCACACTCACTAAGACGCCTATAATTAGGTTGTTGTTGTTAAGTGCCATCGGTTCCTACCCATTACGACCCTGTATAGGGTTTCCGAGGAGTGACTGGTGAGTTCAAACGACTTTGCAGTCTGTCTCATTAACCCACAGCGCCACACCAGGACTCCACATCAGTTAGATAGACAGAGATATTTCTTCCTTCGCAGGCTGTGGTATTTTAAAGTGTAAGGATCACGCTTTTTTTCTATCAGTAATTCCAGTACCTGTCACAGGTTCTGGAAAATACTAGGTATTTACAAAAGAGGTTTGTTGGAATAAAACCTGTTCAAGAGAACCATTGTCTGAATTTGTTTTGCAGCAGTTGTCAAATGCAGTTTTTTTTCTTACCAGAAGGTGTCGCACTAACTCTACGTTTTTAGCGCCTTTTTGGCTTTTCAGTTTTGCTGTAACATATTAATTGGGCTGTTATGGGAAGGAGATGATAATTTAGGCACTGTTTACAGAATAAAACTGATTTAACCTTCAGTTTTTCTGTGAACATTTTTTTTTTCAAACGTAGTGTTCCAACTGAAATTGCCAAAGTAAAAGAAAGACTTCGAATTTAAAAAACGATTAGAGTGAAATAAAAATTCAAGATAAGGCATCAAGTTAAAAACACAGAAAAATGTGAGGCACAAAATCAACACCTCAGAATGGTAACGGCACAATAATAGCTACAGCCACACAACTGTTTCTTTCCGTCTCACTAGCAAAAAGTAATTGTGTTTGGTATCTGAGCAAGAACAGTCAAAGGAAAAAACAAGGCACAGAAAGAAATGAGCTTTGTTTGCAGGGATTCTGTATCTTTGAAGAGTCCAAGATTCTGCATAAGAACTTTAATTTATAAACCTATAAACATTAGACATATAATACTTTTACAAACTGAGTACCTGGATAAATGGAGATAACATAGAGAAAACAGAAAAAAAATAAAAATAAAAATAAAAAACTAACAAAAAAAAACAAACACCAAGAGATGATAAATGATCCATAAGGTATTGAAGATATAAAACCAAACTCATTACCATAGAGCTGGCCCTGACTCATAGCACCCCCTCATAGGGTTTTCCAGATCTTTATGAGAGCAGTCAACCTCAGCTGTCTCCTGTAGAGTGGCTGGTAGGTTTGAACTACCAACCTCGTGATTAGCAGTTCAGTGTTTAATCCTACAGAACCACAAGGCTCATTATTGAAGGTATATGTTGTTGCTGTTGTTGTTAAATTCCATCAAGTCAGTTCTAACTTATAGCAACCATGTACAGGGTTTCCAAGGAGTGGCTGGTGGCTTTGAAGCACTGACTTTGTGGTTAGTAGTCCAATGCTTATCC
>NW_006408520.1:51022099-51028062 GCF_000296735.1 Chrysochloris asiatica
AGAAAATAATGAATTTCTGGATTCTCCTGCAAATTCCCCAGCTATAAACCCTCCGAACCTCCAAACATACCTTTATATTTGTTACAGAGTTCCAGCACCAACTCATGAGTCCTCTTGACCCAGTATTTAGTTATTTATAGCCATAAATAACTGGCTTAAACCCTGAATGGTCTCCATGATGGTTAAACTTTATCGAACAAATGTTTTTTTTGTTTTTTAATTTCAGCTGATTTTCAATAGTACTGCATTGCAATTAGTACTTCTAGGAAGCACTGGATGTATGATATATAATATATCATAGTGGCCAAGAAATTGCTGGCAGAAGATTTCTTTAAGGAAGAGCAATATTGAAAAGGATTTATTACCAGATCAAGATCACACATTTCTTGGACCTTTTAGGCAAATAGGTGTGTAAATGCTACTTTATTTATTTGTTTTTATTCAAAGGTTTCTTCTATTCCAGTGTAAAACAAAACTTGGAAGATGACACCTTGGGACAACAAGAGCAAGGTTGTCCTAGACAGGCTTTCAATAAATGCTTATTGAATAAATTAAAATTAGCCTCTATAGCTAGGAATACTAGGTAGGAATCTACATTTCTAAAGTTATTGATTTACTACATGAGTAAAATCATAAGCTGTCAGTGCTTTGTGATATTTCAGTCCCAGAAATAATTGGACTCAGGCGGGCAAAATATGTTGTTTTATATGTACACACTTCTGGATAGATTAAAGTGTTGTTATTCTAATGAGCTTCACATGGACTTGGGGGTGTGCAGGAAGTAAACTCTACAATAGTATGGGCTAGATGTGACACTGCAGGATAAGCACTGGACTGCTAACTGAAAAGTCAGGGGTTCAACCCCCCCCCCGCCCCCCAGTATTTCCACGGAAACCCTATACAAGGTTGCTATGAATTGCAACTGACTTGATGACACTTAACAACAAAACAATAGTGTAGAGCATATTCTTAATTCTATTCTAATATTCTCTCCTCTTTGTCTCTGACTTTTATGTGGATTATACTTGAGCTATTTGCTCTTAAGAGAATAAAATTAAACAACTCATCCTAAAAATTTTTCTTTGAAAAAATAAGGTTTATTAGAACATAAATACTGTTTGGATATAAGCAATCTATGCAATGGATTCTAGCTTTTACTCCCATATATTCCCTTGCATACTTATGAAAAACTTTATTATTTTCATTACTGTTGAACTGAAGCTATTTCCCATTACTAAAAAGGCAGGTCAAATATTATGTCAATTGCTGATTAGTAGCTCTTTTCCTTGACAAGGGTACCAGGGCTGCCATTTAATGTGTTGTACAGACTGAAATTAATGTTCTTCCAGGAGGTAATGATAATGAACTAAATTTCGCATCCACACTGGACAACAGGGCAATCTTGCACTTTGGTCTTGATCTGTAATCAGATGTTTTATCAACATAAATCCTGTCTGTCAAGTTCTCCCAAGTAAGCTGGATTTATTAATACGGGTTTGTTACTTCTTGTTATAATAATGAGCTCTGCTACCGGTGGTAGCTCAAAGAACTACAGAAAAGCAAAGCAGAGGACCTGTCACTAGAGAGCAGACTACACAGGCAGTGGGGATTGGATGTGGCTTTTAACTCCATGCTATTGATGGTAATTTTTGGTTGCTTGCCTGGTTTGCCTGGGGCAACTAAAAACATCACCTTAGTTTTATTCAGGCTAATTGTCAGCTGTGCAGTGGTGCCAAATTGGAGAAATGATTGACAACCGGAAACATATCCACAGATGTATGAACCTCTAGTCATAGTCATTAGCACTCAGTCACTCAGGATTGGTCTGTCCCGAAGACATTAGTGGAGGCCAGCGAGCTGCTGAGTGCAAAGATCTCTAGGGAGAAACAGCAGCAGATTCCCAGCCAGGTGTTCACAATTCTTGTTGCATCATTGATCATCCCTACATAGAAAAAGCTAGATGGCTTAACACCTATTGCTGAACTCATGTGACACTCATTTGTGTGTGGCAATGGTTCAGCCTGGACACCATCTGTCCTACACTGGCCAGTCATTTGGTCATGTGGCTGCCTCTCAATGTTGATAGATTTCCTGTAGTAGCTGAGGAGTGTGTAGACCATTGTCAAATCAGAAAAACCATGAATAAGCCCTGATGTGGTTTATAGTATTTTTGCTCAATCTACAAAACTGTGAAGATTGTATCTCTGTGACTAGTATGAAATCATCCTGAATTTTTTTAGAACAAATAATCATAAAACGGATTTTTTTTATAATGCACATATATCATTTCTACATTGCAATCATACTTTGTTGTTGTTGTTATGTGCCATGGAGTCAGTTCCGACTCATTGTGACCCTGTACAGGGTTTCCAAGGCTGTAAATGTTTACCGGAACAGAAATCCTCATCTTTCTGCTGTGGAACAGCTGGGATTTTCGAACTGCTGTCCTTGCGCTTCACAGTCTACTCTGGGTGGACTTAATCCTACAACCTTTCTGTTAATAGCTAAATATTTTAACCACCCAGAGAGTCCCACCATCTCTATAAGATTATATTATCACAGAGGTTAAAGTTTCCTGGAAGAAACCCTATACATTTAATCTATGTAATTCTATACAAGATTCTCCTCCAAAAGGTGTTTTATTCCTTTTTTCAATCGCTTCTAGGTGTGGCGCTAGGTAGTGTAGTGGTTACAAATCGGGCAGCGAACCACAAGGTCAGCAGTTTGAAACTATCAGCTCTTCCATGCCAGCTGTTCGACGGGAGAAAGATGAGGCTTTCTGCTCCCGTAAAGATTTACAGCCTCGGAAACCCTGTACAGGGTCTCTATGAGTCGGAACCGACTCCACGGCACATAACAACAACAACAACTGGTGTGGTGCTAAGGAGTTTCTGGTAGCATAGTGGTTACAAATCCGGCTGCTAATCTCACGGTCAGCAGTTCAAAACTACCAGCTGTTTCATTGGAGAAAGATGAGGCTTTCTGCTCCCGTAAAGATTTACAACTTCAGAAACCCTGTGCAGGGTCGCTATGAGTCAGAACTGACTCTACGACACATAACAACAACAACAACAGGTGTGGCGCTATAGGATAAGCACTGGACTGCAAGGCTGATTTGAACTGCAGAGTCTGCGGTCAGGCCCACCGGCCGCTCCTCGGAAACCCTTTATAACGGTTCTTTGAGTCAGCACTGATTTGATGGCACACAACATCAGCAGCAGACGAAAAGAGCTATCCACCATCAAATACCGCCCATTGCATTATGGCTGCTTCATTTATAACATGGGTGTAAAGTACATCCTGCCTCAGAGCTTGCTGTGATAGGGTTTTTTTAGATGTTGTATGTGGATTCTGATGTGAAAGTTCTTTCTTCTACTGAGCCAAAAATCATCTTACACCTTCTGGTCATCTCCCAAGGAGCTTCTCAGTCTCTGCCTTAGTTGGTTCAGAATCCTATCAAAATATTTGACAAACAGATACTTTCCATTGGAGCATCATTTTAAGGTTAAGACATCACCATGAAATGATTTCTAAAGTGTTCACCTTTAATTGACTGATACTTGATAATGCACTGAAGAAATGCACCTTTTTAAAAAAGGTTTTGTTGTGAATTATGTGATAGTTTACATGAGAGAACATTAGTTTTACATTCATCTTATCATATATCATTTCATTGCCATGGTTACGATCCCCTCCATGCGTCATCAGAAATGCACCTCTTTTATACTGTGTGTTTGGTGTAATATCTTGAAGTAAATGATTTTTCTTTTTTCTTTTTTTCTGAATTTCAGCAGAGGTCCCAAAGGCAGACAATAAAGCAGTAGGTGGTGTCTTGGTTTCCTGGTGCTGCTATAACTGAAATACCACAAATGGGTGGCTTTAACTAGCAGTATTTTCTCAGTTTAAGAGACTTAGTGTTGTTGTGACATGCCACTCAGTTGGCTCTGACTCATAAGCAACCCTGTATTGGGTTTCCAAGTAGTGGCTCGTGAGCTTGAACGTCCTACCTTGCAGTTCAAACCAACCTTGCAGTCCAGCTCATTAACAGCTAGTTTAAGCCAACGTCTAGTTTAAGAGACGAGGTGTCTGAATTCTGGGCGCTGGCTCTAGGGGAAAGATCTCTCTTTATTAGCTTGGGGGAAATCTTTCTTTCTTTCAGATTTTCTTCCTTAGCTTCTTGGTGTTCTCCATGTGGCCCCAGCCTGTCTCCATTTGTGCTTCCTTTCTTTGGTGCCCAATCTGCTTTTTGTATATGTCAAAAATGATTGCTTTGAGACATACCTTACACTGATATGACTTTATTAACATAGCTAAAAAAACTCTATTCTCAAATGGGAATGCACCCATAAGTATGTTGCTATTAAATGCTATCAAGTTTATTCTGATTCATAGCGACTCTGTATAGGGTTTCCAAGGAGTGGCTGGTGAGTGAGAACCACCAGCCTTGCAGTTCAAACCGACCTTGAGGTTGAGTGCATATCCTTCTGTGCCACACAGGACTCCATGAGTACAAGGCTTAGAATTTACAATACAAATTTTGGGGAGGACACAATTCAATCTATTGTTATTGTTAAGTGCCACCAAGCCTGTTCTGATTCATAGTGACCCTGTATAGTGTTTCCATGGAGCAGCTGATGGATTTGAACAGCCAACGTTGAGGTTAACAATCTACTACTTATCTTATCACACCACAGCAAGACTCCTTTCAATCTATAATACCTCTGAATTTGGGAAAGGCAGTGAGTTATATGCTCCTTGTGCTATAACTCTGTGAGAGGAGTACAGTATTCCCAATGTGGCCAGATCAATGCAAAACATGAAGGGACTTGTACATGTGAGAATGTAAGCTAGTATCATATTGCTGTTGTTAGTTACCATGTTGCAAAATTGTCTTGTATTAAGTTTCCAAGCAACTAAAACATTCAGATATTTCTCACATGAATTGCTGCTCTGCCAGATATCTTGATGTTTTATATGGGCAAATGGTTATTTTTAAGTCTAACTCTGATGTAGCTTGCTAATGTGAATTCAGAATGTCTTGGTTTGTGTCTCGCCTTGGTTGGTGTCTCTTTATTTGGTTAACACATCCAATGCCTCTGAACCTCAATTTTTTCATCTGTATCATGAAGACCATCCCTCTTCAAGGAATCATGAAGATTAAATGTGCATTTGCAGTTAGCACAATGGACACATTAAATAAGTGCTGAGTATTTTCCACTTCTTTAATGACACCTTCTATTTGCAGTTATGATCATTCCTAAATAGCCTGCAGGAGATCGTATAAGACAGGGACTGAGAGCCATTTTAAGGGGGTGCCACCACTCAACCAGTGTGTGACTTTGGTCAAATTACTTCAATACCTCATTTCTCAGAACCTTTCTTTGTAAAAGGAGGAAAAGAGAAAGAATAGTATTTAAGTATAAAATGAAATATGAGGTTTAAAGCATGTAGCACACAGCATACACTCAGCAATGAAAAACTATTTATAATTGCTACTGCATGTGCTACTATAGTAGAGCTTCTTTCTTACTTTGATGACAGGGTCTCTAAGTGTTCTTCAGAATCTGGGCACTAAACCACTGTCCCTGCTCTGGTGGTGATTGAAGAACCTTTAATTGAGTCAGTCTGAAAAAATAAGGAGCCTGTTTCCAGCAGAGGGAGCTATAAAGAGGAATGGCCACTGAAATCCCTTTGACAATCTCTCATTCCTTTTGACCACAGTTCCTATAAAACTTTTCCTCTGTGATATATTCTTTCCAAAATTCTAAGTGTCAAGCATTTCCTTACTTTATCATTGTAACCTCCCAATTGATTTGTTGTTGTTGTTGTCAGGTGCCATTGAGTCGGAACCGACTCATAGCGACCCCATGCACAGCCAACCTCACTACCGCTGCCACACTTGATGCCATCAATGATGCCACCTGGCCAATCCATCTCATTAGGGGTCTTCCTCTTTTTCTCTG